>NW_020185325.1:1263607-1306483 GCF_003031525.2 Neophocaena asiaeorientalis asiaeorientalis | reverse complement strand
TGCGGCATGTGGGATATTCCCGGACCGGGGCGCGAACCCGTGTCCCCTGCATCGGCAGGTGAACTCTCAACCACTGTGCCACCAGGGAAGCCCCAGAAATTACTTTAAGATACCCAGTTTCCTTGCTGACTATCTGTGTAACCTTGGCAAACTACTTAATCTCACTGTGGATAATAACAGTGCCTATTTCATACTTTTGTTGTAAGTTAAATATGTTAATATTTGTAAAGTACCTAGCCTGGCACATTAACTGTTATATAAGTGTTTGATATTATCAAAGGAACTGATTTTGGATGGGACTGCTAAGGGACTAAGTGTAGTGTGTGTGTGTGTGTGTGTGTGTGTGTGTGTGTGTGTGTGTGTGTGTACACGTTTTTTGGTAAGTATAGTGTATGTATATATATGTAAATGTCTCACATATATATGAGACACTTGGAGGTAAATGAAGGTTGGATTCAAAAATAATTTTAAAAATAAGTAGAGCATCCAGAGCCTGTGCTCTGCAACGGGAGAGGCCGCGGCAGTGAGAGGCCCGCGTACCGCAAAAAAAAATAAGTAGAGCAAAATTGAAGGGTTTTAAAATTTATTTTCAGGTAAATGAGGATCAAACATTTTTACAATCTCAGAAGAAACTTAGTACAGGTGAGAGGAGAAGCATGAATGAAGCAAGACACTGAAAGAGATTAAGGAGGGCAAGTGTGTCTGGAGCAGAGTTTTTCAAACTGCAGGTTGTGACCCATTAGTAAGTTATAAAATAAATTAAGTGGTGGCATGTGGGATCTTCCCAGACCAGGGCACGAACCCGTGTCCCCTGCATCGGCAGGCGGACTCTCAACCACTGCGCCACCAGGGAAGTCCGGTACTCAGATTTTTTAAAATAAAATATCTTAGAGAATATCAGAGATCATAAGATATAACAAGCGTAAGTAGTGTTTCATAAAGTGTGTGTCAGCTTTACACACACGTACAGACAAATGTGTTTACTCAGTTGAAATGTGAAATATATTCTTATTGTATAAGTAAAAGTTGAAAGACTTATTTTAGAGCATAAGGCATTTTTGAAAGAGATAGACTTTTCTTCTGAGGTGAGAAGAAAAAAGGGTCAGTGAACTGGCACTGGGAAAGTATTACTCTATTTAACAGAATTAATTCACATGTATATTATATTCATTACAAGAAAAACAGACTTATGCTGTTTGGATTTTAAAATAAATAATATGAATCCAATGATTTAACAAATGTATTAACTTAAAAATCTTACAACTCAAATTTTTATTTTCTTTATTTTTTATTGCTGAATTTTTAACACAGTGAATGAATCACTCTTTGAAAGTCCTGTGGGACATTAACCAGATGTCAAATACAAAGATTGGTTTTCACACATCTGTATTACTTATTTTGGGTTACTTTAGAAACCCCTCAAAAATAATCTTTGTTTTTTCTGACAGTGCGCCCTTAGAGGATAAGTTTCAGAGCTCTCAGTATCTCACGGTACTGGTTCTCCCTGGAGACCTTGCCCACTTTCACAGCTTCAGAAACCACCTACACACAAAGGCACAAGCATCTACCATTGTGTGCTTTCTGGATACAGGATTCCAACTGTTTCCAGTATATTTTTGAAAAATCTGAGGTCTCGGGACTTCCCTGGTGGCGCAGTGGTTAAGAATCCACCTATCAATGCAGGGGACACAGGTTTGATCCCTGGTCCAGGAAGATCCCACATGCCGTGGAGCAACTAAGCCCATGCGCCACAACTACTGAACCTGTGTTCTAGAGCCCATGAGCCACAATTGCTGAGCCTGCATGCCACAATTACTGAAGCCTAGAGCTCATGTGCCACAACTACTGAGCCCATGCACCACAACTACTGAAGCCTGCGTGCTCTAGGGCCTGTGTCTCACAACTACTGAGCCCGTGTGCTGCAACTACTGAAGCCCGTGTGCCTAGAACCTGTGCTCCGCAATAAGAGAAGCCGCCACAATGAGAAGCCCCCGCACCGCAACGAAGAGTAGCCCCCTCAAAAAAAAAAAAAATATATATATATATATATATATGAGGTCTCCCAAACATAAATTTAGTATGTGAAAATTTTAATTCATTAGTTTTGATTTCTAGCTTTACCATCTACCTACTAAATTACGATGGAAACCTAAAAGTCAGGATGCTCCCATTCGTGTGGAAGAAATCACCAAGTTCTGTCAAATTTTATCTCCAACAGCCTGCTGTCTCTCCCCCCTCTATTTTGGAGGACACCATTTTCTCTTGTTTTTATTCAGTACCCTTTTAATTCATCTCTGCCTTTTGGGTTTCCTCTTTCCGGTCCATCCTTCACACCACTCCAACCAGAGTTTTCTTTCTAAAATGTCAGTCTAATCCTAACACTCTCTGATTTTCTGTCCAGCTCACCTCTCACCACTCTGCCACACATGTTTGGAGCCAGTCACATACAACTTGTCTCCCTTCCTTGAATTTGTCCTACTCTTTTATTCTTCTTAAAACAAACAAACAAAAAACAAAGTACCTTCATGCCTTTGCATATGTTGTTTTCTCTACCTGCAATGTCCTGTATTACCTTCTCAACCTTCTCACTCTTTAGTTTTACTCCTCACTCTTCAATATACAGCTCAAACCTCACCATCTCTGTAAACCATCCTCTTTACCTCAGGGCACTTTCTACATAGCATTTTAAACATTCATTCATTAATCATTCATTCACTTACCATATACTAAGTACCTTCTATGATGTACACTTGTTACTTTACATTGTAATTAACTGTTCCTTTCCTCAAATAGAAGTTAAACTCCTAAAAGGCAGAAACAACATCTTGTTCAATGTGGCATCCCTGGAGCCAGACATCAGGCCCAACACCTAACAGGCACTTTAACGAATGTTGAAGTAAATAAATTAATTTGATGCTTTCTAACACACTATTTTCTTCTCCCCAACAAAATTTAAAATTTTCTGAGAACAGAATCATTAGGCATTTAATTATTAATGACATAGTCTAGTGTGAACAGGAATTAAACAACTTTTATAAAGAGATACAAGCCTACTTAAGAGATGCCTGAAACTTGGAATCATTACATCTATTGGTGGTCTCTTAGCAACTAACTATTTCTGAAAGAAAAAGTTAACCCTATTTTGCCTAGTTTCTGTGCTTCAAAAATTCTGTATCTTAAAAAATTGTACATTTCCTAAGAAAATGGTTTATTTTCTTTTTATTACTAATGAACCTGGGAGCCATATAGCTAAAAGGTATGATGTAAGCTTGCTTCTTTTATGAAGAATAAATTGACTCATGGAAAAATCAAACTTACTTCAACATCAGCAAAATCTCTCATGTAAATACAATTCTCTCTTATTTGCTCATATACACACATAGATGAATGCTTTGTGTCTACTGGCATTTATTAGTGTATATTATTTTATTTCATAGCTCATCCTTTAATATTTATCTTTGTGCTATTTAAAATCAATCTGCAAATTACAGAATTTGCTCAAGAAAGAGCTTTGTGAGCATTTAATAACATCTACTGATACAAATAAGCACTAAAAGATTATTAGCACACAGCAGCTTTGTCCAAATTCTGAAAGGCCCACAGGGATGAAGGCTCATTGTTTATCCTAACAATTTACATTTCTCTGAAGCCTGGCAGATCTTTTCCCAAAATCAAAAGTATTTGTTCAAGAGGCAAACTCTTATTTTCTGAGTACTGCCACTATAACTCTTCATAAATCTCATCAAATTCTACTAAGATTAAATTCCAGGAATATTTTAAATAAATATTTGAATTTCTAGAATGAATGCTATTGGCAACATTTTCTTTAGATATGTTTTGAAATTTTAAATAAAATATAATATTTAACAGTGGTACATCTTAACATGACCACTACCAATAGTAATAGCGATATTAATAATAATGCTAGCTTCAGCTAATTTTTATTGAGTATTGATGGATACTATATTAAAGGTATAATTAATACTATATAAATATGTAAATCATAAAGATTTATTTAAAGAGGTTTAAATTTAAACCTTTTTGAACTTATAGTAGTCTCCATTAATATATCCCCTGCTCCGACTTAGCAATACAAATAAGGTAAAACATACATTTTCCTAGTGACATAGGAGAAATGTTCTAGCCCAGACTGATAAATTTTATACCTTTTAAATTTCCCCTTGATTATATTTCTAGATTATAATTTCTGATGGGAAGAATTATCAAATACCTTAGGACTTTCCAAAAATCAGATGGAGGGAAATAAAGCTGTGATTTCAGCAGTGAGTCACTTATATAATTCTTTTCAGAATTATTGGGATGGCAATAGGTAGAAGAAAACTTAGGAATACGCTTCTACCAAATGGCATTACATAGTTATCTCCTAGGCCACCACAGACTTTCCCTGACCTCATTATATTGTAGAACAAACAGTAGACTTTAAATGCATTGGAAAACCATAAATTTAGAGCTGGCTGAACTTCAGAGATTATCTAATTTTCTCCTTAAATTTTATAGAGGAGAAAAATGAGATGCAAGAGGCTAGCAAAAAATGCCTTGATGAGAGAACTAAGGTATTGGTAGCACTACAGTGGAATCCTAGGTTTCACAGTGCTGTAAATAATTGCGGTATAAATTACTCAATAATTATTATTGGTAACTAAAATTTTTTTAATGGAAGTTATAGGAAATAAACGTTTCTCGATAATATATAAATTCAAGAGAGATCTGTGCTTTTCTGGGGAAGAATGAATTGCCCCTAACGCAGCAGTCAGTAAGCAAAAAATCAATTATACTATATACTAAATTAATGCTTCAAAAGTGATGTACAGTTGGCCTCACAGATTCAACCAACTGTGGATTAAAAATATTTGGCAAAACAATCCCAGAAAGCTCCAAAAAGCAAAACTTATTTGCTGCACCCTGGCAACTATTTATATAGCATTTATACTGCATTAGGCATTGTAAGTAATCCAGAGATGACTTATGGTATATGGGAGGATGTGCATAGGTTATATGCAAATACTATACCTTTTTTTTTTTTTTTTTTTTTTTTTTTTTTTGGCCGCGCGTCTTGCGGGATCTCAGTTACAGGGACCGAACCCGGGTCGCAGGAATGAAAGCCCAGAATCTTAACCGCTAGGCCAACGGAGAACTCCCTAAAATTTTTTTGATGGAAGTTATAGGAAATAAACGTTTCTCGATAATATATAAATTCAAGAGAGATCTGTGCTTTTCTGGGGAAGAATGAATTGCCCCTAACGCAGCAGTCAGTAAGCAAAAAATCAATTATACTATATACTAAATTAATGCTTCAAAAGTGATGTACAGTTGGCCTCACAGATTCAACCAACTGTGGATTAAAAATATTTGGCAAAACAATCCCAGAAAGCTCCAAAAAGCAAAACTTATTTGCTGCACCCTGGCAACTATTTATATAGCATTTATACTGCATTAGGCATTGTAAGTAATCCAGAGATGACTTATGGTATATGGGAGGATGTGCATAGGTTATATGCAAATACTATACCATTTTATATAAGGGACTGAGCATCCTTGGATTTTGGTATCCACCGGGGTCCTAGAACCAATACCCCACAGATACCGAGGAAGGACTCTAGTCAATTATTAACAACAGCAATAGTGCTGAAGATTAAGGAAGAGCAGAGGAGGCTTTTATTCTTTCTCTGGATTCACGTCCAGAGAAAATCAGAATTGAATCGGTTGGGTACTTCCATTTGCCTATTGCACAGACAGACACAGAACACGTGGGTGTATGCAGGTCAAAGTTAGAGAAATAAGATTTATATTGACAATGGAATTATTCAACTATAAAGGGTTCTTTACAGATTGATCCTTTTATGCATCAAATTAAATAATAAATAATGTCTAAGTAACTGTTTATTTTCCAGTATAATAAATGTCAAAATAGCTTTCTGACTTCAATATTCTTTACATTAAATCTTGTCAGTTCACCCATATAAAATAAGATTTAACAACCAAATCTAGTTATTACTTGACAATAAAAGAACCTGAATGACAGAGTTAGTAACTAAAAAGCATAGACTTTGTTGTCAGCCACAAGTGAGTTCAAATTTTAGCTGTTTATCTTACTAAGTGAATGACCGTGGACAAATTACTTAACCTCTCTTGAATTGAGAGCTCTAAGGCCTAATATTGATTGTGGTCAAGATTAAATGAGATAAATTACGTAAAGCACACAGCATGGCATCCCAATAGAGCAGCACAAAATCAATGTTAGTTCACTTTCCCATTACTCTTTTGACCAGAAACTTACCAGACTCATTGACCTTGCTCTTGAACAGAATTTGATTAAAATAATCCTAGGTATCCTAATTTAGATATTAGAATGAAAGGGGCATAAAAGAGGTTATCTAGATGAATGTGGACAAAACTCCACATATTCAACCTCAAACTGTACGAGTAGTTTCAGATGAAAGTCCTAATGCTTTAATGCCTAGTCTTTTGCACAGCCACCTAAGAAACGGAACAGCTCAGCTACTGTTTGAATTTTTGGTTTGAGGCAATAGTTCTACTAAAGACTTTTGTGGAGCTCTCCCTAGTAAGATTTTTCATAGACCTTTTACAGAAATATTAGGACAATTCAGTGTGACAAAAAATGTTGGTTACCCCTTAGGTACAAAGCACTATGCTGATGCTGGGAAGCAAGAGTAAACCATGGTATTATCCCTTTTCTTTAGGAGCTCATGTTCAGGCAAGTAGACCACTGATTAAATTGGTGGCATTGCTGAACATTTTAAAATTGATCAGGAATGCAGAAAATGTAAAAGGCTGATGTAGAATATTGCAACTTTTATGTGAAAATATTTTATGGAAGCATAATTAGTTTGCACTTTGGCTTTTAAAACATTTTAGGAAAGAACATATTTCATGGAAAGAAAATAATGAAGAATAAAAGTTTTCTTTGGGGTGATGTCCAACAAAATAGAGATTTAAACCAAGCTGACCTGCAGATGAAAGAAGTGTATTTTGCAGGGAAAGTCATTAAAAACACCTTATAACACGTTGTAAAGTCCAATAGCAGAGGGAATTGTGACTCATTTAAACTCTAACAAATGACGAATCCATGTAAGTGGGTCTCACAGGCAGTTTATAATCAATCATAGTCAATGAATCTGTGAGTAAGTGGCACACCAGCCAAAGAACAGAAAATGAATGGAGCCTTTTAGGCTAATTTGATATAACACAATGTCTAAATAAGTGTTATGAAGCGTAGAGAAAAACAACTGAATAAACCATACTTTATCCTTCTGAAATAGGTAGGAAATTGCGCCAAATAGAAGTCATAACTGCTGGGCTTTGTTTAGCAATATTACGATGCTAAAATAAACTCTGAGGCAGTCCTGATGTTATGCCAGGTAACAACAATAAAAGACCAAATTTGTGAAATTTTACTAATGATGTTTAAACAACATGACAGGTAAAATGAATTAAAAATAATAATCCAATGTAAACTGCATTTATTGTGTTCATGTCAAATATATTCAATTATACTGTAAAGGATGCATTCACCACTTTATAAACAAATTAAAAAATTCTATTTTGAGCAAGGCTCTGTGTTAGGTGATGCAGGAATAACAGAAAATTAACTCATCTACCTCTTAGAACACAGAACAAAGAATATGGGAAACAAAGAAAAACGCTATCTCCTAAATGAAAGAGTAACATTGACAAGAATAATACTAGTCCATGTGCTCTAGAGAGTGCAAACACTTTCATATATATTATTGATACATGGCTTCCAGAATCCCTGCCTGATACAGAAGTAAGGGACATGTATCCTTATCCACAATAATAAAGGGAAGATTAGACATGAGCTCTCAGCTCACTGTCTAAATCTTTTCCATTAAAATAGGCTATGCTTCTCCTTATGAACATGTATTTTATTTACATGATGCTGACAATCAAATAAAGAAGCAGCACTAAAATGAGGTACCATCTAAAACATGTGAGTTGTTACCACTTATGTGATATTTAAATAAGCAGACAGAACAGTACACAAGCAACCTTAGGCAAAAAGGAATTCTTACAAGAGGGTGACTTTTCAGAATTAAAATGTCAAAATTTCCTTCTAAGTGAGCCACACAGATTAGTTCTTAAAGTATTTAATTTTTGGTTTTTAATTCTCTGGTCCTAAATAAGCATGAAGTGAATGAAGCAACACAAAGATGCTAATAAAGTGGCAGCACCTTCATCTTATGTTTTTAAAGCGACACACTTCTTATTCTGAGTTACCAAGTGACTGAGCTGCCAATCACACTATTTGTAACTTGAGCTATAAGAAATTGGCTTGAAAATAAAGGCTTTCCAACTGACAGCATGACTATGGGAGGTTCTCCATTTAACTATCAGATGCTATTTTTTTGTTTTGTTTATCTTTGAGTTTAAAATAAAATGTAAAAGAAAGGCTGTCACTTAAAAAGCAATTAAATTTTTTAAAGAAATGACTCATTATTGATGACCTCCTTTGTAATGGAAATTACAGCAAGTATAAAATACTTTGCACACCATGTTTTAAAGATATTGTTCACGTGAATTCTGACTCTAATGGTAGCAAAGTCTAATTTTATTTCACTTTGGAAAGCTATACCATAATATAGCAGAGAAAGATCTCCTGTGATGTCTTGATCTGCAGTTGAAAAATCATGAAAAGAAGCCTTCAGAGTTTTCAAGAAGAAAGTCACATTAATTAGCCTTTGAAATTAGTCATTTTTATTAAGGAAAGTGCCAAGTGTTTTGTCAGGTAAACTAAACCTATTTGACATTTTTTAACCTCTCAAAAATTGATACTATTAAAATTTTTATTTTAAAAAGTAATATTACCTAACTTCATAATTTTGCACTTCCAAATCAAGTATGCTACAAATATATCTATGAAAAAGAATCACCAATAAAAGTAAATAAAGATAAATGCACAGACCCTCTATTTCAGTAAACACTTATTAAAAACTTAATCTAGTATCAATGAAATTAATCCCAGTATAGGAAGGCAAATTTAAAAGTATATCAAATATTGTTATGCACTTTATTTAATTTTCAATAATCTCACGTTCTGTTGGAAATAAATTAACTTTCTAATCATTCAGATGGTAAAATGTGGAAAATAGTGCATGCTGTATTAAAAAGTGCATACGAATTACCATATTAAAGACTGAACAATTTAGAAGAAACATGTTTAATTTTTATTAACTCAGTGTTTTCCAAACTTATTTGGTCACAAAACTCATTTTTAGCAAAAAATATGTTAATATTTCTTGCTAGAATAGTTTTAAGGGAATGAAGATCATTTGTCAGAAGATATTTCTCTAGTTCAAATTCATCTGCCTGTTAGTACTCAATTGAACCATTTCTTCCAAATAAAAACCATTACAAATGTATTCAAAGGAAGGCATTCTTCAGAATCCGTCACTGGCCTTTTGGGTCAACAATAATAGAATTATCCCTGAAATCCTATCACCAATTGTTAACACTACTGGCCTCAGCAGTTTTAATAACCTTGGAGTCACCAAAGTGATATACTGAAGAAAGAGTTCAGCCTGACTTGTATAATCTTAGTTAATGCATCTTGTAGTCATCACAATATTTGCCATCATAATGCCTAAGAGTATCATGGTATATGTCAAAGCCTCATATCAAGGCCAGCTCACACACCAAATTTTTTTTAAATTCCCATTTACATTGCAACACCATTCCTAGTTCCCTCCCAATGCCATAAAGCCCACCTCCAATGATAAACAGTGGAGCATTACATCAAGAGACATGGAAAGGATGAACAATAGTGTTTAAATTCTGGAGTTGTTTCTGTTCATTTCAATTATCTTTTGCTGGGATTCAGTTAAGGTGCTAATTTGCACTTGACAAATCCTCTGCAAATCAAGCTGGTCTGTTTTTCTGCACCAAGGGAGCTGTAATATTTGGTTGAAACACACAGAATTGCCAGTATTTGGCTATTATTGACACACATAAATCCCATGTTGCTAATATAGGGATGGTAAAGTGTATCGTGCCTAAATATATCTTAATCAAAAAAAGAGACTGTAAATGTTTAAGGTAAAGGAAAAAGCAGAATATCATAAAGGGCCTCATGGAAGAGAATATAGCCAAAACTGATGACCTGAAAAATCAGCATCTAGGGCACTTCAGTTCTGAACATTTTTTTCCTTTTTTTAATGAAGGAAGTTAACCACCAAAGTTTACATGCTATAAATGAAAAATAAAACAACAATGAAAATCTTTCAAAATAGTGTTTTTAAAAATAGTGAAATGTAGATATCTATTATGAATGGATGCTCATTAATTATTGGCCAGCATCTAAAACCCTAGATGTGGACTCAACTTTTTAGCAACTGAGCACTGGTGATTTTATTATAGTTATTCTTGAAAATATTATCAATAATTGCTTTTCAAGTGTTGGCTTAGACTAGAGATTAGTTTTACCTCTTTAAAACCTTTATTCAAGTCCTACTTCAGAAAGAAACTTTGGAAGCAGAAAAGTACCTGTTTTTTGCTCTCGAGTTATTTATAATCAAGATGACATATCTAAAAGTAGTATCACAATGAGATTCAACATGAAACCAACGTTTGGTCTACCACATACATTCAAAATTATGAACAACAGACATACTTCATTGCAAAAATTGTTATACATTATTTCAATGATCACAGAACTGAGATTAAATAAAGAACTTTTTAATAAATAAAGTGCAGAGTTGTAAAATATAGATACCCAGTTTTCTTTCCTAGGAAATCCCTTGACCAATCCACTTTACCAAGCATGAAGGATTCCTGACAGTGGCATGGAAAATATAACTTTTTCAGGAGATGACTCTTAGTTTTGCTTTTTTCCACATCTAGCCAACAGCCATTCCACCATCCCTTCTTATCTGATTACAGATACACTTTTTGTTCACCTTCCACAGGGGAGCCTTAGGGATGAAGGCTTGACTAGTTAAGCCAATCATTGAAGGTATGTCATTCTCCCTACAAGTGATGGCTTCAGAAAAGGGTTTGTGGCAATTCTTTAAGAAGCCCTGAGAAGAAATGTACATAAACATATGATAGATATGCTGAAGCAATGACAGCCGTCTTGTATTTTACCACATGAAAGAAAAAGCCTGAAGAGAATAGAGTAGAAAGATAAAAAGAACTTGAGTTCTTGATGACAGTGTGGACATACTGAATTATCCAACCATGGAAATTCTTTATGTTCAAACTTGCTATTGAGATAATAAACTCCTTGTTGCTACCTAAAACTGAGTCTTTGTAATACTTGCAGCTGAAATCATCCCAACTGGAAAACAAGCTAATATCTGTTAGATTGTTAGACAACAATCTTGAAAATGCATGTCACAGAGCACAGTATTAACCAGAGAAAACCATATAGATAATTTAAGACAATTACTTCTTAATTATATGAACAGTTTACTACAAACCCATTTAGTATATTACTACGACATGCTTACTACTAGTTTCGGCACTTTTATATCATCAACGGAGAAAAAACACTTTCAAAGTACATTGCATACATCTTTCTTCAGTAAAACAATATGGGGCACACACATAATTGAATTTACTAAACAAATTATTTTTTAAAAATTACTACATTTCTTTTAGTTGCAAGACACTGAATGAACTAGGTGCCATGAGGGACCACCACCTTCGAACAGCTAACAACCTAATGGAGGGAAACATATCTTCATAGTAGATTAAAATACCTCCCTAATTGACTCCTGATATAAAAGGGAGATAAGTAAAGAACAAATTAACAAATATTGGAAATATTAATAAACAAAAGTGGATCAGTTGAAAATATTTAGGCTGGAGCACAGAAATCTGAAAGGATTGAAATTATGGAAAAGAACATAAGAAACGTGAGAAACATGGTGAAAACTCTAACATGTGGAAAACTCTAATATCAGTGTAATCGTATTCTGAGAAAGGGAGAAGGGAAAGAACAGGATAGGGTCAATATCTGAAAAATTACCAGCCAATAATTTTCTAAAACTGACAAAAGATGCCAAGCTGCCAGTTCAAGAAGCTCTACGACTTCAAGCAAGAAAAATAAAAAGAAGACCACACTTAGGTACATCAGAGAAAACTTGCTAAACACCAGAGCCATAGGATAAAATCAGCAAGAATAAAAAAAAGACGTTAACTTCATAGGAGCATCAATATAACTAAGAGCTGACTCGTTTACAAGGAGCAAAAGAAGCCAGAAGACAATGGAGTGGCATCTTCAAAGTGCTGAAGGAAAATCAACTGTCAACCTAGAAATCCATAACAGCAAAAATTCCTTAAAAAACTGAAGGCTTTCACAAAAACCACAACCAAGAGAATTTGTCAAAATCTGAAGTACACTAAAAGAAATATTAAAGGCAATTCTCTAAGTTGAAGAAAAATAATCTGGAATGAAAACAGAAAGCATAGAAAAGAATAAAGAACAAAGTAAAAGGTAAAGATATGGATAACATAAATGAATATTAACTTTTCAAAGCTACAATAATACTTTATGAGGTCTAGAATATATGACAAATTCAAATACATGTTACAATAATGCAAAATAGTGATGTGGCTAAGCGGTCAAAGTGCCCTAAGTCCTAGCATTATCTAGAAAGTATGAAAGTTAAATTTACACTAGAATGTAATAGGTCAGAGATGTATGTTGCCATCTCTAGAGTAACCACTAAGACAAAGATACAAAAAAAAAAAAGATACAAGAATGCATAATTAACAAGTTAATGCACAATTAACAAGGGGGGAAGGTTAAAAAATAAACAAATAGTGTCTTAGTAGATCTAAATCTAAATATATAAGTAACTACTTGAACTATAAAGGGAGTAAACAAACCAATTTAAAAGACGAAGATTATCTGGGTAGATTTAAAAAACAACTATATATTGCTAACAAATGACAGATTTTAAATATATGAAAGGTTGAAAAAAATGGAAAAACATGAAAAAGATAAACCATTGTAAACAGCAAGGAAAAGAAAGTTATAGCTATACTATTATCAGACAAAAACAACTTTAAGGAAAGAAACATTACTAGACATAAGGAGAGATATTTCATAATGATAAGAAAAAGTCAATTCATCAGAGAGATAAAACAATTCTAAAATTTCTATCCACCAAATAATATATAAACAGCATATAGAATAAGTTTATATTTAAAACTATAAATCTATGTTTTTTTAATGTCCATATGGACATTTGATAGTGTTACTTAATATTTATTTAGCACCTCTTTACCCAAGGCTTTTCAACAAGGACTGAGTATAAATCACCATTCTCCTGCCTTATTTGCTTTGCCATCAAATCATAACACAACTTCCAACAGAGACATGAACATTCCCATTCATCTTAATGGTGCATTAATATCACCAAGCTATAGCTTTTCTAGTAGAATGTGTGCCCACTCTATTAAGCAAGAAGGAGGCCAAATATTCCATGCTTCCTTTTTTAGGAGCCTTAAATTATTTTATAAAAATGAAGGCATCAAATATACTTGAATTTAAAATACGAAATCATACTCACAGAACTCTAAGATTTTAATTAGTGTTCTATTTACTGAACATGAAGAATTTTAGCACGGGAAGCGTTCTCAGAGATGAGCTCTGTGGTTAGATGCCTGTGTTAGAACCTCAGCTCCATAACTTATTAGGCGTGTTACATTGGGCAAGTTCTCTAATCTTTCTGTGTCTCAGTTCTCTCAGCTGTGAAATGGTCATACTCACAGTACACACTTTGTAGGATTGTTATTAAATGTAAATGAAACAATGCATCTAAGAAACCTAGAATAGACTCTGGCACCCATTTATAAGGGCTGTGAGTAAAATAGCTACGAGTCTGTAGTCGTTGTGGTGGTGGTGATGATGCTACCAGTAATAATGGTAGTGGAACCATAACAGAACAGTAATAGTAATAGAAGTAGATGTAGTAATGGTAGTGGTGGTGGTAGTGGTGATAGTAGTAGTAGTAGTTAGTAGTTAGTAGTAGTAGTAGTAGTAATGATATGATAGTTATGATAAATAGAAGAACTATTGTGACAGTCTTCATTGTCAGTATAACCACCAACTTCCAGGGGTCACACACTCAAATACTTCCAGAAACCATGCAAGTGATATCAATGAATGAACTAAGCCAGATCTAAGAGAAGTGTTGAGGACTACAGAAAACAGGAAACCTATGCCCTGTTTAAATGCATTCAAATTTATTATTTGAAACACTGATATCACCGAGGAAAAACAAAGTATGAGACCTAGATTGTAACAAGGATCAACAGTTTACAACCTCTGACTTAGTCCAAGTTATGCATTTAAATATTTTTTAAAATATGGTTGTTAATATAGCTAGTCATTGTGCTTGAAAGTACCCTAAGTTTTTTTTGGTTCTGTCATCCCCCAAGTTATAACCCTTCCCCTCTCCCCACAAAATCCTGAGTGCCAATAGGTATATATTTGCAGCTACAATCTCTCAGCATTCTTGAGCTTTACAAGGCTTGAATTTGGCACTTAGGGTCTCAGTTTGAGTATTTCTTTTGCCTACCCTACTTGTAACTGTTCTCTTTCACTGCATCATGCATTCAGACTCTGCTTAGCAAGCCTGCTGATATCCATCCTTCACACATCCCCAGGCCCTCAGAGTTAAGTTGCAGCAAATATCATTGTCAATGCTGGTGGGCTGGCAACATTCCAGAACCTCATCACTGGTAACCTTCTCTATCCTTTTGATCTTAAATATGGCTTATAGGTGATATTGATGAAATGGCTAAAGGAACCAGATGTGCTGTCTGTGGTAGAGATCCCTGTCACAGTCACAGAGAGATGAGAATCCTACATATTACAGTATAGACATTCAGCTGATTTAGAGATTGCTGATGCATTACACCCCTTTGTCTTAACAGGGGTTTACAGCGCCAGTGAAAATGTTTAGCTTCATTTTTCTCGGTCAAATTGATAAATGTAGTAAAACAGATTTCTGAAATCTGTTTTACTACAATGAATCCAAAAAACAGTGTAACACCTTTTGCGTTTATTAGGTGTTACAATACTCAATTACACCCACCCAAAGGTCTCATGACTTACATTAAGAGCTTCATAAAAACTTGGTAGTAAAATCTGACTTCTTTTTCACAATATTCTAAATCTGTTCTAGAGCCACAGAATCAGCCTGAGATGGAAGGTTTCTAAACATTAAGATCAAATAGATCTTACGTGTGTAAAATAGAGATACAATGTGAGTCACATAGAGAATTTAAAATTTCTTATTAGCCTTATTTTAAAAAGTAAAAAAGAAACAGATGAAGTTAAAAGTAATATTATATTTAACTAAATATATCTAAAATATTATTTTAATATATAATTAATATCAAAATTTATTAGACATGTTACATTCTTTTTTCATACTAAATTTTTGAAATCCAGTGTGTGGTTTATCCTTACAGAACAATTCAATTTGGACTAGCCACATTTCCACTGTTCGAAAGCTCCATGTGATTGATGGCTATTTTATTGAACAACGCAGCTCTAGACAAACCTCCAGTCCAATGTATTAATAGATGATGACTTAGCTTCTGTCTGAACACTGCTATTTTCTCTTCTTTTCATCTCAATTTCTCATTTATTCTAAGCTTAAGTTTCCTTTTAATGAGTCTTATTCCATCTTGTCTGGTTTAAACTCCGTTCTCCTAGGTCAATGGTTCTGAATCTTATTTGGAACATGGTCCCCATTGAAAAGATAAAAAATTTGGGTCCTTGCTCCAGAAAAACGTACATTTCCATTGTTATGAGTTGAATTGTATCCCCCCCCGCAAAAGGTATTTTAGAGTCCTAATCCCCAGTACCTAAGAATGTGACCTCACTTGGAGATAGAGTATTTAGAGGTAATAAAGTCATGAGCTCAACTGTGTGGGCCCTAATCCAATATGATTGGTGTTCTTATTAAAAGAAGAAATTTGGACACAGGTATACATAGAGGGAAGATGATGTGAAGAGACACAGGGAGAAGATGGCCATTGACAAGCCAAGGAGAGAATTTTGGATAGATCCCTCTCCCTCACGGCCTTCAGAAGGAACCAACCCTGTTGACATCTTGATTTCAGACTTCTAGTCTCCAGAACTTTAAGACAATTTATTTCTATTGTATAAGCTACCTAGTTTGTGGTACTTTGTTACAGTAGCCTTAGCAAACTAATACATGCATACATACATATAATTTTACATATAATTCCAAATGCCTCAAAGATCTCCCCACTAAACATTCTTTAAGAACCAGAGGTTGGGCTTCCCTGGTAGAGCCCCGGTTAAGAATCCACCTGCCAATGCAGGGGACACGGGCTCGAGCCCTGGCCCAGGAAGATCCCACATGCTACGGAGCAACTAAGCCCGTGCGCCACAACTACTGAGCCTGAGCTCTAGAGCCTGCGAGTCACAACTACTGAGCCCACATGCTACAACTACTGAAGCCTACGTGCCTAGAGCCTGTGCTCCACAACAAGAGAAGCCACGATAATGACAAGCCCATGCACTGCAACGAAGAGTAGCCCCTGCTCACCGCAACTAGAGAAAGCCCACGCACAGCAACAAAGACCCAACACAGCCAAAAATAAATAAATTTATAAAAACAAAACAAAAACAAACAAGAAAAAGAACCAGAGGTTAAGAACTCACTTTGGATTGAACAAATTAAAAAGCATTTATGTAGTGTTTCTGTCACTTATTAACATTAACTATATCAACCAACATTTGTCCTAAGTTCATTCTCAGATCAGGCTTCTTACCACAAGAATGGTAAAATAACATTTTTAAACTATTCTCAGAATTCCTGCAAGTCACTGCATGTTCTAAGGTTTAATATGATTCTCATGGGTTATGCTACACTTTGAGACTATAACCTTATTTACATGATCTTCTGCTCATGTTTAGTACATGTCCTCTTAAAATTGGGACATACAGAAATATGGGAAAATATTTATTTTCTTTAGATACTTCCCTTTTTCTCACCTAATTCATATACGAGTCAAAACCATATAAAGCAGGGTTTCTCACTTGGGTTCCATAGAATAATAAAGCCCATTTTAAAAGTTCCTAAGGTCTTATAATTTTGCGATCTGTTTCACAATACATTCTATCCTTCATTGTTATGCACACTAACATATTAAAGACTAGGAGAGATTATGCAGGAAAGAAAAAAAATTGTTTAAGTTAAATAAGTGACCACATAGTTTTTTCTCACATATGTATTACCCATTGACACATCATGTAGATGACTACTTATGTCAAGTTGCCATACTCTGTAAAATCCTAGTCATACATACTTGGAGAAAGATGGTATAAATGTAGCCACAGAGCAGGCTAACCTCACGTTATTTAGATTCACTGGCCCAACCCAGTTAGCCACTGTTGGCAAGATCATCACTGCCACCAACAACACTGCTGGATGTGGGTATCACCTTCCACTGATAATTAAGTGAGACCAATTTGGTCCAGGCATAACAGTTTCCAGTCCTCAAGGCCTCCCAGGTCCTGACAGAACTCCATACCTATCAAGTTCAGGAAACAGAGGATGGGGGAACAGCAACGATAGTAGCTGGGGCAAGAACTCCACAGACTCCCAATACTTACCTAAATTTCAGTAATTTTTTTAAGCATAAATACTTCTAATATTGCTGTTTGCTTTTTGCTCATTTCCAGAGCAATGAAGTATATGTTTATTTCTTTTTTGACAATTTTAGATACATAATTACTTTTGGAGGAGAGATTCTGCCAACCTTCTCATCACCCATAGCCAGAGACAAATAATCTTAACAGAATTTATTTTTGTCTCTCCAAGAACATAAAAAAATATAGAAATAGTTGCCTAGAAGGTTATATCAAAGTTATATTTTAATAGTGGGGTATAGAGAAGTTATCACAAATTTGCTAAGTACCTTTGGTACATTTGAGAGTTCTCAGGTAAATAAAATACTAAGTCAAAATCTAAAGCAATTAATATACACAGGGAGTGAGGTAAGTCAGACAGAGAAAGACAAATACTGTATGATCTCACTTATATGTGGAATCTAAAAAAGCTGAACTCATAAAAACAGAGTGGAATGATGGTTACTGGGGGCTGGGGGTGGGGAAATTGGGGAGTTGTTTAAAGGTACAAACTTGCAACTAGTAGATCAATAAATCCTGCAGATCTAATGCACAGCAGAGTGATTACAGTCAATAATACTGTATATAAACTTCAAAGTTGCTAAGAGACTAGATCTTAAGTGTTCTCACCACAAAAAAGAAATGATAAATATGTGATGTGATAGAGGTGTTAGCTAACTCTTCGGTGGTAATCACATTGCAATTATAAATGTACCAAATCAACACATTGTACACCTTACACAATGTTATATTTCAATTATATCTCAATTTTAAAAAATATACAGAGGGATGACCTCAATAGAAATATGTACATTCTGGAATTTTCTCCACAAGCTTTACATCATAAAGCCTAGCTTGTTTAATCTAATGATATTGACTACCTCTATGGAAAATTTATGTATAAATAGGATCTTTCTTCTCTTTAGAAGAAAAAAATATTCTCATTATTCTATTGCATCAGTGGCAGTCTCTTTAGTGCTAGCAAAGTCCCAAGGGTTTTTACAATACCTCAAAAAGAAATGTGCAAATGTGGGCAATCTATTGTTACAGAAGGCAAATACTTTCTCATTCTTTTCTCCTGTGTGGCCAACAGTAATGGACTTAACATTTTCTAGGCCTCTGTTTCCTCATCTGAAAAATGATGGGCTTGTACTAGAAGATCTAGAACTATATTAGATCTAGATTTCTCAAATATATGCCATCATTCCTCTGCAACGTTGCTTATGTATGAGCCCATGATCGCTAGGAAATACACTCAAATTGTGATCTAGATTTCTCAAATATATGCCATCATTCCTCTGCAACGTTGCTTATGTATAAGAGCCCATGATCGCTAGGAAATACACTCAAATTTCTTTTCCAGTTTTGTGATAGGTTCTACTAAATCAAGCTTTTACTTAGAATTTATAAACAAATGTGCCTATGATAAACAAGCTGGATAATATTAAGGGCATAGTCTGTGATTCCAAAGCTGAATTCTGAGTAATCTCTTTGGCAGGACATGCTGTTATCCCCTCTGTGAGTAGACATTCAGTGTTCAAAGCAACGAGCTCTTTGATACTTTGAAATTTTGGATTCTGTTCTATTTTTAAAAGCTACTATATCAGTATTCATCAACTGTTTGACATGGCCATTCATTTATATTCAAAAAGGCTATTCTATAATTACCCTTCCTTTCAGGAAGCCTACCAACTAAGAGAAGCCTGAATTACTGATAGCAGTTATACAGGGACCTTCCTGTTGGTTAAGAAGGAGGACTAATTAAACTAATGTGCTAAATCTCGGGCTAATAATTATGCAGAAAAGTGGTAAGAAAGCTTATTTTATCAGTTTTTAGTGGTTGTGCACCTTTAATATGAAGCTAAGAAGGCTAAAACATTCTAGAATAAGTATATTTCTTATTTGAACTTTTGGTAAGGCTGATTTAATTGTTCTCTAAATGTTATAAATTTGTCAACTTCTAATAGAAATAACTATAATTTTAAAATACTGGTTATTCATTAAAATAATTTTAAATAATATTAAAAATAATTAATGACACGTTAAAATAAGTCCTCTTGTGGTGGCTAAGTAGGAGCCAATTAACCATATCTTTTCAAAATGCTTCACATAAAGATCCTATTTCTATAAAATAAACCCAATTTTTCCCTAAATATTCACATGCATTTTGAATTCTGTTAAGACTAAGAAGTGCTTTGTAATAATTGCCAAAATTCTTAGAACATTCATATAAATTTAAAAATTGTTTTCACATAATTCTACTTTTATTACAGTATCAAAATGGTTATGAAACAATATAAAAATCTGCATAACCCTAAGTTATTTCTTAGGTTAGATCAGCTATTGTTGGGGCAAATGAAAGGCCACTTGCATGCACTGCTGCTTAGTGGCCTTTTGTCACTAAAATGCTATACCAATTACACTTATATCTCTGTATATTTTGGTGAGGTTCTGTTATTCAGTGGACCTAGCTCAACTTGAAGTTTCTCCACAGCGATGGACCTCAGGTATTACCTTGAATTGTAACTAAAGAAACAGAGGATTTCCTGTAAAGAAGGTTGTTTAATAATATCTATAATAACCCAATACGTTTCCATTGAATTAAAAAACAAAAACAACTTTGGAGGTAGGAGGAGTCCAGACTAACCAGGAAATCCTTAAAGCCACAAGGAGTTAATACCAACTAGATGAGAATGAAAGTGACCCATCCTCCTTTGTAATCCAGGAATTGAGCTATAAATAGGGAACACAGCAACTAGTTTATCTATCATAATCTTAATCTGAAACAAAGTGAATATTTATGAACTCTAGGGCTTTAGTATTCAGTCACAGTTTAGGAAATAAAGTCTGTAAAACAAGTGCTACCTCTCTAGAAATTCTGGAAATTAAGACATAGAGAAAGCAAATCTTACTAGAGAATAACATAAAATGTAGTCGTGGGGTGGTATCGACTGTGATGTTCAAGTTTTAGAATACTTCAGAGATCTACTTTTAGCTAATAAACTGTTAGTGAATACTTTAAAGGTTTTTCTTAAACCTTTAAATATGGTGTAGTACATATGAACATGATGTCACTTATTGGATTGAACTACTTGTCGCTAGTTATTTTCTCAACAATCCTAACGATGAGGGAAATTTAAAAACTTTGGAGGAAAAAAGTAATAAAACAGATTGCTTATTCATAAAAAATGTTACCTATCAGTTTCCTACAAACTACAATATCCCTTCCCTACTTCTGGGTATATGCATAAAAATTGTTTAGTGGTTCCACAATATTCATTCAAATCTTTTACTTGAATGAATATTGTGGAACCACTAAATGATTCTGGGCTCACTAAACCTCTTCATCATGCAGGAATGAGGTAATAATGTAAACAACTTATGAGGAAATCTGGTGATTTTAATAATTAATGATGAAAATATATTTATATAATAAAAATTACTATCAAGTTACAGATCTAGCCATTTAAAGAAATGGCTTTCTGAAAGATAAATGTATTAAATCCCATCGATTTGTTTTCCTCTAGTTTTTATTGTACAGAAAGCACACATGAACCCGCAGGATCTAAAATAAATTCATGTATTTACTTGTATTCTAAGAAGTTATTGTCAAGACAGCAGAATAAGGAAGAAATTCTCACTGCTATACCCCAAACACATAGTAGTAATATATAAAATACCAAAAGACTAAACTGTGATTAAAAAAAAAAATCTCATGGACTAAGAATATATTTTGTCACCATAAAAGAATAGATTATGGAATCTGGTAAATTATGAGGCTGATTTTGTTGTTTAACATATATTTTTCCTCAGATCTATGGAATCTAGTGCTTAATGCAAAATTAAGCATTTTAGATCTAAGATTCACTTTTTTTTCCTTTAGCAAACCAGTTTTATGAACACTTCTTGCTGAAGCAGAGAGAAAAGAATAGTTAAAACTTCTAATAAAAATGCTCTTAATTCTTGACATAGAAAACTTGCCAAAAGCAAGTTAAATGCAAAAAAAAAAAAATTAGAATCAGAGACCTATGGTCAAATATGTTGTGAACTAGATATGACTTAAAGAAAAAATTCCATGTAAAATACAGAAAAAATACGCAATGACTTAAACATTTTTGAAGAGAAATTTTGCCAAATTTAAAAGAGTACAATTATAACGTAAAGCTTTGCTTAAAAGAGACAACACATAAAGGACCCCATTCTCATATACCCATGTTTAACCGTATACTTTCTCTTCAAAAATAATTTTCATCTACATCAAAGTTTCGTGAGATACTCTGAATAGGGAACAAAATCAAAGGCCATTGTGTTTAATAAAAATTCAGAATGTTCAAATTGGAAAGAGTACAGATTCTCTTTCTTTGTGAGCTTTCAATTACATCTGATTATTTTAAAAAAGGATTTCATTTTAAATGGGCCACAAATGTAAACCAAGCATAGCCTCCAAATGAAATTTTACTCTCATGTGCAAAATGAGAGTCTGTGTATGATATGACTGACCCAATTCAAATTAGAATCAGATTAATCAATCAACTAATTTAATCAACAACAGAACGTTTCCATGAATGTAATTAGACACTTTCCTGTGTCTTTGTTCATTTATTCTACCTTCTTTCCTGTCATTAGGGGAAGTGCCCATGCTCCTAGCTAAATGAATCCTGCCGTTTGTGCATCTGATCCCATCTTATCTACTTAGAGACAGTATTCTAGCAATTCTTACCTCTGTCTACTGCCTGGACATTTTTTTCCCTCTCTCCTTATGTACTCCCATCAGTATGCAAACATGGCAGTATTTCTCTCATCTAAGAGAAAAAAAAACCCTCTTGACCTCACTTCCCCATCGAGCTCTTGACCTGGGTCTTTCCTTTTTTTTTTTTTTACAGTAAAACTTGTTAAAAGCATTGCTTATATTTGTTATCTCTTCTCCAATTCTCTCTTCTCATTCCTTTTGAGGCTCCTATTCTATTCCCCACCATTCCACTGAAAATGTTTTATTAAGAGCCCCAATAACATTTATATTGCTAAATACAGCAGTCAGTGCTCATCCTCATCTTCCGTGACCAATGTGCAGCATTCAACTCAGCTGATCACAGTCTCCTTCTTGAAACACTTTGTCGACTTGGCTTTCAGGATACCACACCTACAATATTTGCTGCTCCCTCAGTCTTCTGCGTTGGTCTCCTCATCTTCCTAACCTCTGCGCACTCAAGTGTATCAGGGCTGAGTCCCTGGACCACTGCTCTTTTCGGTCTTCTCAAACTCCCTTGAGATCTCAGCCGGCTCTAAATACCATCTTATTTGTCAGCAGGAGCCCTCCCCCAAAGTCCCAATTTGTATATCCATCTCTCTACTCAATATCTCAGAATTAATGTTTTCAAAACTGAGTTCCAACCCTTCCCCTCGCAGTCTCCCCCACCCTGCTAAGTCAACTGCATCTTTCAATAGTTCATTCCAAAAAGCTTACCATCACCGCTGTCTTTCTCCGATGATCCATACCCACTTCATCAGCAAATCCTGCTGCCTCTAAACATTTCTAGAATCTGCCCTTTGTTTACCACCTTCACTACTTTCACTCTCGTCTAAGGCCCTCTCATCCTTCACTCACTGTTGAACTAGCTTTCTATCTTCTGCACTTATCATCCTATATTCTCAACACAACAGATTAATCCTGTTAAAACTTAAATCACATCATGCCACTTGACTAGTTAAAATTCTGTAACAGTTTCCAGTATCACTCAAATTGAAAACTGAAATCCATACAATGGCCTAGAAGACCTTATACATTATCTGGCCTCTTTGACTTCATCTCCTAATACTCCCTATCTTCATCTTTCCACTTTATGCATACTGCTCTCCATGCTATTGCTTGAACACATCAGGCAAACTTCCACATCAGGGCGTTTGTACTTAACTGCTTTTTCTGCTTTCCCACAGGTAGACTTACACCTTTTCACCAAGGTCTTTTCTGGTGCCTTAGCTAAAATCACAACCCTCATCCCTATTCCCACCCTGACATTTTTTATCATCCTTCCCTGGTTTATTTTTCTCCTCAGCATTTATCACTAACATACTTTAATTTACTCATCTTGTTATTGTCTGTTTCCCTGGCTAGAATTTAAACTCCACGAAAGAGGAAATTTTTGTGTTTTGCTCTGTACTGCACAGAAGAGTTCCTGGTACATATTTGACATGAAGACATATCTTGCTTATCGTTTATGCATCTTTGTTTAATGAGGAATAGTATACCTTGATGTACATGTGTGTGTGTATGTATATACATGTGCATGCTTGCTTGTTTTGTTGTTGCCAATGAGTTGCTGGATTTTATAATAAATATTAATTTTTAACATTAAGTAGTTGAGGTTTTAGACTAAAAACCCTAAAGAATGTGTGTAGAAAAAATTATTTTTATAACATTTTTCTTTAAGGTTTATTATCATAATAAGTAATAAATAATAAGCCCAAGTGAGATGTTCAACAAAGGAAATAAATGTATTTACTTTACCTGGACTTAACACGGAGGGATTAGGTGGGATTTCACTTTCCTCATCAGTACTTTCATCATAGATTGCATCTCTGTCAGTAGTCATTTCAGAACATGTTGGAGTTTCCCTAGAAACAGAGAGAGGCAGACTTATAAATTATTGGTTCATTCCTGGCTAGGTGTCAAATTCACCAGTAAGTAATTATAGAAAATATCCCTGGAAAAACATTATAATTAAACAAATATATATTGAAATATATATAATTAAGATGAAAGCACTTTAAAGACTATATGCTAACTCTCTTAAGAACAAGTTTCTCTTTTACCTTATATAAATGTGGTTTAGTGCTCACTATAATTAATTCTTGAGTCAGTTTATTATCATTTATTATTTATCTATCAAATCACAGTACTATTCTTCTAAATTACCTTCTGCGGGTCACAGAGTAATCAGTATTTTACTGATCGCAAAGCAGTTCTGCCTTTCATTTGGTCTCCCCAAAACTCTGAGATGGGTACCTTCATTCTTATTATGAAGATATCCAAGTAAGGCACAGAGAGTTTAAGGATTGTCCAAGCCATACCACAGTCATAAGTCACCTATGATTCTTCCTTAAAAATCAAGTACATATTCACACTTAGAGTCGACTCTAAAATTAAGCATTGCTTAGACATCGAGATCACAAATGTGTGCCCAACTCTATGGTTCTGCAGAAGATGAAAGCTTTTAATTAATATATTTCTTAGTGATGCCTAAGAATTAAACTAATATTATTTAGGTAAATCTCATGCCAGTTTTATGATTTAAGTCTAGGTGTGACAGTTGGGCAGGCATGGAGAGATCATGTTGAGTATTCTCCAGTCCACTGCATCTAACAACCAGAGCATCCAACCCCAGACTATCAAATGATCTCATATTACTAAAAAGTTGGCATCTAACTTTCATTAAGTTTGGGAAGAAATTACACTAAAATGTCTGCATCTGCCATCCCAAAACAGAAAGGTCAAAATACCTTTTATGCTCGATGTTCTTTTCCAGTTCCTGCACTTCATTTAACAATTTATTTAAGCTTCTGATCTTTGCTTTCTTCTCATTCAGCACCAGAATGAACCGTTTATAAAGATCAGTCTCCAAAGCTTCCTTAGCACTCACACATTTTTCAAATCTAAAATATAAACAAACAAATAAATAAATCATGCAGGTTTTGTTTTAGCATTATTCAATCTAATACTGAAGACAATTTCAAGAAAACTTTTCAAGAAAAATACAATTAAAACCATTTAAACATGTTTTCATTGATTTAAAGTTTTATATAGGTAAACTTATTGTTCATAAGCGTTTGTAGTTTACATACTGAGAAAAGGATAGAAATTGGAAACTGACAGCAAAAAAGCTTTTAAAACATCTAAATGCCTAAATGTAATAACTTATTCACATCTATGGTTTATTTCCAAAAGCACATATTTGTGGGAGAAATTTCAAACAAGAGTAACTATAGCCTATGTTTCTTGTACTTTGTTAATATTACTATAATAGCAACCATGATCTTGTTTTGTGATTAAGTGATTTACTTAATCAGTTCTCCCCAAATAGATTATGAACTGCTCCACAACAAGAACATGACATACCCAGTTGTATCTTATAACCCAGCAAACACACACACACACACACACACATATATTTATCCAACTTGAAATTTCCAAGGAGATTAATGAAACAGCAAATGTGAAACACTATACATTTAAAATTTTAGATATATAAGACAAAACATAAAATTCTCTACCATTTATAATTCTTCCTACAATGTTCAAATGAGCTAACAAGAGACTGTACTAATTTTAATCTCTCAGATATATATAAAATAAAGAAGGCAAACTAGCAGAGGTTGTATATACTTGATATGTGCATACACACACACTATGAATAAACCTCTATTTTAAAGATTCAAATATAAATTATTTCATATAATATATTCTTTTAAAAGGAGTTTAGCTCTGCCTGGTTTTCTCTTTACCATACTGTTAATTATACTTGTTCTATACAGGTATTCTAGTATTTTCATTATATATATTATTTAACTATATATATTTTTCAGTGAAATAGAAACAAAAATGTCAAAATTTGATATACATGTCCTTATACTTTCAAGAGACTACCTAGCTAGAAATGCAAAGAATTAGGGCCTCTCATGGGATGAAAGGGAACATATGGCATTATATTTTCTGGGACCAATTACAGCAGTCTTATACTGTAGTCATTGCCAAGGCTGTGAACTCCGTAAGGGCAGAGAGCATGTATGTTTTATTGGCTGCTTTATCCTCTGTGCCTAGCATAGTGTTTGGCATTCAACAGATGTTGAATAGCTATTTATCAGATAAATGAATGAAGTGAGCAAGTTAATATGGACATCTTATGAAGAAATGTAAAACCAGTGATTCTGAATATTATATTTTTCACTCCTTTAATAGCTATTCACTATTGTAATAGTAATATTTTTCATCTTCTTCAAGCTTCTAAAAAATTGTGATATTTAAGTGATGCACATAATGGTATAGCTAAAAGAGTTTAGGAATAGAAAGGAAGAAAATAAATGAAAGAGCATAGGGATGCTTATGTTTTGTAAAGAGGGAATCAATTACATTGCCTAAAAGGCTAATGGATTTAAAAATAAATAAATGTGACCAAAAGATGTATGAAAGTAAAATTAAAATGAAACCTGGGATGTGGGTCAGGGGAGAAAAACAAGACCAGGGGAAGTGATCAAAATTCCTCATCTTATAGCAGGGAGCACACAAGTAAATCTTAAATTCAGAACATTAAGAAGTAGAGTGAATAAGTATATGTAGCAAATCACCAAAAGAATGAAAATAGAAATTCTAAAAATTAATTACCTCCAAGGGTAGGCTAAGGATAGAGGATTTTTAATTTCATACTCATCTGTACTTGATGAACATTTTATACAGGCTTAACTTTAATTTAAAAAATTGTTTATCCACTTGCAAAAAAACCTGTGATAAATATTAATATAGCAGTACCTCTATCATCAAGCAAAGCTCTCTGAGAAAGAAGTACTCCAAAAGGTGTGGGGAAAAAAATAGAGCCAAAGTTGAGGAGAAGCTGCCAATATTGATGGCTTATTTTAAGCTGGGATATGTTACTGGATTTATATTTCAGATGCAAAGTGTTTGTAAACATTATATTCTTATTTTCTTGTACTATTTTCGAATGTAACACAAGTTTAAAAGATAACTACAGGGCTTCCCTGGTGGCGCAGTGGTTGAGAGTCCGCCTGCCGATGCAGGGGACGCAGGGTCGTGCCCCGGTCCGGGAGGATCCCACATGCCGCGGAGCGGCTGGGTCCGTGGGCCGTGGCCACTGGGCCTGTGCATCCGGAGCCTGTGCTCCGCGGCGGGAGAGGCCACGGCAGTGAGAGGCCCGCGTACCGCAAAAAAAAATAAAATAAAATAACTAGAACATATACCTGAGTGTACAATAATAAAATACTTTAAACATATACAAAGTAAAAATCAGTTATAAAAATTTACAATAAAAATCTTGTATAATAATTCAATATGTAAATCCATAACTATAGTAACCAATTAGTAACTTATCTGATTTAAAGGCATATTTAATTTCCATATAAATCACTTCAATAATTCTTGATTGAAAGATTATGTGTACTTATCAACTATCAAGCAAATTTCCAAACCTTTATTAAAATTAACATTTGGTATAACTCATGAATTAAAAATAGATATCAAAATGAAATATATCTTTTTTGTCTAAAGAATATTATTAATCTAAATAGATAGTGTCACGGCTACATTGTCAAAGGTAACAACATTTCTGTGATAGGAAAGCAAACTCAGTAGAATGCATGGCATTCTGTGAGTTAACCTTGCTTGGTTTTAGCAAAGCTTTAGGATTTTGTTACAACCAAACCTCTAATCATTAAACTAAATAACACTTCCTAGACAAAGCTGGGGAGTGGGGGTTGGCTAGGAAATAGTATTATTGTGAATAGTTTCAGGATATGAATTTACTTTTATTATTAATGATTAACAAATTCAGAGAACTCTTTTTATTTAATATTCAGCAACTAACAGGTACATACCATCCTCCCATCACATTTGTAATGCGATTCCTCCCTTACAGCATTATGATGTTACTATGCCTTCCATATTATTGATACTTGCCTCCTGCCAACCCTCCATGTCAAGAACTGAACAGGTATTAGTAAGTGAGACATACGGGATTCATTGCTAAGTTTAGCAATACTAAAGGAGAACTCACATACAACCAGATCAGACCACAGCTAGTCCAAGGATCAACTCCAAAGCAAAGCTCAAACCTGATGAAACCATAAATAACATCAAACATGAAAGGCCTAATGATGCTTAATCCTTTTAACAGTGACTGGGACAACAGAACAATAAAGTTTAATTAGCAGCCTAGGACTGAGGTATCTAGGAACTCAGACCAAAGGATAGTATTTTAAAAAAAAAAAACTAAAAGAGTAAAAACTAAATATGGAAAACACTGAATATTCAAATAAAATATTTCTGGATGGGAAAACAAAGAATTTAAGAATAAATGTCAAAAAAAACAACAAAAATGAGAGCAGAAACAAGGTAATTTCATGGAGAAATAACATCCAAAATAAAAGAGATTTTAAATGATAACCCAAAATAAAACAACAGATATGTAAATGTGAACACGTGGTACTTAGAAACAGTGCAGTAATCCTTGTATTTACAGCTCTGATCAAATTTATATCCAGGTCAGGGTTGTGCAGCAAAAGAAAATCTACACAGAGTTCAGAGGACAAAGAATGCTAAAAAGAAATGGAAAAGCAAGCAGTGGTAAAGAGATTTAATAAGACTCTAAGAACTGAAGAAGATGGTAAACAGCTGTTCCTCATCCTTTCTGATGACAGAACAAGAGGAAATGGCCTTCAGTACACCATGAAGGACTCAGATTACCAATAGATGGAAGGAAGAATTTTCTGCCTGTGACTGTTCTTAAACAATGTAATGGGCTACCAAGGGGAGTTGAAGATATCTCTTGAGGTCTTTAAAAATTGGACTAAATTCATCTGGCTATAATGTGATCCTAGCTTGAAGGCAGAGAGATGAAGTAGAAGAGCTTTCAAGGCCTCTTCTATTCTAATGATTCCATGAGTGTCAACCCAATTCAAAATGCTGAAAACTGCCTTCAATTATAGGTTTAATAACTATAACTCAGAGTAAAGCTAGAGAGTTTCTAACTTGATGTCTGAGTGCAAACAAAAGACCTATTCAGTAACGTGGAACTTGAGAGTTGTTACTTGAAACTAAATAGGAAAAACCAGTGAAATAAATATAGCTAATGACCTAAGGATTTACATACAATATTTCTAATGTCTTCTCCTTTATCTAAACTATACAGAATTAAATTAATCCAGTAATGTCACTTGTTTAAAATGGAGCTAAGACTGCAATTATTAAATAGCAAATAAAAGAATAACAGCAAATATATATGTTAAAAGTCTACATGTTAAAGCTCATTTTTTTACTCTTACTGTAATTCCTCACTCCTTACTCAAACCTTATTTATTCTCCACTGTCATCCCAAATGGAAACAGCTTTAGATTTGGCTCTGATTATAATAATGATACATATTTAAATACAAAAATATATGCAAAAAAATACTCCCAAGAAGTAAAGGAAAATTTAATTCACAATTCCAGACACACACTATTATCATTTAATTTTCTCTTTCTAGATACTCTCTATCTGAAGACATATTTTACAAAAAAAAATGAGATACTCTTCATATTTTTGGAAATTCACATTTTGCCTCAACACATCATAAACATTTTCCATGGTATAAGCACCATGTATATGATTGCTTTTTGCTCATATAATATCCTATTGTGTATTAAATATATTTCAGACCTATCTACCATAGCTTCTAAGGGAATTCTCAGCACCTATTTTGTGACCCACACCCCCACTCTCCCAGGCACACAGTCTTGAAAAACGATAAGAAAGAAATGATTGGATCATGAATGGACACTGATATAAGATTAATCAGAAGCAGCACAGGAAACTGAACTGTGACCAGGCCTAATGAGAAGACCTCAACTCTACTATCTATGTGGTCAGTTACCTAACTCAGTATGTTTGTATCCTATTTCTAATCTCTCTAAAGACTCTTGATCAGTACTACTGCCTTATGGAAGCAGGAGCTGTAAATCCTTTGCTCATTTCCCAGTGTACTAAGGCTCTGGAGAGGGAACACTTCAGGAAATACTGCTTGGCCATGACCAAGGTGTATTTACAGCTCTTTAAAATGGCCACTTTCTCTGTGATAGGAAAGAAAACTAAATTTGGAAAATAGATAAATCTACTAATCCAACATCTAGAATACAACCAAGAGCCTAGAATTCTCTGGAGTGGACTTTGTTTCCTCTGTTTGAAGAGCCACTCCAAGGGCACACATCTTCAATTCCTGAAGAAGATATGTGATCCAGTATTTACAAAAAAAAAAAGAATAGCTGGAGCATAAGACTGGTGATAAGCTACATGGCTATGCTTTTGATCAAATAGGTAACTTTTTGCCACAATAACACAAAAGAATTTTCTGGGTAATTCCGAAATAGCAAATCAAGCATCCGTGGGGCACATATTATATATACCCTCATATGCTGTTTTACAGCACAAGGTATATTTGTCTCCACTGTCTCATCTTTGTTCCCTGCTGCTTTCCATCCTATGGCAGTGGTGTTGAATACTGATGAGATAATACCTCTTTCAACCTCTTGCAGACATTTTAAAGCAATTTGCTCAAGTACCAAGTACCCAGTCTGCATTTTTGTGGGCAATTTGTGAATCAAATTTCCGATCATCCTGAGTTTTTAATATAATGGCTTATCACGACCAGGGTACATCTCATTTCATTTGATTTATTTTGTATATAAAATAGAAAAACACACCCAAACTACTGATATGAGCCCCAAAACATGCTTTCTAGAACAAATATTTGGTATTAATTCATAGGAACATGAATTTTAAAGAGAAAGTTAAAGAGAAACATTAAATTATTTTTCTGTATGGTTTCCTAACATTCATATAATTTTGATTTGGTCTAATTCCTTAATATAATTGGAGATAAAAATTAATTCAGAACTAAAAGAAAACAAGATATTTTATTAATATAATAAATGAGAGCCAAATAGAACCAAGTTTTAGGTGATAGGTGTTAAGTTGATGCCTTGCATTAATTAATAAATATAAGTAAATACATAGAAACAATATCCTCTAGTCAACCTCATTTTCACATACATATATTGATGATGAAAAAACCCTTCACGTTTTTCATGCACTCCCCCATATACTTACTAATGTCCATAAAGAACAATCTTAGTGAGTGCCCTAAAAAGACCCTAAATTGGATAAATGTTCTTATGTTTTAGAGCAACTGGTTTGAATGAAAGATAAAAAATCTACTTTACATACTGGATGTAATAATAATAATTATTATTTTATATATTCTACATAATTATTTCAAATGCTGCAATGTATATATATACAAATGCATGCATATTATATTAATATATCTTTATAGAGATACAAATATTCACAACATATATTTTATTTCCTTCAAACATCTTTTACATAATAGAGTAATACAGGCTACAGCCTGGACCAGCCTAGATTATGATATAGTTGAGAAAAATGCATAATTGAGAAGATAGGTCACTTTCTTCTTCATCGTTTAAAAGATAAGGAACAAAATCAGGAAAATAAAGGCTTTTCAATGTCTTATCCAGTAGTAACAATTACTTCTTTTTAAAATGCTGATAGCATGAATTTTCAATCAATCAGCAAAAATAAGTCTTTATTAGGAACCAAAACACAAACTTCACCTGAAATAGATGCCATTCATAAAAAGATTCCAAATAAGGAATCAACTATGCTTATTTATATTTCATGTCTTTTTTATTCATTATTAATCTTATAATTTGAAGTCAATTAATCCTTATAAACATCAACTTCCTAAACTTTGATTAATATTAATGGGTTCTGATTCTCATTGTCCAATTACTCCTTATTGTTATTAGTTTGCCGGGGCCACCAAATACTAAGGACCTAAAAGTGTTAATGTACTCATATAATGTACAATAATGACCAATAATTTAGTTTAATCACATTAAGTAAAGGTATAATTAATGACAGATCTCATTTTAAATATATGCTAGTCTACATATATTATAAATGTATAAATCATTAACTTATACCTACAATGATATAAAGAGCTTAGTGTTTTTATGATACAAGCACATTATGCACACACCGTCCTTGGACATCATTCCAGTCTCTCAGAAGCCTTTCATTTTCTTTCTGTAGGTGCTCATTTTTGGCTTGGTTTTCTGCAATGGTGTCCAGGCAACGACAAATAAGTTCTCTAATGACCTCAGCTGGGTTTGCAACTTTCTCTAGGTTGAAGGAACCAAGTCTGAACTAGGATGAAAGGAAAACATGATTAGCTTTAGGGGAGAATATCAAGATTGAATGGCCCAGTTTTAAATACACATATTTTCTTCTGAGGGGAAAAAAGTTTAAGATTTAAATATAGCTCATTTACCAGATATAAATACAATGGGCAACTTCCTACTTTCTTACTAAAGCTTATCAGATAAATCAACATATAACCTAAGAATAATTCTTTTTAAGTGGTAAGTCATTCTCCCACCTCCTAGCAGAAAAGAAAACAACATAAATACCATATAAGCATACTACCATCTGTTTGCTACTACCTAATTTAAGTCACTATGCTCAGAATAAGGAAAGAAATTATACATGAAAACTCTTTTTTTTTTTTTTTTTGGCCATGTGGCATGCACGCAGGATCTTAGTTCCCTGACCAGGGATCAAACCCGTGCCCCCTGCAGTGGAAGCGCAGAGTCTTAACCACAGGACTGTCAGGGAAGTCCCTACATGAAGATTCTTAACTCTAGTTTCTGTTAGTACTGATGGTAAAATCAAATAACTGACAGAAGCTACCTGTGAAGAAAGAAAAATTTTTGTAATACCTAAGAAAAATATAGGGTTTTAAAAAACAGATAAAGGAGTAATGACTGTTACCAGGTTTATCAAAAACCAACAACTTATTACTATAAATTATAAATAATAATGTCACATGTCAAACTTGAGTACTTCTGCATAAAGGTAAGACATAAAAATATCTTAATTCCTCTGTTAGAGGGCACTACAAAATAAAACAGTGTAATAAAATTTTATTATAGTTAAGGAATTCTGAAAGGAACACAGGCTCTCCTCATTTGGTAGATAAAGATACTGAAACACAATGATTTACTAATAACTATAATATCCTTACTATTAAAATTAGAATTATTGTAACTAAAATAAGCTTTTAAATGACAATTATAATTATATAGCCACCATACCTTACAATTGAAATATAACTCAAGCATAGCACAAATACAAATTAATCTAATCATCACCAAAATGGAAATATTATATCCATTTTATAGATTAGTAAAGTGAGGTTCAGAGTAGTTATCTAATATATTGAAGGAATAAAATCAAGATCCTACTATACTATCCTGTTACACTGTTTCCTGACATAAATGAGTATGCTAAACAAACAAGTAAGAGGAAGAATTAGGTTCAGAACCTACACATAATTCTGAAGAGAGATTTTAAAGGGATTAAGTAGGTGGCAAAATTGAGAGTACAAAAGGGTTTTTTTGGTTTTGTGTTGTTTGTCTCCTGGATCAGTAATTTCTATTATGGCATTCACTAATAGGAATATTTCTAAAATGTCTTGCTTGTAAAGGAGTATTTCTATAAATATGTTACATACAGATTGAGAAATATTTAATAGTGATTGATAATTCTGAGACAAATCACTGTTAGTCAATTTACAAATAAAACTAAAAGTCACTACAGTAAAAATCCAATGTTTGCAACCTGAGTGGCAATTTATAAAACATTTCAGTTAATTCCTATAATTTAGAATCATTTAGTTGTTTAACCCCACAGAGTAAACTTTTCTGGATGAATTATGTTTACCAATTTATTTTAAATTTTCAGATCGAAAACACAGGTAGATATTTTACTTAATATTTTAGAAACCCTGTGAAAAGACTTAAACACTGACAATTCCTAGGTGTTGAAAAACATTTATATATACTTGCTTAAAATGTAAAGGAAAACAAAGGATATTTATATTCTTGTATTATAGGCACACTTTAGAAGACTGAATAGTACAGTTTAGTCACAAAGAAATTGAGTATGTATTTGTGTATTTTCTTTTTGAAATCCGAGGAGGTCACAATGTCTTCTTAATCCTTTAATTTGTTTTATCTGTTTTATCTCACCTCTTTCTCTTTCTTAACCAAAGAATGGGAATCAGATTAAGAAAAATTGTTCTTTATTTCAATATTTCAATGAGTACATCCAGTTGTGTAGATATATAAAACCTAAATTAGAGCTTAATTCTAATTTTAATAGTAAAATTATTATTTTAAAATAGTATAATTATTATTATTAAACCTTTACCCAAAAAAGACTTGGAAAAATTCTAAGAATTTTGAAATTATTTCAGACTATTTGTCACATCTGATTTATTTCTCTTATACTTAGAATCAAATGGCCAAAAACATTTGCATATAAGTGCATATAATGAGTCCATTTAACAAGTATATAAGTTTAAATAGGAAAGTTTTATCTATGTAAAGAATATATAAATTGAAAGTAAATTTGAGCACTAACCTTTCAAAGCTTCTCTTATGCAAACAAACATACAAAAATTAAGATTAGCTGTAGAATATTACTTCTTTGAGTCGATACAGAACAGAAGAAAAATTAAGCTTATTTTATTTTTAGACAATAGATTACATTATCAGTAAAACATAAACCCACACTGTGATTTTGTATTCTCGCATTATCACAATTGTCAGGAAGCTTTGACTAAGATGGACATTTTTAGAAAGAAAAGAGTTTTTCATCACTTGGAAGTTTCAACAATGCCAAATGGATAATGATCCATTATCCATTTCAAAGTGTGATATTCAGGATCACACGCTGATCCTGAATACAGTAATCAGTAAAATACAAATGCACAGATTAACACAAGTCTAGCACCCTAACATTCTATTTTAGATGGCAAAAGAAAAAGGGAACAATTTTAAATCACTAATAACAAGAAACTTTTTTCAAAATATCATTCAAATCCTTACATCCAAAATTCCAAAAGAGAATTCTTAAATTTCTTCTTGGCTATTTGGTATAGAATAAACTTAAAATGTCATTTCTTCTTAAGAGTAGGCAAGTATTTTTCAGTTTCTATTTTTTCTAATTATATTCACTAGTTTGGGGTCCTTTAACAGGCGTGAACATCTGTTATTCCAAACAATAAAAATAATCAAGAAGTATTTAAAACTCAATCCAAGAAAAATATTTTACTTGAGATATTCTGCTTATTTTGTAGAAAAATTCTGGAATGTATGAGAGAGTGAGTCTGCTGGACCATCCTGTCTGTATACACATGGTTCAGAGCCAAGGCAGGAAGCACCCTTCCACTCTCACTACCTCTGTTCCAGCCTGTCTACCTCATAGATGCAAGGGACCACACGCCCATGTGAACTGGACTTACAGAAGGGCCTCAAATCAGGCCTAATGAATTGAGAAGCATAAAATATTTCTGTGCTCTAACTCTATATTCAGCCCATCTTTATACCATCCCTCAAATGAAGTGGCCACTTTAGAAAAGTATTGTTTTTAAAACTAGCAAATTCCAACAAAAGTTACACTGTATGTTTTTGTCAATTTAAAAATCTTTTGCTTTAGTTTTTTGTTGGACATGTAAGCCTATTAACACAGATGTTCTTTATTAGTTCTGTAATTTCAAAATAATCTGCAATATGAAATCAGGACTTCAAATGGTACACCAGAGTCAGAAACCACAAATTAAAGACATTTTGAAAGTATATCTCTTCTTTAGAGGCATGGGCAAAAATAAATTTCTCTTTTGTAGTTAGTTCTCAAGATCGTATGGAGAATTCAGTGTACACAAACCTATACTAAGCATCTCATTCAGTCTATAATCTAAGATTTTAAGCTATGTTTTTATTTTTCCATGTAAAAAATAGTTGAAAACAATTCACTTCTTAAATACTGGTAATCATAGTAGGTTGCACTAGTTGACTCTAAACTGTCATTATTTTAGCTAGCAAAACAGATAGCATCTTTGATCTGATCTGCATTAAAAATTCTCAATTTCAGAAAACTTATCCATTTTCTTTAGCCAGGCTTTTATTCTGGATACCTGTCAATTCTTTAAATCCAAGATTAAATGCCACACCCCCTTACTCATCACTTCAAAGTCCAGAACAAATTCTCTTTAACTACTTTAGCCTACATTGGCTTCTTTGTTCTTGATACTTCAGAGTTTGTCTCACACAATTTTTCACTCAGTTTCATCCTCCCTATATTTTTCTCTTGTTTCAGAAATGCAGTCTTTTCCTTTAAATTTCTAGCTCTTTGAGGTCAGAGACCCTATCTTATGTCTTCCTTAGTATCCACAGTGTCTTATACAGTTCTAGACATATATTAAGTGCTCAATAAAGACTTGAATTTTTTAAAATTGCAATGATCCTTATGAATAAGAGAATACAATTATAATGTGGCAGGTAAAGGAAATAATTGGGACAGTGATTCTCTGAATACAAATTAAGAAATATTTTAATCTGTTTAAGGATGTAACAGTTTTATTTTATTGAATAGTATAATTTCAACCAAAAGGGCATGGCTTAAATATTGCATAATAGCTCTCAATACTGTGATAATACATAAGTTTAATAAAACCTAAAAAGATACTTTTTTTTTAAAGAATGTATAAAGTTATATATGTACTCAGTTATCAGGTTCTTTGGAGTGGCCAAACAGATAAAAGAGAATATATAGTATTGGTAAAATACACTAAATAAACACTAATTCCAGGGGAATTGTTTATGGTCATTCCACATGTTTCTGGGGATAGGAGGATTATCAAGGTGTGAGTTGATACTCTGCTTAGAATATATCAACTAAAGAGCTGCATTTTGATACGTTATCAAAGTAGTCTAAATAACCTTACAAAATTAATATTTGTTACTGTCCTGGGAACCAAGATGTAAAGCTAAAGGAAAAGGAGGAATAAAGATATCTTGATGTGATTCCTAGGCAATAATGGTCAGACAGGAACTCCGTTCTTTTCAGTATGTGTTTTTAAATTTATTAGTATTTAAAAAAAAGTTTAGCTGTGCCTAGATATGTATACACTAAAAAAGTAAAGCCTATTCATTATAGTTTGTAATATGGGATATTTTGTCTATTGTAGACAAATACATAGTTGTAAAATTCTAGTAATAAAGGAAATCAGTCAAGTTATGTAGTAAAAAAGAAACTAAACTGTATTACTTTGGCCTAGTTATGTTAATCATCAACTGTAAGTATTCTGAATCAACTATTTTTTACTAAGGTCTTAGTATCATGAACTCTTTGGTTTTGTGACCTGCTGAAATGTTATTTTAGATTTAAATAAAAAATATTACAAATGAATCTTCTAAAACAGTGACATACCTAGGTTGACAACTGGTCACATTTAACTTCCAAGGTAGCTAGAACTGAGAAAACAATACTGATAAGGACTTTCTAAGCAGATAAGAGAGCTTTATTGTGAGACTATTAATCTCACCTTTCCAACTATTTTCTTGACCAAATTTCTCAAAGCTTATTTAAAAATGTTTAAATATCTCAAGATGATTATATGATCAAACAAGGCTCTGCATATGCAGAGTTGTAGATCTGTAGATCCTATAGGTTCTTACAATGAAAATGCAATCATCTAAAAGTGAAAATACACTGAGCTCTAATTATAGGGCTAAAAATTATTAGATTTTAAGGACATGTTATATGCTTTAATATATTAAGTACCATCTAAGAATTATTTGGTATTCATAATTGCAAAATTCATTGGTGGGAGTCAGAGAATCCTTGAGAATGAAACGCCCAAAGGTCCATGTGATAAGACTATCTCAGAAGTTACTTTTACTTTGAATGACTGTAAATGTTCATTCCATTATGTCTTGAAATAGAGATGATGAGCCTTTTGGTTCATGGAAAATATAGTAAAAACTAGAAGACTTATCTGGTCTAATTAGGAGTTATAATTAACAATGAAAATTTTTACTATACATGGATTTAGAATCAACTAAAAGGCTTTTCCCATAGTTAACTGAATTGGGGGTAGTGGGGTAGGTAGAAGGCAGGGGTTGCCTATTATTTGCCTGTTACTTTAATTTTGATATTAGAAAAAGAAATATTGCCTTGGATTTCCTGATATTCTACTAGATCTCATAATACTCATCTAATCATATCTTCATAGTATGCTTCTCTGTCTTCTACTTACAGCCTAAATGGTAATATTTCTTGGAATGGTCCCTTGACCTACTTCTCTTTTTTCTCTGTAGAGTTTTAGGGTTATCCACAATCACAGCTTCCATTATTACAGATAAGCTGAAAACTGCCAAACGTGTATCTACAGGTGGTACCTCTCCTAAAGTCCAGACTTCTATAAACATTTAACTCATTTTTGGAGTGATGTCACCAGTATGTCCTATACAGACCTGAAACTTCAAATGCTAAGACAGAATTCATTGTCCATCCCTCGCACTACTAAACTAACTCCTCTCTGTACTTTCCATTAGACATTCATTCAGTTACACTTGGGTAGTCTAGTGGGTGAACATGGACAATTATCATAGCATTACAATATTAACTTTTTTTTCTCATACTAGTCTGAAAGCTGCAAAGGGATAGGGGCTACATATTACCCAAATTAGTATTCCCATTCTTACATGGTTAAACATAGAATGTATTCATTTATCAGACTTTCTGAGTATGTACTATATGTTAAGCATTGGAGATACTGTTGTGAACAAGAAAAACAATGTGTCCACTCTCTTGGACCTTATATCTTAGTAGAGGAGGTTGATGATGCCAAATGATCAAATAATAATTTCACACAGTTGTAAATTCAATGAAGAAAATAAAATGAGTCATAAGATAGCTATTAGAGGGCAGAGTATGCTTAGATATAGTGGTCAGGGAACAAGTCCTTGCAAAAACTGAGGTAGAGAACAGAGATGAGATTGGAAAGGTAGACAGGAGAGTAGATCATATAGGGTTTTGTAGGCCACAGTAACAAGTTCAGAACTTATTCTAACAAAAAGCCATCAGAAGATGGCTGGCAGGAAAACAAGTGCTTACAGAGTACTCAGCATTTCCTCTAAGATTGCCCCCAATTATCCCAGCCTCCTGGTACTCAGGCCCCATGTAATTCCCTCTCCTTGAGTGTGGGCAGGTCTCTGACTTGCTTCTAACCAAGAGAATATGGCAAAAGTGACATATATCAGGATTTCAGACAAACTAAAAACAAACAAAGAAGCATAAAAAATATACTAGGAATCTGGTTTGGAATTACACTCATTTTCTAGTTATTTTATAAGGAATTAACTTATTTCCAACATGAATTACAGTGTAATCTCTCCATTCAGGACCACTGTATTTCTTTACCTAATCAAGAGGTTTTTTTATATCCTTTGGTTAAGTTTCTCATTGTTAATTTTTTGTTTCTGTTTTCATTTAAAAAATTTTTTTTATTGAAGTATAGTTGATTTACATCATATTAGTTTCAGATGTATAACATAGTGATTTGATATTTTTACAGATTATACTCCACTTAAAGTTATTATAAAATATTGACTGTATTCCCTGTGCTGTACATTATATCCTTGCATCTTATTTATTTTATACCTAGTAGTTTGTATCTCTTAATCCCATCTCCTATCTTGCTCCTTCCCTCAATCCCTCTCTCCACTGGCAACCACTAGTTTGTTATCTGTATCTGTGAGTCTGTTTCTGTTTTGTTACATTCATTCATCTGTTTTATTTCTTAAATTCCACATTTAAGTGAACACATTTGGTATTTGTTTTTCTCTATCTGATTTACTTCACTAAGCATAACATCCTCCAAGTCCATCCATGCTGTTGCAAATGGCAAAAATTCACTCTTTTTATGGCTGAGTAATATTCCAGTGTGTGTGTGTGTGTGTGTGTGTGTGTATGTGTGTGTGTGTGTGTGTGTACCATATCTCCTTTACCCATTCATCTCTTGATGGAAACTTAAATTGCTTCCATATCCTGGTTATTGTAAATAATGCTGCTGTGAACACTGGGGTGCATATATTTTTTCAAATTAGTGTTTTCATTTTTTTTGGATATACATCCAAGAGTAGAATTGCTGAATCAGATGGTAGGTCCATTTTTAGTTTATTGAGGAATGTATATACTCTTATAGCCATAGTAGCTGTACCAATTGCTTATTTTTAAATCAAACTCCCTACACTGTAGCTGATAAGACTCCCAAATGATGTGTAGGTAGAAATATGAATGTAACTGCCTACTTAGTAGTCTTATTTTTTGTTATTTTGAATTCCTTGGTCATACCAAAAGGATTATATGGTATTTGGGAAAGTTAGCAATCTCTATTTTAGAATCCCAATACTGACATTTATTTGAAAGTGGGTCGTGAACAAGTTATAACCACTGTATTCAAAATAACGACTTATCCTATAAGACATTCATGAACACAATCTAAGGGCTGGGCATGAAGGATTTTAAAAATAAGCCACAACAGAAATAATACCAAACGGCACAAAAAACTCCACTCTCGAGTCAGTTTGAAATTGATTTGACTTCTAAAAACGGTTGATTACTTTAACACAGTAGCATTCCAGAGTGGCTATGACAGAGAAAAATCTCACTGGGGCTGGGATCACTGTGTGCTGTTGCTTAGCTCCTAAGGCCTCATAGAAACAATAAGCAAGCCAACGCTGGGAAAAAAAACACTTACAATATGATAAAATATCTACTATGAGAAACTTAGGAAATATATCTTAATAGGACATAGTACAAAATATCATGGACTATTTATTTCTGAATTTAAACCAGTTTACACTGTTTAGTAACAACTGCTTAGGTCTCTCTAACATTCTCTAGGAAAATTAAACAAAAACAATAGAATCTTATATTTTTTTCTGATTATGAATCCTGGACTTTCATAGTTAAAAATTACAGAAACTTAAAGCCAACCTCCAACCTCCCAATCCCAAAGCACTGAACTATATATATTTGATGAAACAGCTTGACTGGTTATAAGGCATTATATTGACATTAGAAATTTTTGGAAAAAAACAAAGAAAATCATAAACACTTATTGTGTTAAGTATAACTGCATTTCCTTAAAATCAGTTATCATAAACTAGTAAACTCAAAAGGGGTGATCTTTAAAAAGCCATAGAAGTACCAAGTATTTTAAAATCCTAGTTTAAATGAAATGATAAAATATAGGAATCCAGAAAAAATATGTCCATTTTTTGTTTGGTATATGAATTTCTTTCAAAAAAATTTCACAAAGCTTAATAACTGTCTTTTTAAACTATGGATTAAAAAATTCCATCTTGGCGGAATCAAGATGGCATACTAGAAGGACACGGAATTCGTGCCTCCTCACAACTAGGGCACCTACCAGGCACCAGTGGGGGACCACAGACACCCAAGGGGACGGGAAGAACCCCCAGAGTAGGTCCCCGGGTAGGACGTGGGGTGTGGGGGGAGTGAAGGGGGAGAAGAAGTGTTGGCGGGACGGGACTGGAGGCCCTGGGGGGGCAGCTGCGGGAGGGGAAGGGATCCCACACCCGAAGGGGGGAAATTGGGGAACCATTGGGAGATCAGAGGATCAAAAGGGAGCGTGGCCAGGTTTCCCCTGCCCACTTGGACCCCCAGGAACCTGCTGAGATCCCGGGCCTGATCCTCTGCCCACCTAGGCTCCCTCCAGCCAAATGGGTCCTGAGGGAGTGGGAGGGAGGGGAAGGGGAGCAAAAGTAAAGGCCGGACCCCTAGGACTGGCACCTCTGAGGGGCGGCTGGGTTAGGGAAGGAGTTCCTACACCCAGCGGGACCCACCCACGGTTAGGGGTCCAGCGGCGACGGGGAGACCCTGGGGGAGACAGTGGGGGAGGAGTGCGGAGGAATGGAAGGGAATGCGGCCTGTGCTTTCCCTGTCCACTTTGACAACGGGAAGCCTATTAGGCTCCTGGGCCTAATCCTCTGCCCTCGGAGCCTCCCTCCTGCCACACAGAGCCCAAGCCCCGCCCCCTACACCCACCCACCCAGTACCCTACCACTGCACTCGGAGACCGCCTCCAACGCTGGGCCTAAACCTCACCCACACACCCCCACCCGGGGCCCTACCTCCAAATTCCAGAACTCGGAACTCCACACTCCAAAGGCCCTCCTTTCAACACGCCACCTCTCCCCTTCTGTGTAGGTCCTAAGCAGAGACCCCACCCCACGGTCAACCATCACCCCTCCACCCGCCTAGGTCCTTTGCCACCCAAAACCCTGCCCCTGCCTAAGTTACACCCCCTGCCTAAACTCTGCCCCTATAGCCAAAACTTTTTTTTTTTTCTTTTTTCCTCTTTTAGATTGGGGTCATTTTACCTTATTGATTCATTGTTGTTGATTCTTTTATAAACCTTTCATTTTTCTAATTTTATTTTATTTTTATACTTTGTTAGTGATCTCTCCTTCTGGCTTGTTAT
>NW_020185325.1:936817-1263539 GCF_003031525.2 Neophocaena asiaeorientalis asiaeorientalis | reverse complement strand
CTGTTGTGGTTTTATTTTACCTTGTTGCAATTGTTTCAATTATAGTTTTACTTTTCTAATTTATTTTTTATCTTTCTAATTTTATTTTGTTTTTTATTCTTTGATATTGTACTGATCCTTTTTTTTTCTTCCTTTCTCTCTTTTTTTTTTTTTTTTTTTTTTTTTACGGTGCCATGAAGCTTGTGGGATCTTGGTTCCCAGGCCACAGGTGGGGCCCAGGCTCCTGTGGTGGGAGCTCGAGTCCAAACTGCTGGACTGAGAACCTCAGACCCCAGGGAATATCAATCAGAGTGAGGCCTCCCGGAGGCCGTCATCTCAGCACGAAGAGCCAGCTCTATCCAACTGCCTGCAAACTCCAGCGCTGGATGTGTCAGGCCAAACAATAAAAAAAAAAAAAAAAAAAAAGAAAGAAACGACAAAAAATTTTGTTTAGGACGAAGGAGCAAGGTAAAAACCTATATGACCAAATAAATGAAGACAAAATAGGCAAGCAGCCTGAAAAACAATTCAGAGTAATGATAGTAAAGATAATCCAAAATCTCAGAAACAGAATGTAGAAAACACAAAAAACTTTTAAGAAGGCTCTAGTAGAACTAAAAAGCAAACAAGCAGTGATGAGCAACACAATTACTAAAATTAAAAATACTCTAGAAGGAATCAATAACAGAATAACTGAGCCCGAAGAACGGATAAGTGACCTGGAAGATAAAATGGTGGAAATAATTGCCAAGGAGCAGAATAAAGAAAAAAGAATGAAAAGAATTAAGGTCAGTCTCAGAGGTGTCTGGGACAACATTAAATGCACCAACATTCAAATTCTAGGGGTCCCAGAACAAGAAGAGAAAAACAAAGAGTCTGAGAAAATACTTGAAGAGATTATAGTCGAAAACTCCCCTAATGTGGGAAAGCAAAGAGTCAATCAAGTCCAGGAAGCACAGAGAGTACCATACAGGATAAACCCAAACAGAAACACAACAAGACACATATTAATCAAACTATCAAAAATTAAATACAAAGGAAAAATATTAATAGCAGCAAGGGAAAAGCAACAAATAACATACAAGGGAATCCCCATAATGTTAACAGCTGATCGTTCAGCAGAAACTCTGCAAGCCAGAAGCGAGTGGCAGGACATATTAAAAGTGATGAAAGGGAAAAACCTACAACCAAGATTACTCTACCCAGCAAGCATCTCATTCAGATTTGACGGAGAAATTAAAACCTTTACAGATAAGCAAAAACTAAGAGAATTCAGCATCACCAAACCAGCTTTACAGCAAATGCTGTAAATGAAATTAGAACACTCCCTAACATCATACACAAAAATAATCTCAAAACGGATTAAAGACCTAAATGTAAGGCCAGACACAATAAAACTCTTAGAGGAAAACACAGGCAGAATGCTCTACGACATAAATCACACCAAGATCCTTTTTGACCCACCTCCTAGAGAAATGGTAATAAAAAAATAAATAAACAAATGGGACCTAATGAAACTTCAAAGCATTTCCACAGCAAAGGAAACTATAAACAAGACAAAAAGACAACCCTCAGAATGGGAGAAAATATTTGCAAATGAAGCAACCAACAGAGGATTAATCTCCAAAATATACAAGCAGCTCATGCAGCTTAATATCAAAAACAAAAACAATGCAATCCAAAAATGGGCAGAAGACCTAAACAGACATTTCTGCAAAGAAGATATACAGATTGCCAACAAACACACGAAAAGATGCTCAACATCACCAGTTATTAGAGAAATGCAAATCAAAACTACAATAAGGTATCACCTCACACCAGTCAGAATGGCCATCATCAAAAAATAAACAAATACACAAACAAACAAAAAAAAAAAAAAACAACAAATAAATTGTGGAAAGGGTGTGGAGTAAAGGGAACCCTCTTGCACTGTTGGTGGGAATGTAAATTGGTACAGCCACTATGGAAAACAGTATGGAGGTTCCTTAAAAAACTAAAAATATAACTACCATATGACCCAGCAATCCCACTACTGGGCATATACCCTGAGAAAACCATAATTCAAAAAGAGTCAGGTACCACAATGTTCACTGCAGCACTATTTGCAATAGCCAGGATGTGGAAGCAACCTAAGTGTCCATCAACAGTTGAATGGATAAAGAAGATTTGGCATACATATACAATGGAATATTACTTAGCCATAAAAGGAAACGAAACTGAGTTATTTGTAGTGAGGTGGATGGACCCAGAGTCTGTCATACAGAGTGAAGTAAGTCAGAAAGAGAAAAACAAATACCATACGCTAGCACATATATATGGAATCTAAAAAAAAAAAAAAAGGTTCTCATGAACCTAGGGGCAAGACAGGAATAAAGACACAGACATAGATAATGGAGTTGAGGACACAGGGAGAGGGAAGGATAAGCTGGGACGAAGTGAGAGAGTGGCATGGACATATATACACTACCAAATGTAAAACAGATAGCTAGTGGGAAGCAGCTGCATGGCACAGGGAGATCAGCTCCGTGCTTTGCTACCACCTAGAGGGGTGGGATAAGGAGGGTGGGAGGTAGATGCAAGAGGGAGGGGATATGGGGATATATGTCTGCATATAGCTGATGCATTTTGTTATACAGCAGAAACTAACACAACACTGTAAAGCAATTATACTCCAATAAAGATGTTTAAAAAATAATAATAATAAAATAATTCTTCTGTCAGAATTTTCATCCAAATATATTTACTAAGAATCCTAACAAGCATACTTATTATAATTTAATGGCCGATCTCTAAAAACCAAATTCCAATCTAAAATATTTATATAGAAAACTAGTAATATTTACTTTGATTTATTTCTTTATTGACCTACAGACAAGATAAAAAGAAATTATTGGTCTAAAAAACATTTTAAATTTTTCAAGGTAGTTTTTTTTAGGTGATAATTACCTAATAGGAAAACTGCCTGTAAAGTATAAAAATTAACAACTATTTTTAATGAGATTGAGAAGAACTGGAGAGTACAATGGATGGTAACCATGCATTTAATTGAATTTTCTCACAAAGAAAAATGTAATTAAAAGTTAACATTGAGATAGTTCTAGTTCAGCTAATAGCAAAGTAAGCTGTATTAGACTAAGCCCTCCTGGAGATAACAATTATAAACTCTGACGCCCGCCCCCCACCCTTCAGGAAAAAAAAAAAAAAAAACACCCAAGAAACAAAACCCTATTTCAAAGACTGAAGAATGACAGAAAGCAGGCAGCAACTAGAAAGTACTCAAATAGGGTGAGATCCATGTTTGTATGACTGTTCCTCACATGGCACTGTCCAGTCCTAGAGCTCATGTAGAACAAATAGAGTCCTCTCTTCCTAACTTGAGGTGTCAAAGGATGGAATTCTGGGCTAAACACACACACACACACACACACACACACACACACACACACAGAGAGAAATAAGTAAACAGATGGAAAATAGGAGAGAAAATGAGAGGATCAGTACAGTACAGGATGAGTTAAAATCCACATAATAGAATTAGCCAAAAGAGACAACAAAACAGAGAAGGAATTTAAAAAGCAGAAGAAATACATGAACTGAAAGATTTAAATTTCCAAATGGAAAGGGTCTACTAAGGTCCCAGCACACTTACAAAAGCAGACTCATAGCAAGGCACGGCATCATCAAATTTCAGAACATATGGGACAAAAAGAGAATCCTAAGAGATTACAAAGCAATAAAATAAGTTACTTGTGAATGAGTTATAAGGAATTAGAATGGCACTGGATTTCCATGGCAATGTTGGATACCAGAAGTCAATGAATTAATGTCCTCAAAATAATAAAGACATGTTCAGAGAATATGTTTCACCACTCAATGTGATGAAATAAATCAAATTATATTTCTCTGGGGCTAATTGTAATAAATTCAGATTTTGAGCTCTGGATCTAAGACTAAAGTAGTACAAGGAATATATGAAATACAGTCAATAAGTTTCTGTAGAATTCTACATGAAAACTTGAAATTCAATTAAATGTTCTTTCTTTAGTTCCTACCATGTATACGTACAAGGCAATCTACATTATGGAAAGATGAATCAGATAGAATATCTGCTTTACATAAATGTAAAGAGGGTAGTAGTATTTTATAAGGCCTACAATGTTAGTAGATTAATTTTAGAAAAATTGATACAAACTATAATACTACAACCATGAATTTTCAGCCATTAAAAGCTCAAAGTGTAAATGTAGCCAGACAAAAATGTCGAAATACTGCAGTAGTAAAATTACTGTTTTCAATGAAATAATGTCATTACTAGATGAAATACCAAGTGTTTTGTGGTAATTATGTAAATAAGTCATGTTACATATAATAGCACCTTGCTGTTAGCAAATATTAAAACCAGAAACTTAGTTAAGTCCAAAAGAAATCAACTGCTTTGGCATATTGTAGTTCCACTTCTGTGAACTGTTTCTTATGAAGCAATCTCAAATGAGAACACTTACCCATTGCCAAAAATGTCCAAATGGTATCGCAGTTATTGTATTTTGACAAGGTAGTAATCCCCATTCATTCAATGGGGTGCTAAGGGATGAATCTCTAAAACTCAAGTGAGGGAGCAATGGAAGGGAGGGTGGCATTCTGAAAATACCGTGTATACTGAGATATATGGTTACATGAAAAGTCACAGCCAATGGGGAAATAATATCAGACACAAAATGAATATTTCATAAAATTTTTAAAGAATAATTTTTCTTTGTATGACTCAAAAGGTCAGATCAAAGGTTTATGTTTAGCTATGAGAAATGCTTTGGCACTTATTGTCATGGTTACAACATATTAAGGGAGAAAAAAAGCACTCCCCTTAATAAGCCAGTTCAGAAAACCACAGAACGTAGACTCTTTAAAAATTATCATGACTTAATTTTATAAATCAGTGTTTGGTTATAAATTGAAGAAGGAGGCCATAATGCCTGGTGTGCACATACAGAGCTCCTCATTGGAAAGGGAGCTCTGACAGGTTTATTTAATTTTTAAACTGGGTAAGTACACTTCTCAAGTTCATGACAAGCTTTTACAAGTTCATGCTTTGGATAAACTCAAATTTGCCACTGAAATATTGCTAACTGGGCCAATGCATAAGCCAAAGAAAGTTATATGGGGATGGCCAACTGCTTTTGAAATGACTTGACCTAAACTCTTCCCAAAGGGATTCTATATATTAAGTGACAGCAATCGTCACATTCCATGTTCCTTAGAATCACTACGGAAGTAGTAACTTTAAGCAAATAAATAGAAGATGGCTCCCATAAGGTTAGGTTGTTTTCCTAAACTGGACAGAGCTAATATTTCAGTTCATTGTACATTAGTCTCATAGGAAATAGAAACCAGGCATTATTGGGGGGGCTAAAAAAGGCTATTTTTTTATTCTGTCCTTGTCTTCCCCTTAACCAAAATACTCTCATCCATATGGATATACCTAATATACTTCCACCCTCAAAGGTCATCTGTGTAGATCTCCTCTTAATGATTTTAAGAAATCTGGCCACCTTGACTCTGCAATCTAGAAAGATTTTCTGAACTTGAATATCTACTGGAATAGCTATCTGAAATGTAAATTCCTATTTGTTTAGCATTTGTTTAACTGAGATTTTTACTTTTAACAACTCTGTATCTTAGCAGCAAGTGTTTTTATTGAGTATAAATTCAGAGTCTACTTTACAATTTTGACGTTGTCAAATGTAACAATTAAATTGGTTTTAATAGCCATTTCTTAGACCCAAATGTGATATCAAAGATTGACAATTAGATTTGAATTCTGGTTTTTCTTAACACACTTCTTTCTTCCTATGTATATTTTCCTTTTGGCTGAAGCTAAAAATATGAAGAAAAACAGGATGTGTCACAAAATGGCTCTAAAATTTGAAATTCTCTTCTTTATGTTATCCGCATTCTTGGTACTTAAATTCCAGAACAAGATATACAAAATATAAATATTACTGTCTAGGATGAGGTTGCTTTACCAACAAGCTGTGACCTTGATCTTTGAACTTCAAAAATTTGAAATAATACTATCATCCAACCTGTTTACCCTAATTCCCAGGTAATATATGAGTGACATTCAAAAAGAAAAAGAAAAACTACTATGTAACTTCAAAGAATTGTTCATTCTCACACTTTTAATCCAACAAACAGTTTAAAGGAATTTTTCACCAAATACTAATATATATATCAAAGGTACAAAGAAATAATACAGTGCTCCTGCCCACAAAGAGACTCTTATAAAAAGGTACCTGTTATACAGTATGAGAAGTGTTATTAAAAATGCTCATTAAGGGCTTCCCTGGTGGCGCAGTGGTTGAGAGTCTGCCTGCCGATGCAGGGGACACGGGTTCGTGCCCCGGTCCGGGAAGATCCCACATGCTGCGGAGCGGCTGGGCCTGTAAGCCATGGCCGCTGAGCCTGCGTGTCCGGAGCCTGTGCTCCGCAGCAGGAGAGGCCGCAGCAGTGAGAGGCCCGTGTACCGCAAAAAAAAAAAAAATGCTCATTAAGATGCAAACTATCATATATAGAATGGATAAACAACAAGGGCCTACTATATAGCACAGGGAACTATATTCAATATCCTGTGATAAACCATAATGAAAAAGAATATAAAAAAGAAAAAAAAATATATATATATATATAACTGAATCACTTTGCTGTACAGCAGAAATTAACACAACATTGTAAATCAACTATACTTCAATTTTTTAAAATGCTCATTATATTCAATGTTTTTCACAAGTTCATCAATCTCAGAATAGATGAGCACATTTTGGGGATTATAGTAGCAGTGTGAAATTTTAAGTATGATATCAATATATAGGACCATAATCAGATGTTCAATATCAAGATTGGCAATAGCTAGTGTGATGGTTAATTTTATGTGTCAATTTTATTTGGATGCCCAGAGAGCTGGTTAAACATTATTTCTGGGTGTGTCTCTAAGGGTGTTTCTGGAAGAGACTAGCATTTGAATTACTGAACTAAGTAAAATAGATTGCCCTCCCCATTGTGGGCGGGCACCATCCATACAGTTGTGGGCCAGAATAGAACAAAAAGGCAGAGGAAAGTTAAATTCACTCTCTACCTGACAACTTGAACTACAACATGGATCTTTTCCTGCCCTTGATTCTCCTGGTTCTTAGGGCTTCAGACCTGGACTGGAAATTCAATATCAGCTCTCCAGCTATCAGGCCTTTAAACTACACCACCAGTTTTCCTGGGTGTCCAGATAGTGAGACTTTTCAGTCTCCATACTTGTGTGACCCAATACCTTATGATATCTGTATCTATACAGATAGATACTTTATATAGGATATATATTTTTTTCTCTGGAAAACTCTAATATAGGTAGTATTTCAGTCTTATAGTGCCTATGGTTATGTCCTAAAGATAACTCATTTCCTAAATTCCCCCACTGTGCCCTGATTATCTTTTGGCCAATTCAATTAAAAAAAAGAAAAACGTGAAGTGGGTAAGAACTACCTTTATCCAGGTTTTTTTTTTTAATGAGTGTTGATTGAACATTATAAATAACAAAATAAAGAAATACTGAAACAATATTTAAAAATAAAACCAGAGAATATTGCAAATAATGACTGTTTTTGGAACATATGCAGAAAACAATTTCTTGTAGACAATTTGCGTCATCACTGTGAACTACCATTGAAATAGGGAATGGTCCAGAATGTCTTCAACTTGTGAGATCAACACAAAAACAGGATCACAAAAAGAATTTGTTCACAATTTTACTGAGAGGGAGAAAAAGAGCAATGATGCAAATTTTTCCATTGTTTTTGTCTCATCAGTGAGTAACCTAGAGGAACCACCCTGTCTTGGATTAAATATGATTTCCCTCTCATTGCCAACAACAATCTATGATTCTTTTTAACATGAGTATCTACCTCTAATTCCATGCAAGTATGCTTCTGTGGGATACTGGAGAGAAAGGTTTTTTAAAGTAGTTCAATATGACATTTCTGAAAAAACAGAACTAAAAACTGCAGAGACAAACTCTAACAAGAAAATTTAAGTACACAAAGCACTACAAACTTCATCCTTCTAGATTTATGTATGTTCAATAATCCCATTTACATTTCATGTTTTAATCCAATCATAAAGAACTACAGTGGAAATTCTATTAATCACCTCCAATAACCAAAACCATCATTCTCAAAACACCTTAAAAAATCATAGTTTAAAATGCTCTTTAATGAATAGCAATGGTTAGGAAACCTACTTCGAAAAATTATAAATATTTATTGATGGATGTAAACAAAGAGAAAGCCTTTCAGTATCTTACAGAGAAAGGAACAAGAGCTAACTGGAAGCCCTATTTTCTCTATGTTCTGAACATACAACACCGTCAGGGGAGTCCAAATTCCTATACTCCAATGAAAGTATAAAAGGAACAAGACATTGAAAATGTTGAAGGGTTTCCACCACCGCTGCCACTATAACAGTATTACAATGGATTATTCTTTGTCTATCAAAATGACTCTATTGATTCACTTTTGGTAGACCATAAAGGTATGCTTTAAGATTTTCCAATAGTGCTAGAGAGCTGATACCTACTTTTGTCTGTATTGCCTTTTTAGCAATTTATATGGACACACAAAATCAGTATGTGTGAAAGTACAATCAGCACCATTTAAATCAATTTCACTGAGTTTCTGGTATGTGTTAGAAATTGTTAGGGGCTGAGAATGAAAGCATAAACAAAGCATACTTCCTGTCCTTATGGAAATCATATCTGGCAGGAGAAACTGAAACGTAATCAGTCAACTAAGATGCAACATGATTTGAAAATTATGAATGGGATGATGTTACAAAAAATGATAAATACTAAGACATTTAGTCTTTATTCTCTAGGTCAGGGCTTGTAAAGTCACTGTCTTCAGGGGCTAGGCAGGTAAAGTAAATGAATAAAGTTGATGGGTTGGCAAAACTATACAGAGCATTTCCCACCTACAGGGGCAGCTACTAGTAATAACAGTGGAAGGAGTAGTTGCCTTGTAGAAATGTAGGCCAGACTACTCAGATTTCTAATTTTTCAAGAGATGCCAGAAATCCATATTTTTAGGTATAAGCTCCTGATTTAAATTCTTGGAAACTCGTTTAAAGTGCTTTCTGCATATACGGGCCAAACATAACCTGTCCATAGTCCATACGTTGTCCTCTGGTAAAGGCAACAAGGTGGGACTTCCACTGATTTTTTAAGCAGAATAGTGTGATTAGATTTGCATTTTAGAATGTCCCTCTGGTAGTAGATGAGAGTAGGGAGGACCAGAGACAGAAAAATCAGCTGTTTAGAAAAGTTCCTTCAAAAAAGATAGTGGACTTAAACCTGAGCCACAGAAAAGTGCAGTCAGATTCACTTGAGTGAAGAGAACTGAGGACCAGGCAACATATAAGTTGAAGGGAAGGAGCAAATGGACAGGGAGAAATGAAAATACAAGAGTATAGCTGAGTGTGAGAGTGAGAAAACATGCAGGTCTAATAGAGTAAATTCAAGGAGGGGTGGGAAAGACCAGGAAGGAAGAATTTAAACTTCAAATAAAAAGTCTTCCTTTTCTGAAACTAGAGGAAGAAAAGAATACAGACACATATGAAGACGGAAAAAAGAAACTGAAGAAATACATACCTAACAGCCTCTATTATTTTAATGGTAGGCAGAATTCTAAGATGCACCTCAAGATTCCAGTCCTCTGGTGTACATGTTCTGTGTAATCCTCTCCTTTTGTATGTGAGAACTTGAGAATTTAATTAGTCACACCCATGATTAGGTTAGGTTATATAGCACAGCTGACTTTTAAAAAGACAGATTATGGGCTTGCCTGGTGGCGCGGTGGTTGGGAGTCTGCCTGCCGATGCAGGGGGCGCGGGTTCGTGCCCCGGTCCGGGAAGATCCCACGTGCCGCGGAGTGGCTGGGCCCGTGAGCCATGGCCGCTGAGCCTGTGCGTCCGGAGCCTGTGCTCCGCAACGGGAGAGGCCGCGGCGGCGAGAGGCCCGCGTACCGCAAAATAAATAAATAAATAAATAAAATAAAAATTAAAATAAATAAATAAAAAGACAGATTATTCTGGTGGGCCTGAGCAAAGCACATAAGCCCTCAAAATGGACTGGGATCTTTGTGAAGAGCAAGGAGTCAACTTGAAGGAAGTTCTCTGTTGCTGGATTTGAAGATGGAGGGAGCCATAAGAGTGGCTTCCTGGGGCTGAGAACAACCCTTGGCTAACAGCCAGCAAGGAAATAAATGCTGCCATCAACCACGTGAGCTTGGAAGAGGAATCCGAGCTCCAGGTGAAAATGCAGTTTGGCTGACACTGTGATTTCAGACTTGTGAGATCCTGAGCAGAGAACCCACTTGTGCCATGGCTGGACTTCTGACCTATAGAAACTGTGAGATAATGGATGGTGCTTTAAGCTGCTAAATTTGTGACAATCTGTTATATAACAATAGAAAACGAATGTACTTAGTATATAGAAAATACAGTTTTTTTGAATGAAACAACAGGGACTGCTTCAAGATAAGGCTGGTGCAACTACCATGAGTGAGTCAAGCTGAATTCATTTTCTAGCAACTTTGCTTTCATTAAGCTTTACCCAAATGTCCTATCAGGCACAAAATGATTCACTAGAATGAGAAATAACCTGTGTTATATAAAATCTTAAGTTATATGTCAGAGGAGTTGGACAGTTACAACTAGGTTTTCAGAATGCATTCCCATGAAAAGACTGGAGAAGAAAGAAGATGGATGCAGCAAACTCCCAAGATACAAAATCACTATTTCACTGGTGGTTAACAAACATGAAAAATGTTATCAAGTGATTCCTCAGAATTTAACACTTTCAGAAGAGTCTAGCCATCATACTTGCTGAAAACAAGTATACCTTCAATTTTCTCCATCCAGTAAAATAAATGACGTTTCTAATAAAACTCTTTAAAAAATCATGTATGTATGACAAAAGATTAACATAAGTTTCATATAATTATTTCAGAAAGCATTTCAATAATTACGGTAGAAATAAAAGTTATGAAAGAATGATAGTATTATTGCAGTCCTGTTGGCATTTAATCACTTAGTCTTTTGAAATCACTCTGTTTACAGTCATACTTACTGTCTGGTTTCCACAGTAATAAACACACAGCCTGTTTATTTTAAATATTTCATCCTGAAATGAGAAGGATTTTTTTTTTCTCAAGCTTATCCTGCACACTAACCAAGATCCCAAGCCAAAAAGAACACAGGAGACCAAAAGTGGGAAAGACAAGTAAGATCCAATATGAACATTATCCAGTCTTTAGATGTAGAGAAGAAAAATGTCAAACTCCAGCTGTTCTAACTTCACAGAAGGATAGCCCAGATTGGCCTAGTCTTTGTCTCTTGAGGGAGACAAGCAGCCTGTGACACGATGTGTCCATTTTGTTCATTTTATGTTAGCAAGTACAGCACTCGCTTTGTGTTTCATAATCCTCTTGTAAAAGTTCAACTCTCTTTCCCTAAAGAGAACAAAACAATTCTCTCTAGATTAAAAGTGAAAGTCTACTCCAAATCAAGGAATATAAGAAAATCAATCTTTGAGAAAATAGTATTTAAAATTTAGAGTTGTCCTCATATGAACAGTTTCAAGGAGGTATTCTTTGCTATCCAGTCAGCATATGTTCTAAACCAAACAAAAGCACTTCCCTTTAAACTTAGCCAAACAACATAAAATCATCCATAATTTTAAAAAGGAAATGAACTATGAAAAAATGACTATTTTACAAAAAATTAGAACATAAATCTGAAACATATTCTTTAAAAAAATGGAAGGATAAAATAGATGTTAAATGATAATGGGGAAATATTAAAAACAACTTACGTTTGGCAAATTTCAACTCTTAACTCAAAACAATCCAACACATCAAATAATCACACCAACTACCAGCCCCCTCAGATTCATCCCTCCTGGCTCTCTGACCAACCCCTACTCCAAGATGGACCTATGCTCTCTAAGTCAACTGTAGTGCAGTCATCCTGGATCTCCCTTCAGCATCATCTTGAGGATTCTCTTTGCTGTACACCCTGCTTCTCAGATCATGTGGCATGAGTTGAAAGCTTGGCTCATCAATCTTCAATCATTGCTAAAATATGTGTTTAAAAACTATGCTAACTCTTTAGCTTCAAGTTCTGATATGCAGTGTTTTGGCTGCTGTTCAATTCTAAATATTACATAATCTTTCTTTAAATTGCTTCTCTGGCCCATGAATTTTCTTACATGTGTATGCTTTATATTTGTGGCAGAGACAATCTTTTCGTAATTAACTATTTATAGAAAACTAGAACTGCATGTTGATTCTCTAGTTTACCAGAGTCCTTTGTGGACTAGTACGTAGTTAAATATTGTCATGCTTTAGTAAGATTGAAAAGAAGCGGGCTTCCCTGGTGGCGCAGTGGTTGAGAGTCCGCCTGCCGATGCAGGGGACACGGGTTCGTGCCCCAGTCCGGGAAGATCCCACATGCTGCGGAGCGGCTGGGCCCATGAGCCATGGCCGCTGTGCCTGCGCCTCCGGAGCCTGTGCTCCGCAACGGGAGAGACCACAACAGTGAAAGCCCCGTGTAACGCGGAAAAAAAAAAAGAAAAGAAAAAAAGTGTATATTCTCTAATGTTAGATAAAGGGATCTATTTATCCATCTACCCATTTAGATAGATCTATTTATCCATCTATCCATTTATCTATCTACTTATCTGCTTATCTATCCATCCACCCATCCATCCGAGTAATCTTGTTAAAATACACCGTTCACGTCTTCTATTTTCTTGCTGTTTTCTCATATGCTTAATATATTGATTTTTGAGAGAGATGTTTTAAAAACTTTCAATATGATTTTGGATTTTTAAATTTCAACTTGTAACTGAGTCAATTAATTGTTGCTTTATGTATTTTGAGATTATGTTGTCTGGTGAATATAGGTTCTCAGAATTATTATGTTTTCCTAGTTCTTCCCTATTCACAGCAACACTTATTGGATTCAGGCATATTTTTGGTATAATAATAAAATTCCCTCATAAATTATATTTTGATTAATATTTGTCTGGGTGTATTAATTTTATCATTCTTCTCAATCATTTTGATCCTTATGTTTTTGATGTCTTTCTTATAAACAGCATAAAGTTGGATTTTGCATTTTGTAGGATCTAAAATCTCTTTCAATAAGAGTTTAAATTCACATAATTGATTTACCAATTTATTTCTACCATCTTACTTTGTTCCTCTATTTTCTATGTCTTTATGTTTCCTTTGCTCCATTTTATTACGTTTCATATTCCTTTAAAATATGCTTAATCACTTAAAATATGCTTAGTTTATATTACTTTTTTATATTATTTCATACTTCATGGTAATAACTGTCCTTTTTATTGTGGTTGCTGACTGTATCATGTTAGTCATGTTAGATGATTCATGTGGGCTGGAATTTTTTATTTTGAACTTGTCTTCAGAAGGGGTATCCTCTTCATAAGATTCCCATCTGCATGGGCTTTGCACTAGCTTCTATATAGCTTAGCATTTGCTTTTGCAAGAGTTTGAGAAATTATTTATGACAATCTCTTGGCCTGAGATCCCTGTGCTGTGGGGACAGTATAAACTGATTCCATTCAGACATGTGCACAAGAGGCTCCCTCCCTTTTCACCCTTGCCCTGCCTCCCACAGTGAATTCCTAGTATCCTATCACCATGTAGACATTAAATTCAAGCCTCTAGAACTATACTGGCCAAATGACCTTTCTGGCCAATGCAGCATAACTCCAGCCTCAAGTTATCTTTTCATTTCTGTCCCCTGGAGATTTCACCCCTCTTTTCATGTCTCAGCATTTCTATGTACCTGGAATGGGATGGAGGCTCATATCATAGGTCAGTCCTAGAAATCCATATAACAATTTTCTGATCACTCACATTACTTTCATGAATATCATTTGGTATTTTATTGAGTGCTCAGCTCAGCACAAATGTGAATGACAAGAAGGTCATGTTCTCTGTCCACTTGTATTTACAAAAGGCCTGTGGATTATGCATCATTGTCCTCAGCAATTTCAACATGCAGTATTACCACGATTCCAGTTTTTCTATCCAGGACATAAAATCCTCTAATTCCATAGTGTCTTCTTCATAATATTTTAAGATAAATCTAATAAAATCAATTATGTCTAGAGATTACCCTAATCATAGACATGTATATCACCTCAAGAAATGCTAGAGACTTTTCAGAAAGAATATCTCCTCACAGAAACTAATTTTACTTTCAGAGGTTATACCTATTTAGAAAGAAGGGTTATTTCATTATTCCCTGGATCAGGAAACTTTCACATTTGTTTTCATTTTGAATTGAAAAATGATAACTAATTCTGCATGTTTGTTCAAAGTTTTAAAGCTCTAGGATGTTATTTTATTGTATAATAGGATTATCTTAAACCCTTACCTAATCAGGTCATAGTTTCTTCAATATTTCACATTATTTAGAGCATTGAGAGAAAAACAATTTTAATTACTATTTAAAATTAATTAAACATATCAAAATAAACAGATCAAATGATACACTATCATAACTTATACGTCCTCCATAAAGCAAATTCATATTCCTAACAAGTTTTATATTGCCAGCTATAATTATGAGTTTACTCCTAATAATTTCTTACAGTCTTTAACAAATAAAATCAATGTGATTCATAGATGCAGTCTTATTTAGCTTGGGAGAAGATATGAGAGATTGAAAGAATTTTTTTTTTAATGGAAATACTTTAATATAATATGTTACATGCCCAAAATATATTCCAAAGTGTAAAATTTTAAAATTTCCTGTCCTTAATCTCAGTACTATCTAAAAAGTAATGACTTTTGACTTTTCCAAAGAATGATCTACTGAAAATGTTACTGTAAAACGTGTAACAAAAATTTCTCTGAAGAACAGCTTAAATATGTGAAATTCACTCACAGGCTCTGCTGACAGAATAAAATTAATTACTATATATTCTAGAATTTCAAATTCTACTTTAGAAAGTATAAAACTGAGATATTTTTTTCTGTTTAGTAAATTCTTATATAGAGGTCACTAGAGTGGATAAGACTTCCAAACAGTTCAAATTTCTTTCTAAGAATCAGGTAATTTTTAAAAATTATCCTTTAAGATAACAATCAGTAACTTTTGGTTTTGTCTCTGTTTTTGCTTTGTTTTGTTTAAGAACCTTAATGCCCTCTATTATACCATTTATTTACAAATTTCATACAAGAAGACCTTTGACATGATAGATTTTCTAAGACCTTAGGAATTCACATTTACAAAACATAAACCTTTCTAATAGCTCCTAACATCTTCAAAGCCACACTGCTCTCAGGAGATGTGTTTCAGATATGTTTTGTTACAAGTTAAGAACATTTTCAATATTCACCATAATTTTCCTTCTGATCTGATGACCATTTTTCCATAAAGACACAATGTTTTGGACACTTCAAAGGCTACTGTAACAAAATATCATATTATATGTGGATAAGTAGGCAACTCTCCCATCTAAGAATCTGTGATGCAAAATTAAAATTCATAGTTACAGAAAATTACTGATCATTTCTGCCCTGTCATAGACCCTTAGGGATTGCTCATGATTTGGATATTAAAGTTATAAATATTGGAAGCCTACTGATGTAATTCATGATTTAACTTTTACCTTTGGTCTTCTCCCTGAGTTAATCTAAATTGCAATGCTTTATTTTGTTTTACAGTGCTCTGTCCACAGGTATACAAGTATAGCAATGTGTCCATTAAGATCATTTCATTAATGAAACGATCCCAAATTTGGCTATGCTGATGAGTAATGAGATATCAGTCAACATTAACAAATCAGTTTGCACAACTACAGGACAATCTAAAAGAAAAACAACTTTATTTGGGACACTTCCTAACTCTTATTTATTCAGTTATCTTTCTTTTTTTCACACTAATAAACAACTGAGAAACCCAATTGCTTGAAAATAAGCTACTATAAAAAGGACTGACACAGACCTGAGAGACTCCACAACAGCAGCATGGACTATTTCAAACAGTCACAGGTGTCCACCACATGACAGCTAGCATGTTGACCATGACGTGATGAAAGTCCTCTGTCCCCATTGTATTCGTCATAAGGTGTGAGTGGCCATCTGTTCTCTATTTATGTTTCTAGAAACCCAGACTTTAGAGATGTCTTCACATGGGGAAAAAAGTGTATTAAAAACAAAAAGGAGACAGCTATAAAATGTACCAGTGGCAAAATGTGTGATACATTTTAGTAGGTATATAACCAAGAGTTAATCAAAAGCCTTCCATATATTTCTTCCTTCCTTTGTCAATAAGCAAAGCAGCTGAAGAGGTGGTTGTGAGTTTACTGAAACTGGTAAACTCCATAAACTCCACTATTACAAATTGATTGTCATTAAAATAGAAATACAAAGATAAGACAGGAAATAAAACGCAATTTAATTTAATTTTTTCCCCTGATTAACTAATGCTTAGCCAAGCGAAGTTCATAGCTATTTAGTTAAAAATGACAACAGCAAGCAGGGTAACCCAACATAAGAGGGAATTAGCATCCTCACTGCAGAAAAATAAATGAACTTAAATTATACATAAGCATTGGACTTCAATATCTACTCATAGAGACTGAATAAGATTTAAAGGCATATGCCAAACTAGAATTTAAGGTAAGAGTACAAAACAGTTGCTGGTATAAGTAAGCCAATAGTAGCAAATTCACATGAAATTATGAGTCCACATTCAAGGACAATATAGAAAATATAGTCTACTTATTAAAGTTCTTTATACTTCTAATAGAAAAGACAAATGAACAAATACGCTTAGTGAAGGAAAGAACAGTACTTCATGAGTAACCTGGAGCAACCCAGTGCTCTACTAGCATATAATTCTACTGAGGTTTAAAAAATTGCAACTGATTTGAATTGAAATAAAATAAATGGAAGTTGAGTATATTAATAAGTATTAAAGGGATTCCCTAGACTTCTTTAATCAGATACTGTTTTTATTCTTATCTATTAAAAGGTATAATTTGTAATCATAGGGACACTTTTTAAGGTCAAAAATTTCTTATTATTCATCCAATAAAAATAAAAATAACTGAGGGCACAATGGTCATTTACTAGCTATGTGCCTCTCTGTGTATCAGCTTCCTCATCTGTAAAATGGGGATGATAACAGTATCAACCAAGGGACTTCCCTGGTGGTCCAGTGGTTAAGATTCTGTGTTCCCAATGCAGGGGGCCCGGGTTCGATCCCTGGTCAGAGAACTAGATCCCACATGCCACAACTAATAAGCCCGCATGCTAAAAGACCCCGTGTGCCTCAACTAAGACCCCGTGCAGTCAAATAAATAAATAAATAAACAGTATCAACTGCATACAGTTGTTGTTATTATTAAATTAGCTGACATAGCACTTATAACAATCCTAGCTCATATAAATGCTATATTAAGTGCCTGAAAATGACATCTTATAGACTATCATGTGACAAATTTTAAAAATAATTGTTTCCAAGTAATCAAATTTATATTTGGTCTTTTTAAGTGGGGGGACAAAAGACATAGAGGTCTACACTATCTCTTATGCCACTGAGGTGACAGCAGTCTGTAAACAACCAAAAGATAAGTCATGAAGATACCTTGAGAAGAAAAGCAGGAACACTCTAATGACAGGCAATCTGACTTCCTACATGAAAATGCCATCTGATTAGAATTCTGAAAGAACACTATCTGAAGTAATAACAAACAAAAGAACTTCACAGCATAATATAAACAAAAGTTATCAATCATCCTATATGGTACACTGGTGATAGCTGACTACACATACTTAATATCTAATTTTGGTTATAAAAAATTTGATAACTTGGAACAAAGAGGCTATTACTAGAACATTTCAAGGAAGATACAAGTAAATGAAACAGAATTGATTAGACTACTTTCCAAATAGACACTGCACATACATAATTATAATTAATAATAATGCATCAAAGAGCTATAGAATATGATTTATGTATTTGATCATGAATTTGAAAGCTGACTGCTGTACAATCACAAGCATAGGCTCCTTGAGCTTTTTCTTTTGTGTTCCCTGAAATAATTTAATATTCTCTGATTGATACAATTCAAATGGCATACCCTATCATTAAAAGTTAGTCTTTTACAGGGCTCTCAGAAATGTAACTATTTAATAAGCTTAATTTTTTTCTTTAATTTCAGAAATAGGGTAAAATTTGGAAGATAAGATTCAGAGCCACTTCCACTTCTTTTTTATTTTAAAATTTTAGCTCATGACATATTGAAAATGAGAAATATCAAACACAGTCTTAAATATAAGGAACTCTTCTAAATGTTTACATTTAACAAATTATTGATTTAACATAAAATTATGTGCCTTTATAACGGTTTAATATAAAATTCTATGCACTTCTAATCATAATAAAATCATGCATTTACAATAATAAAACAGAAGCTCTGCAATATTCATAGTGCAATATAGGTGATATAATCTGACAATGGGACTCAAATTTTAAGAAGATAAAAGAATATTATTTTTTTATCCTGTTAGGGTGTCTCTGCAACTGTAGGTAAACTCTTATTTGAAAATGTCATCAAAAAGTCTAAGTTTGTCTAAAAATAGAGCTACCATACAACCCAGCAATACCACTACAGGGCATATACCCTGAGAAAACCATAATTCAAAATGAGTCATGTACCACAATGTTCACTACAGCTCTATTTACAATAGCCAGGACATGGAAGCAACCTAAGTGTCCATCCACAGATGAATGGATGAAGAAGATATGGCACATATACACAATGGAATATTACTCAGCCATAAAAAGAAATGAAATTGAGTTATTTGTAGTGAGGTGGATGGACCTAAAGTGGACCTAGAGACTGTCATACAGAGTGAAGTCAGTCAGAAAGAGAAAAACAAATACCATATGCTAACACATATATATGGAATCTAAAAAAAAAAAAACATGGTTCTGAAGAACCTAGGGGCAGGACAGGAATAAAGACGCAGACGTAGAGAACAGACTTGAGGACACGGGGAGGTGGAAGGGTAAGCTGGGATGAAGTAAGAGAGTGGCATGGACATATATACACTACCAAATGTAAAATAGATAGCTAGTGGGAAGCAGCCGCATTGCACAGGGAGATCAGCTCAGTGCTTTGTGACCACCTAGAGGGGTGGGATAGGGAGGGTGGAAGGTAGATGCAAGAGAGAGGAGATATGGGGATGTATGTATATGTATAGCTGATTCACTTTGTTATAGAGCAGAAACTAACACCATTGTAAAGCAATTATACTCCAATAAAGATGTTAAAAAAAATCTAAGTTTGTGACATATAAACACTACTATATACAAAATAGATAACTAATAAGGACCTACTGTATAGCACAGGGAACTCTACTCAATACTTTGTCTTCTTCTCTTAATTTGGATGTCTGTGTCATATGTCTTGGAGAAGTATATCTTTACTTGGAGAACTATACATATCTTTACTTGGAGAAGTAATGTAATTTGGTGAGCGGTATAAGAAAACTATGAAAGGAATGAACATAACTATATGAATTAAAAAATAAATACTTTATACTTTTTGCTCAATGTTGTACACACGGATTAGTTCTTTATGATTATCATATTTTCTATTTCATAGCTAAAGAAAAAAGCACAGTTTCTTTCAGCAAAACTGGGCAACATTCCCTTCTGTCTCCTACAATTAAAATCTATTACAGTTCTCCAGCTTAATATGCCACAGTCTTATGAAAAAAAAATTTGTGATATTCATTATGAGTCATAAAAGACAAACATCTAGTTGTCTTTGCCCATTCATAAATTACTTCCCCCTACCTTCCTCTTTTGTTTCTCAAAATTCATGATGACTTTACAGTAGTTGACATTACTATCATCTTTGCATGAAATAACTTATTTTGTGTATATTAGGTAAATTTCATTGGTTTTTTTTTTAAATACATTCAAGATAAAGTCTCTTTCACAGATTGGCAATGATTTTACATTAATTATCAATATAAAATCCTCATATTGTTTCTAGAATACAGACAATAATTCTTTCACAATCTAGAAGGAGATCTAATCCCTGTCATATGAGGGGTGGTTGTTTTTCTTAATTTATTAAAAAGAAAACAAGAATTCTTTTTAAATGGAAAAATAACTATTAGATCATCTAATCCATCTCCTGTCATGGATTTATTCCTAGCCCAGAAGCATGACAGATCGTTACAGAAGATGATGTCCTAGTCCTTTACTTGATAGAAATCCCATGGTTTCACAGATTTGAAGTTATTGAATAGTCAGCTTTTCTCAATCTGTTTTCAAGAGATAAAAATCCCACATAAGCATTTAGATTTTAGGGAGTGCTTCCTCAATACAATGAGATTATTATAGAGCAGTCATATCTTTGTTTACAAAAACTTCCAAATTGCATTTGAATAAGCAAACTCTTCACCATACAATGTACTATCTACCTAAATGTAGGTTCTTGATAAACAGCTGATTGGATGGACAACAAATTTCAAAACAAAGATTGGTGTTTTCAATCACAGAATATCCAAAGTTTAGGGGTGTTGTGTTTTTCTTAACAGCTTTCATTCATGCACTAGTGGCCATTATCATAACTTTATTTATTAAAAATGTATTCATGTTCTTAAATGTTCACAGCACAACTTTTATGTAAAAAAAAATTTAAATCTATACTTCTCAGACTAGGTTTTATATCGTATTAGAACTATGTGGCTATGTCCAAGGAAGTGGGCATAGCAATCCACATATTCAACTGGCACATCAAGTGAACACTTAACTCAGGCACTTTGGGAGGTGGAAATTTTTATAAATATTTAAACTATCACAAGTACAATATGGAAGAGAATATTGAAGTCATGGGTATATTTTAATTCCATTTTTAACGAAAATAATGCACACATGTAATTTTAAAAGTCAAAGAGTTCTACAAGATTTATTCTGAAAAAGCCCCATTCCACTCCCACACCCAGATTCCAGCTCCACAGAAGCATCCCTTTTCATGCTTTTAGCTACTTTTCACAACTTGACAATTTTAGCCATTCACTAATTATTTCCTTTATAGTCTTTCTTCAATCTCCTCACTATGCAAGATGTGAATTTAACTCTTTTTACCACTCTTCACCCCTAATTCATTTTCTCTGCTTCCACTCATTCACCACAGTTAAACTTTTCAATAAATCATTTCAGTGTTTACATAATGATGCAATGTATAAAACTGTTCATGGCTGAACTACATAATACACTATGTTTTATTATTTTCTTCCTTGTACAGCAACAGTTAACATGAACAACACAGGTTTGAAGTGCATGGGTCCACTTATATAGTACTATACAATCCAAGATTGGTTGAATCCAGGGATGCACAGCTGCAGATACAAAGGAACCGGGAATACAGAGGAACTGTGGATATAAAGGGCCAACTGTAAAATTCCAGGCAAATTTTTTCACTGGGCAGGAGGTCAGTGCCCCTGACTACCACACTGTTCAAGGGTCAACTTTATTTGTTTTCTCTGAATTAATTATTGCCTCATTTTTGCACCTGTATTCTACATGCTTATCACTAATTCATCCCCAAAGTCTCCAACAGAGTTATAAATGTCTCTCAACATGGACAACCATTAATCAGGCAATACATTTTCCCCTGGGTAAAACCTTCCTAAAGCCCACCATCATCTTGTCAACTCTCAGGTGGTTACTCCATAAGGCTGAAACAAAGCAGTTATCCTGGGATTTCACCCCATCACCATCAACCTATCTTTCCCTTTGCTTCTCTCCTTGGATATCTATTTATGTAATTACCTGTATTTTCCTTCTTCCTTGGTGTACTCCCCTGTTTTAGTGAAACACACTCTTAAGAAACGTAATGAGAAGGAATTTTTGTTGGATAAAACTTCTGAGAGCTTGAATATCTGCAAGTATCCTTATTGACAACTGACAGTTTGGTTGGTTATGAAAGAATTCCCGGTTAAATATTATTGTCCCTCAAAATTTGGTCTACTTCTTGCTAGCTTCCAGTATTGCTATTGAGAATTACAAATATTTTGTCATTCCCAATGTTTAGTGTGTATTTATTCTATCTGTTTTCTTCCTTTTCCAGATTTTTGGGGGTTCATCAATATATTACCGGTGCTTTGAAATTTCACAATGATATGTGAGCTGGTATGGGTCTTTTTACATTCATTGTGCTGGACACTTTCATATATGTTACATATGTCCCATGTATCCAACAAATATTCTTGTATTTTGTCTTTTAAAAATTAAATTCTTCTTTATCATTTTCCTCTTTATTTCTTTCTGGAACCCTTACTAGAGAATGCAATTTCTGGATTGATGATCAAATTTTCTTTCCTCTCCCATTTCATTCTCTTTTTCTTATAATTTTACTTCCTAGAAGACTGCCTTTGTTTATCTTCCACTATTCTAATATTTTTTTAAACTTATTTTAATTTCCCAGACCTTTGCCCTTTCTCTGACAGCTGTTTTAATAGCATATATCCTATCTTTGCTTTACTAATGCAAACTTCTCTTATTTATCTGAACATATTAATTATAAGTTATTAGAAATTTATTCTTTCCCCTTCAGTATCTCTGTTTATTCAAAGTTGTTTTATATTTTTTATTTGATTTGATCACTATGTTTTATATTACAGGATTTCCCCCAATGTCTGGCAATCTTTGCTAGCCATCTGTATTTGACAGTGAAAAACTAAATCTCTGTATGGGGAGGTCTCTGTATAGTTTGGTCATGCAGAGACACTGTATTCAAAGACCGCCCCCCCACCTGCTGATATCTGAGAGTCTTTACTCTTGATCAGCTCATCCTTGTCCTTAGGAGTTATAAGACTGGCTGCTTATATTCTTGCAATTAAGCATGCGAAGGGAGCCTGTTCCCATTGTTCATTATGGAGACTTTCATTTAATCCTCATGTTTTTAGTAAAGTCACTCAACCTTTCTCCAGCTTTGTTTGGTATCTGTAAACCCAGATTTTTTTTTTTTTTTTTTCTGAGAATGAAAAGAGGGAAAATTAGGTGCATGGCTACCTGGGTGGTCTAAGGGTCCCTTATTAGCCTTAAACAAATTATCATGGTTTTAACACTGTTCTATACCCTTAGCTTTGGAGGTATATAACTGGTACCTCCAATTCCTGAGGCTTTCTGTTTAGGAATCTGTTTGCCTCTGTAGCAACCTCTCCTAAAAGAATTAGACTCTTTTTCCATGCCACTTACTGAGTTACAAATCGTTTGTCTCCCATCTTCAAAAATTGTATAGAAAAAAAAAAAAAAAAATTGTATAGATATTTTTTTTTTTAACATCTTTCTTGCAGTATAATTGCTTTACATTGTTGTGCTAGTTTCTGCTGTATGACAAAGTGAATCAGCTATACATATACATATACATATATCCCCATATCCCCTCTCTCTTGCATCTCCCTCCCACCCTCCCTACCCTACCCCTCTAGGTGGTCACAAAGCACCGAGCTGATCTATTTCTTAGATATTCTCTGCTATTCTTCTTAACTTTGTGAATTTATACTGAGTTTCTGCCATGATAACAGAAAGCATCATATGAAATATTTAAAGCAATACACTTCAAGGAAATTTTGCATTTATGCTAGCTAATAGGCCATACACCCAGTTCATTCCCTTTAGCCAAAAAGAATAATTGAATGGAAATGTTTGAGGAACAGTGGTTAAATAAACATAGTCTCTGACATTGAAAAACTAATGAAAAACATCTTTGGCAAAAGAGCAAAGGCAAAACAATGGAGCACAGACGGTTGGTTTCAACAAATCATGCTAGAACTGGACGTCCATATGCAAAAAAAAAAAAAAAACCTAGGCACAAACCTTATACACATCAGAAAAATTAACTCAAAGTGTGGATCACAGAACTATATGTATAGTGCAAAACTATAAAACTCCTAGAAGATAATATAGAAAAAAATTTAGATGACCTTAGGTACAGCAGTGAGTTTTTAGATACAACACCAAAGACACAATCCACCAAAGAAATAACTGATAAACTGAACTTCATTACAAAAAATTCTGTTCTGCAAAAGATAATTTCAAGAGAATAAAAAAACAAGCTACAGACTGGGAGAAAACATTTGCAAAGACAAATATGATGAAAGACTGTTAACCAAAATATACAATGAACCCTTAAAACTCAGTAATAAGAAAACAAACAACCCAATTTAAAAATAAGGGAAAGACCTTAACAGACACCTCTCCAAAGAAGATATACAGATGGCAAATAAGCATATAAAAGATGTTCCACACCATATGTCATCAGGGAACTACAAAATAAAACAACGAGGTACCGCTACATACTTATCAGAAAGGACAAAATCTGGAACACTGACAATACCTAATGCTGACAGGATATAGAGCAACAGAAACTTTTTCATGAATGGTGGAATTGCAAAATGGTACTGTCACCTTGGAAGAGAGTTTGGGGGTTTCTTACAAAACTAAACATACTCTTACCACACAATCTAGCAATTGCAATTTTTGGTATTTATTCAAAGGACTTGAAAACTTTATCTACAAAAAAACCCTGCACATAGATGTGTATAGCAGCTTTATTCATAACTGCCAAAACTTGGAAACAACTAAGATATCCTTCAGTAGGTGAATGAACAAACTGTAGTACATCCAGACAATGGAATAATATTTGGTGCTAAAAAGAAATGAGCTATCAAGCTGTGGAAGACATGAAGGAATCTTAAATGCATATTACTTAATTTAAAAAGCCAATCTGAAAGTCTACATACTGTATTATTCCAACTATGTGACATTCTGTAAAAAGCAAAACCATGGAAATAATAAAAAGATCAGTGGTTGCCAGGGACTGAAGTGGAGAGAAGGATAAGTAGGCAGAGGAACAGAGGATTTTAAGGCAGTGAAAACACTCTACATGATACTGTAATTGACGGATACATGTCATTATACATTAGTCCAAACCCACAAAATGTATAACACCAAGACTAAACCCTAACATAAACTATGGACTTTGGATGATAAATGATGTGTCAATGAAGGTTCATTGATTGTAACAAATGGCACTGATCACTGAAGAGGCTGTACATGCGTGGGAATAGGGCTGTACATATAAGGAAAATCTCTGTAATTTCCTCTCAGTTTTGCTGTGACCCTACAGCTTCTCTAAAAATATTGATTAGAAAAAGAAACAATTAAAGAAATAAGATAAACCAAATCTAGTTGTAACTGTAACCATGTAAAAGTCCAACAACTGGTTAATGGATAATCAAACTGTGGTATATGAAAGCAATAGAGTATTGTTCAATGATGAGATGGAATGAACTACTGATACAGGCACCAATTGGATAAATCTCACAGATGGTATGCTGAGCAAAAGAAGCTGGCCGTATCAGGTTACATACTGTATGATTCTATTTACGTAAAGTGCAAGAACAAGCAAAATTGTTCTACCTTGAGAGAAATCAGAAGGGTGGCTGCCTGTAGGGGCTGGGGATTGACTGGATAGGGGCACAAGAAAACATTCTGAGGTGATGTTAAGGTTCTGTACCTTGACTGAGGTGGTGGTTACCCAGGTGTATACATCTTCAAAAGGCATCAAACTGTACGTTTAAAATCAGTGCATTTCACTGCATATAAATTTTATTAGAAAGAAAGGAAGAAAGAGAGAAAATACATATGTGTGTATATATATCTCCAGCTAGTTAAATAACCAAAAATTTTGCCATAAGATTAGTGATATATTTCATATTGAAGATTATATCTACCTTAAAATAGGTTGTTTTACAATAATTAATATTTTACCAAATAAATACTGAGGATTTCGATTTTAGATATGTTTAAGACATAAATCTGAGAGATACTCCCTAGTTTCAACATTTCCTTGTTCAACTAATAAAAACTAATTTTTAAGTAAGATTCATCAATTTCTTAGACCTCTTCACTACCTAAAAGTATTATCTCACTAAGGAACTTAATTTGATGTATATGATAGTATATCTCAGTTATGACTTTTGATTATTTTAAAAGTATATCATAATTCAAAATAAAAAAAAAAAAAAAAAAAAAAAGTATATCACTGAGAATATATTAATATTTTAATGCTCACGAAATATTGTAACCTTTTAAAGAATAACTACCATAGCCTAAGTAATAAATGGCATGTTCACATGGTGGTGCTCAGTTTGCCTAACTTTTATTTTTTACATTTTATATGTTATTTCTTAATGCCAGTTCAGCACATTTTCATTTCCTTGTGAATAACCATTTTCACAAAGAAATAGTTTTATTACTTCATAATAGTTTTTGTTTATAACATTGTGGGTCACAAAAAGACAAAATTGTTTTGAGTTATCAATTTATCAATTTTACTCTCTCACTTAGTGACTTAACTTCCACAGAAAATCCTTTGCGGTATACAGGATTTGAATTTGTGCCTTGGGAAAGAAATTATTTTACATCACGAATTTGGGAAGCACAACAATGTAAATTCTTGAATACCAAGGATACACTCAGAGCTATAGGCCTTTAGTCAGTCTTCATCGAGAATTTTATCATTTAGTTTTAATGTTTTTATTAAGTTTTTCTAATTACACTAAAAACACTAAGATAATAGAATACACAGTTTTTTTAAACTGCTCGTACCCCATATTATCCACAAAAAGAACAATGTTTAGAAAGATGAGACAAAAAGAAATCAAAGTGCATAAAACCCTCAGCCAGAAATAAGCTACTACATGAAATACATAATGTAAAGACATATGCAGTAACTAGGACTGAGATGTCTGTTATGTAATTATTATTTACTCAACTATACAAAATGTACATTTCACACAAGCAAAAATACAATGGTAACTATATTTGTTCATTTATTTTAGATGATATTAGCACAAACTCATAATATAATTACATAATTATATAATATAGTAATAATATGATTTCACAATACATACTCAAAATTAAATAACATTATGCATGCCCGTTTAGGAAACTTTCAGTAATTCTGCCATAATCCCTTCTCTTCCATGTTTGTATTCCATGTATCAAAATAAGTATGAGTATTCCTAAATATAAAACATTCAAATAATTCAAAAAATAAAAGTTCTTACTTATTAAATAGCTGAAAAAGATCTATGAAACATACTATAAGTATACATAATTTAAAAACAATAATATGTAGAAATTACTATTACTAGCATTTAGGTCCTCTAGAAACCTAAATTCAGTTCCTAAGACTCACATGTACTATGTGAATCATTCCATAAAAGACATTTTTTTGCTTTCTATACAATGAATAAATCACCTTGAAACAAATGTAAATATAGCAGTAGGGGCAAAAAAGAGGATGAGTAAAAGGAAAAAATAGAAGTGGCTTAAAGGGCATGACTACAATAACAATATAAATCTGAACAAAGCAAAACATTTTCTTAAAGTGAAGTCTATCAAATGATGCAATAATCTCCCTAGGTATGCAATGAACACCCCTTCACTTAAGCCTGATCACATCTGAGAACTAGCCCAGACAAAACACTTGAGAAAATCCCATCTGGACCAGACCATTATTGGCCCGGGGAATTGCTTTGATGAATGTCTTAAATTTTCAACTGTTTGTCATTCAAAAGGCAAAGAAGATAGGTTACATTCCCTGAAGAATATACTTGTAAATAAATGATGCTTGAAGACCTCATTTCAGAATGAAAGGTTATATCCTTTTCAGTTTGCCCTTCTAAAAATTTTGAAATAAAATAGTTAACAGTTCTCTGGCACTGAACATATTTCATTCACAACTGACCTATCAGTTATAATAACTTGTTTAATTTACTCTTCCATTTTAAAGCTACCAATTTCCAGAAAGCATTTAACTAATGAGAGTAAAATTAACATGTAAAAAAAAATGAAGATTACAGTTCATATTGCCTGTATAAAGCTAGAGAAAAAACAGCTAAAAGTTTCAAACAAAATATCCTAGAAGTTCCTAGTTTTTAAATAATTTTTGAAAGAAATCATTGTGTTAAAAACGACTTTTCTTAAGTTTTTCTTGGTACCAAAATGAATATTGACATTCAAATTGTGTAAATGATTTTAAAGCATTCTACATGCTAAATTACTATTAGTTATCATATTCTAATCATGTCTATTCTTACAGCTTGAACAGCATTTTTAGGTGCATTTTTTGATGTATTAGAAAAAGGCCTAAACTATGATCATCTAAGAGCTGCTTCCTGATTTCAACTCTAAATAATTCTAGAATAGGCTAATTTAAAATGAACCTTCACCTGCTGGAATGAAATCCACTGAGGACAGAGTTAGAGACTCAATAAACATTTATTTTGTACTTTACATATAACTTATTAGTTTCCAATTTCACACCATGTAAGATCACATGAAACTAGTAAACTAGTAACTAGACTAGTAAATACAACTGGCAGGTGACTGGTATGTATGGAGCAATGAATAGTTTTGTATACTACTCGCTTGAATATAAGAACTGAGGGAAAGGTGACAAAAGTAATATTTTGTTAATTGTCTAATGGTGACAAAAGTAATATTTGTTAAAGTATTTTAATCCTTTCCCTCTTTAGAAATACATCAAAGTTCTCTTCAGAGTTTAATGAGGACTCCCTCAAGGAGGTCTGATCGAGAATCAAATCTTGAGCATACTTTTAGCAAGCAAGATCTGACAAGCTTTGTTTTTAGAAATTAAATTTTGAAGACTTTCTTTTTTAGAGCAATTTTAGGTTCACAGCAAAATTAAGAGGAAGGTACAGAAATTTCCCATTTACCCCCCAACACATGCATCGCCTCCCCCATTATCAACATATTCAATTATCTGATGTACCACAGCTAATTTATCTATTCACCTACTGAGGGACATCTTGGTTGCTTCCAAGTTTTGGCAATTATGGATAAAACTGCTATAAACATCCCTGTTCACGTCTTTGTGTGGACATAAGTTTATAGCAGCTTTATTTATAGTTGCCAAGACTTGGAAGCAGCCAAGATGTCCTTCAGTAGGTGACTGGATAAATAAACTGTGGTAATTTAAATTTAAAACAAAGAAACAAACTGTTACTTTTCCAAATGTGTGATTATTATAATACTGGATATGCTTGTTTAAATTATATCCATTTTCTTCCTTGTTTCTCAGCCCTAAAGCTAAGAATTATTTGTTTTAAAGAATGCATGAAGGGCTAAAAAAGAGAATTCTGGATAAGTTGAGAACATCAGCAAGAGTACAGAATAAAATAACAGAGTGGTTTCTGGGTAGACCACATGCATCTGTCTGGATATATAAGAATCCATAAGACTGGGAATGATTAGAGATGAAGGGGGATGAAGACACAAGCCAAGTAACAGGCACCTTAAAGATTATGTGAAGAAGTTTGAGCCATATCCTGTAGGGGACCAAGAGGCACTTTGTAGTTACCTCGTGACTTGTCCAGTTGATTTGTAAAGTTGGTACGTAAAGAAATCACTTACATAAAATAATCCTAGGGCTTCCCTGGTGGCGCAGTGGTTGGGAGTCTACCGGCCGATGCAGGGGACACGGGTTCGTGCCCCGGTCCGGGAAGATTCCACATGCCGCGGAGTGGCTAGGCCCGTGAGCCATGGCCGCTGAGCCTGCGCGTCTGGAGCCTGTGCTCCGCACAGGAGAGACCACAGCAGTGAGAGGCCCACGTACAGTAAATAATAATAATAATAATCCTAAAAGTAACTCCATATTTTGTCTATAATTAAATATTTAATGAATATCTACTGTGACAGTCTCAAATAATGGGCTCCCCCAAATATATTCACTTCCTGATCCCTGGAACCTGTAAATATTAATTTATATGGCAAAATATGTGATTAAGTTAGAGGTCTTGAGAGAAAGAGCTTATCCTCCTTATAAGTGAGAGAGCGAGTTTACACACATACACACACACACACACACACACACACACACACAAAGAAGGTAATATGAAGATGAGGCAGAAACTACAGTGATGTGGCCACAAGACAAGGAACACCAGCTATAAAAGCGAGAAAAGGCAAATAAAATAACGTGAATGTATGTGAATGTCATTTAACTGCACACTTAAAAATGGTTAAGATGGTACATTTTATGTTACATGTATTTCACCATTTTTTTGTTGTTTTTGTTAACTCCTGCAATGTGATAATTCAGAACAGCCATATTCAGCACTCAGTGGTTTTCTCTGTGTAATTCCTTGTAAAGCATATTGGTTATCACATAGGGAACTAAGGCAGGGGACCATGCCAATGTTTGAGAAACTTTCTCTAGGAAGCTGCAGGAGGGGAAGCTAGTGAGACTAAGACTTCCTGTGGTCAAGCAGGACACCTGAGAAGGGAAATGCCAGCTAGAGAGAGACACCTGAATTAAAGTCAGTTGTTCTTAACTGCAGCAATTTTGACCCTCAGGGACATTTAACGATGCCTGGAGACATTTTTGGTTGTCACAACTGGGAAGTTGCTACAGGCATCTAGTGAGTAGAGGTCAAAGATACTGCTAAACATCCTACAACAACAGCTCCCACCACCCCCACAGCAAAGAACTGTTTAGCCCAAAATGTCAGCAGTGCTTACTTAGGCTGAGAAACTCTGACACAGATGGAGGTAGTAAACGTATTTAGATGTTCATATGCAGATACAATAAAAGTTAAATTTCAAAAATATTAATGTTGATTTTAAAAGAATAGGTTAGCTGGCAAAAGACAACATAACAAGGTGTGTTTATTGACAGTCTAGTGTGTGTCAGGTTTTGTTCTAGCTTCTGGAGTACCAACAAGACAAATTTCTTGTCCTTGTGGTATTTATGTTCTAGTTGGGAGGGTAGACCCCTAAGAACTGTGTACGTTTCAGATAATAATTATAATAATAGCTCATAGTTAATTATGAATTAACTCATTTAATTCTCCCTATTAGCCTAAGAGATATGTGCTACTATAATCCCCACCTTATAAGACACTGAGGCATATAGAGGTAAGTAGCTCATCCAAGGTCCTAGAGCTGACAGACCCAATCTGACTTCTTTGAAGCATTTAAAATTGATTGTACAGTCAAACAGACTTTAGAGGTTAACTATGCTACGTGATTTTTCACCACAAGTTTTTTTTCAACTGGAAAAACAAACAAACAAACAAAAAAACCCTGGGAGAGGCAAGGAAAGATTTTCCCCCAGAACCTCTAGAGGGAGTATGGCCCTGTCTACACAGACACCTTGATTTGGGGCCTCTGGCCTCCAGAACTGTGAGAGAATAAATTTGATTTAAGCCATCCAGCTTGTGGTAATTTGTTACAGCAGCCATAGGAAATTAATACCTACTACATGCAAAAACCTTGTATTGTAAAGTAGCAAGAAGATATCTACATATCTATATCTATGTATCTACCTATCTAACTATAAATTTTAGACACAGGCAAACATGGAAAAGACAACAATTGTCTTCATAAAATTAAAACAATCATTAATGTGTATTTTATTTTTAAGAATAAACATAGTGTCTTGAAATTAGATTCAGAACTCTAAGGAAAACATATATCATAATCATGACAGTATTTTCTTCACAAGGTAGCGTTTTATGAGAATAGTATAGCCACTGACTGTCACAATTAGAGAAAATAAGATGAGAGACCAGAATGATATTTAGCATGCAGGTGGCTTTCTTCCTAGTATACCAGGTTTACCTACTGTCAAAAAAGTGATATGTCAAGAATAAGAACTGTCACTGAACTGAATCCAAAAGTAATTATCTTTTCCTTTGTAGAAGGTTTATAGAAAATCTCATCAATGAAAAGTTTTTAAATGTATATTATTTTTTTATCAAACTCTAAAAGCTGATGAACAGACATTATTTCCAAGAAAGCTATAAAATCTTCAGTTAATATAAAAATGAAGGAAGCTATTTTCATTTTAGTTGTGCTTCTATTAACAACAATAAAAAAAACTTCATTTAAAACCAGTGACACACATTTTTCCATTTTGATTACCAAGGGTCTATGTGCACTGTTATTTCCGATTAATACATTTCTGCTGAAATTGCACCACTAGGGAAATGTCAGGAACCCACTCAAAGAAAAAATTAGATGTCAGTACATAATAATGTAACCTGAATATGTGGTTTAATGTGGAATAAAAACAGTAAAGCTTTATAATACATATTCAGTTCAGTAGAAATTATCCAAACCCATACATAACTACAATATTTTCTATATGCATCGTTTCCCTTGCCAAAGCACTTTGTCACTACAGACACTAGGACTGATCCCAAGGAATACTCCAAAATGGAGCTATAGTTAGCCAGGTAGTCACAGAACTACTTATAATTCCATAAGAATGGCTTAAAATTATTACTTTCTAAGCCTATATAGTACAAAACATACTAACTTATAACTAATATTTTATAGAAAATTTAAAACGATATAATAGTTATTGGTAACTAAAGTAATGAATTAGCTGTTACCAAACTATAAAAGATTGAAAATGTTAATTTCACTGCTGTTAATGATAGTTAAATATTGATTTCTAATTATTCAAATTAAAAAATATATATCCACGTTTGTTTAATTTTCAAGGAACTAAGAGATTCCCCCCCTTCCTAATTTAAACTTAATACCTAAGAATATTTACCTGTATATAGAAGTACAATTGTTCTAGGGCTTCAAACATATTTATTTTAAATGTTTTAAGTTTAAAAGAATGTTCTGGAAAGATCCATGTTCTTTTCTTCTTATTCAATTTTTAATGTTGAGAGAATTGTGGATTCATATGCAGTTGTAGGAGTAGTACAAAGAGATCCTCTGTAGATTTTACCCAGTTTCCCAAATGGTAACATCTTGGAAAACCATTGTGCAACATCACAACCAGAAAACTGACACTGCTATACTCTACTCATCCAGATATCTACAGTTTTACATGTATTCATTTTTGTGTGTATATTAAGTTCTAAATATTGGTATTTTATGTGTAGGTTCCTGTATCCATCACCAGAATCAAGAACACATTCCATTACCACAGTTTCTTCAACTATAAGAATCCTTCATGTTGCTCTGTCCCTAAACCCTGGCAACCACTAATCTGTTCTCCATCTCTATATTTTGTCATTACAAGAATTTGATATAAATGGCATCATTTTGCAATTGGCCTTGTTCACTCAGCATAATTCCCTTTAGATTCATCCAAGTTGCTGTGTATAGGAATAGTTCATTCACTTTTATTGTTGAGTAGTACTCCATTTTAGATGTACCACAGTTTGTACAACCATTCACCAGTTGATGGACATATGGGTTATTTCCAGTTTCTGGCTAAGAACATAGCTACTAGGACCATTATTGAACAGTTTTTGTGTAAAGATAAGTCTTCATCTCTCTGGGATAAATGTCCAGGAGTATCATTGGTAGGTCATGTGATAAGTGTATGTTTTGTTTTATAATAACCAGCCAAATTGTTTTCCAGAGTGACTGTGACAATTTATATGCACACAAGCAATGCACCTGATTGTTTTTCCACATCTTCTCCAGCATCAGCTACTGTCACTATTTCTTATTTATGTCATTCTGATAGGTGTGCAGTGATATTTCATTGTGGTTTTAATTTGCATTTCCCTAATGGCTAATGATGTTGAGCATCTTTTCATGTGCTTATTTGCCACTTAAATATTTTCTTCAGTGAACAAAACAGTGAAATGTCTGTTCATATCTTTTACCCATTGTTATAATTTAATCATTTGTTTTTTTTTCTAATGCATTTTCAGAGTTCCTTATATATTCTAGACACTAGTCCTCTGTGGGAAATGTGGTTTGCAAATATTTTCTCCAGTCTATAGTTTGTCTTTTCATCCTCTTCACAGGTCTTTTGCAAAGCAAATATTTTAAATTTTTTTAAGTTCCATTTTATCAATTTCTCCTTTCATGAATCATGCTTTTGGCATCAAGACTAAGAGCTTTTAACCTATACCTAGATCCCAAAAATATCCTGAAGATTTTTCCTTATGTCACCTTTTCTAAATATATATAGTCTTATGTTTTACATTTAAATCTGTGATCCATTTTGAGTTAATTTTTGTATAAGGTATGAGGTTTAGGTTGAGCTTCATTTTATTGCCTATGGATGCTCCAGCACCATTTGTTGAAAAGGCTATCCTACCTCCATTTACTTGCTTTTGCACTTCTATCAAAATCAGTTGGAAAAAAAAAAAAAATCAGGTGGGGGAGCAGTCCCAGGTGTCTGTAGTAGTTGCCACTTCACTTCTTTTCACTATCTTCCTCAAGGAGAGCCAGAGCAAAAAAAAAAAGTCTAATTTATGCTAATTTTAGATTAGCATAAATCTTAAACAATGATGCAAAGTGGAGCAAAGCCATCTTAATTACTATGCTCACCTCTTGAGGCACTTCCTGGTTCCTTGACCCACAGTTGACCGTTCCCTGATAATTCCTGCCTCAGGACTTTATATCTACTTTGATTACAACACTTAATGAATTAAAGTAAAATCATTTCTTGAAAACATCAATTGTCATAATTGTGTGGGTCTTTCAGTGGTGCTCAATTTTGTTCCATTGATCTGTGTCTATGTCTCTGCCAATACCATACTGTATTGATTAGTGTAGCCTATAGCAAGCCTTCATATCAAGTAGAGTGATTCCTCTCACTTTATTCTTCCTTGTCAAGATTGTTTAGATATTCTAGGGTCTGTGCCTTTCCATTTGAATAAAATTTATAAATTTGACAGTGTGTATAGAAAACTTACTGTAATTTGATAGAAAGTGAATTAAATCTATGGATCAATTTGGGGAGAAATGAAATCTTTACTACGTAGAGTCTTCCAATCCATGAACATAATATATCTCTCCACTGATTTAGATCTTCTTTGATTTCTGATATAGATTCTATACATGTTTTAGTAAGTTTATACCTGAGTATTTCATTTTCTTTGGAACAACAGTTAATAGCATTATTTTTTATTTTAGTTCCTACATTTTTATTGTTTCAAAGTATTTTTTAACTGGCTTACATTTGATTGGGAAAATTGTTAAAGACTTTGAAATAGGTAAAGAGATACCTCACAGTCTTTTCAATGGAATGCTGGATGTTCTCTAGAGAGCCTTCCAAGTTATCTGATTCTATAGAGATGTACAAACATAACTGTCTTAGACAGGCTCTTTTATAATTTGGTAAGTTATAGAAAACTGACAGTGCTAATGATTTTGTACACAGAAATGAATTTTGTCTGGAACAAATACACTCATTTTCACCCACAGAAAATATGATTCTAAATATTACATTGCCCTATAAAATATTATGCAGTGTTATGTGGATTAGTAAATTTATTTCAGAATTACTGATTAAATATACATATATATATAATATTCTCCTTTGAAATAGTTTTAACATAGGCTCCCTCATTAATTAATGAGTTAGGTAGAAATTTTTATGGGTTCATTTTATATTTATAGGAGAGTCATGATTTTTACATTTTGAAGGTATACTTTTAATAGATATAATAAAAACCAAAAGTAGGTTTCATTTTACTAACCTGCATCTGAGGGAGTTTACTTTCCTTGCTAGAGTACGTAGATATAAATTTTTCACTCTACAATTGTCAAACTGTAAAACTGGCAAAATACCTAATGCAAAGGTCAGCAAACTTTTTCAGCTAAGGGTCAGATAGTAATATTTTAGCCTTTGAGGACAATGCAGTTCTCTGTTGCAATAATGTGTCTCAGCCATGTAGCACAAAAGCAGCCATAGACAATATGGAAACAAATCAGCATGGCTATATTAAAATAAAACTTTATTTACAAAAACAGCAGACAGGCTGAATCTGGCCAACAAACTAGTTTGGCCACCCTGGCCTAGAGCATTGATTTAGAAAATCAGTTCTCAATTTTTTTTTCTAAAATAGCACCCATATTTACAAGCAAACCACTCTGCAGATCTATCACGGTTGAAATCTCTTGACTGTGGCATTGCCAGCTCCTTCCATGCAAGACCCAGTTAGTTAATTACAGCAGCACATCGGTTTCTCACAAGTGCTTCTGACTAATATGTCTAGATGCTCTGACAAAAATTGACTACTGATGATGATTATTTCATCTTCTGATGCCAACAGAATTAAAAGGGTGATAAATCCTCTGAGTAAAGCATAGAAGACATTTTCAAGCCCACTGTATTGTTCATGGGAAACCACCAGTTCTCAAAAAGCAACAATGTTCAGTTTGTAACATAAAAATATGACATAGTTGGAATCTTGATTGTCCATGAAAAAATTCAGTTTAGTGTGCAACTGAAAACTGTGGGTCTCAAAAACTATTTCAAAGGAACAGAGCAGTGCTCAAATAAACCCTTCTCTATTTTTCAAAATTCCACATTTTAATTGAGCCAAAGATTGGTTAATGATCTCACATACTTATGCTACATATTGTGTATACATGGTCCACAACCTCAAATAAAGTAAAACACAGCATTTTAGGAGGTAGGTTAAATATTTACAATACCTATGTCAACATACAGGGTGTTGTGGAAATACACAGAAGGAAGAGAATTCAGTCCTGTAAGAGAAGATGGGGTGGAGGTAAGATGGCTTGAGAAACCAAGGGGCATATGTTGATAAGTGTCAAAGTGCTGGCAGTTAGTCAGGATAAGGATAGTGAGAGAACTAGCAGTACCAGCAGAAAGAGTTTCTTTGTGAAAGTGGACAGGGAAAGTTGGAGAACACCAGATCATGAAGGGCCTCATATGCCATGATAAAAACTTTAGTTTTATCAGAAAACTTTGGAGAATTGTTAAAATATTTTAAGCAGGAAGGGGATACAGAATGTGTTACGACTAATAACAAATTATTTGGCTTTAAAAAGTCTTTATAAATTAAATGCACTTAAAATAACCAGTGTAATTCTAGTTACTTTTCAAAAGTGTTTGTAGTTACATTCATGGGGAAATAGAAAAAGAAAACACAAATGTAGCTATTGTTAACTTATTACTAGACCACTTTCACACACTATCAGAGAAATATTACTGTGCCCATTATAAGTAGGTTGAGGCATAGAAGTTTAGGAAAATGCCCTAGGCCACACACTGAGTGAATGGGCTGGCTTTGGTGATAGATAACAGGAGTTATCTATCACCAAAGCCCAAGCTCTTCTGATTACATATTGGCAACATTTTACACTTCTAGGTTCTCATTTCTCTTCCCTTAATCTACATGTATGTTTTTGTACCAGTACCATACCATTTTGATTACTGTGTCTTTGTAGTGTAGCTTGAAATCACAGAATGTGATACCTTCAACTTTGTTCTTTCTCAAGATTACTTTAGCTATTCAGGATCTTTTTGTGGTTCCATACAAATTTTAGAATTATTTGTTCTAGTTCTGTGAAAAATGTTATGGGTATTTTGATAGGGACTATATTGAATCTGTAGACTGCTTTGGGTAGTATAAACATTTTAACAATATTGATTCATCCAATCCATGATCACAGTATATGTTTCCATTTATCTGTGTCACCTCCAATTCCTCTCATCAATGTCTTATAGTTATCAGGGTACAGGTCTTTCACCTTCTTGGTTAAAGTTATTCCTAGGCATTTTATTCTTTTTTTATTTTTTGTGGGTTTTTTGTGGTACGCGGGCCTCTCACTGTTGTGGCCTCTCCCGTTGCGGAGCACAGGCTCCGGATGCACAGGCTCAGCGGCCATGGCTCACGGGCCTAGCCGCTCCGCGGCATGTGGGATCCTCCCAGACTGGGGCACAAACCCGTGTCCCCTGCATTGGCAGGCAGACTCTCAACCACTGCGCCACCAGTGAAGCCCCATTTTATTCTTTCTGATGCAATTATAAATGGGATTGTTTTCTGCATTTCTCATTCTAATAATTGTTAGTATATAGAAATGCAAGTTTTCTGTATCTTTATTTTAAACCCTTCAATTTTACTAAATTATTAGTTCAAATCATATCTTTGGTAGAGTCTTTGGTGTTTTTTATGTACAGTGTCATGCCACCTGTAAACAGTAATAGTTGTACTTCTTCCTTTTCAATTTGGATGACTTTTACTTCTTTTACTTGCCTAACTGCTATGGTTAGGACTTCCAATACTATGTTGAATAAAAGTGGCAAGAGTGGGCATCTGCGTCTTCTTCCTGATGTTAGAGGAAAACCTTAAAGCTTTTTACCACTGAGTGTATTAGCTATGGGTTTGTCATGTTATGGCCTTTATTATCTTGAGTTATGTTTCTTCTATATCCACTTCGTTGAGAGTTTTTACCATGAATAGATGTTAAATTTTATCAAATGCTTTTTCTGCATCTATTCAGATGATGATATGATTTTTATCCTTTGTTTTGTTAATGTGGTATATCACGTTGACTGATTTGTGGATGTTGACCCATACTTGCTTCCCTGGAATAAATCCCACTTGATCATGGTGGATGAGCTTTTTAATATATTGTTGAATTTGGTTTGCTAATATTTTGTTGAAGATTTTTGCATTCATTTCCATCAAGGATATTGGCCTGTAATTTTCTTTTTTTGTAGTGTCTTTGTCTGGTATTGGTATCAGGAATAATGCTGGCCTCATAAAATGAGTTTGGCAGTGTTCCTTCTTCTTCAATTTTTTGAAATAATTTGAGAAGGACAGATATTAACTCTTCTTTCAATGTTTGGTAAAATTCACCTCTGAAGCCATGTGGATCCGGACTTTGTTGGAGTTTTATTGATTACTGATTCAATTTCATTACTAATAATTGGTCTATTTGGATTTTTTATGTCTTCATGATTCAGTCTTGGAAAAGTGTATGTTTCTAGGAATTTATCCATTTCTTTTAGGTTGTCTAATTTGTTGGCATATAATTGTTCATAGTATTCTCTTATGACCCTTTATATTTCTGTGGTGCTGACTGTAATTTCTTCTCTTTCATTTCTGATTTTATTTATTTGCGCCTCTCTCTTTTTTTCTTGATAAGTCTGGCTAAAGGTCTGTCGATTTTATTTATCTTTTAGACAACCAGCTCTTAGTTTCATTGATCTCTTTATTTTTTACTTTTAGTTTCTATTTCACTTATTCCACGCTGATCTTTATTATTTCCTTCCTTCTACTAACTTTGGGCTCTATCTGCTCTTCTTTTTCTAGTTCCTTTAAATATAAAGTTAGATTATTTCAGATTTTTCTTGTTTCTTGGGGTAGGCCAATATCACTATGAACTTCCTTCTTAGAACTGCTTTTACTGTGTCTCATAGATTTTGGAAAGTTGTGCTTCCATTTTCATTTGTCTCAAGGTATTCTTGATCTCTTTTATTTCTTTGTTTACCCATTGACTATTCAGTGGCATGTTGCTTAGTCTCCATATTTTGTGTTTTTTCCAGTTTCTGTCTTGTAATTAATTTCTAGTTTCAAAGTGTTGTGGTTGGAAAAGATGCTTGATATGATTTCAGTCTTCTTAAATGTACTGAGACTTTTTTTGTGTGTGGCCTAAAGTGTGATCTATCCTGGAGAATACTCCACTTGCACTTGGAAAAAAATGAGTATTCTGCTGCTTTTGGATGGAATGCTCTGCATATATCTATTAAGTTAATCCCCTACAATGTGTTGATTAAGGCCAGTGCTTCCGTACTAATTTTCTGTCAGGATGATCTATCCATTGATGTAAAAGGGGTACTGAAGTTTCCTACTATTATATTGTTGTCTGTGTCTTCCTTTATTTCTTTTCACACTTGCTTTATATGTTTAGTTGCTCCTATGTTGGGTGCATAAATGTTTACAAATCTTATATCCTCTTGTTGGACTGACCCCTTTATCATTATGCTGCTCTTCTATGTCTTTTCTTGCAGTCTTTGTTTTCAAGTCTATTTTCTATGACATAAGTATTAGCAAAGCAGCTTTCTTTTCATCTCCATTTTTATGGAATACCTTTTTCTATCCCTTTACTTTCAGTCTGTTAGTGTCTTTAGGTTTGAAGTAAATCCCTTGTAGGCAGCAAATAGCAGGATCTTTTTTTTTTAATCCATTCAACTACCCTATGTCTTTTGACTGGAGAATTTAGTCTGTTTATATTTAAAGTAATTAGTGATAGGTTTGTACTTATTGCCATTTTATTAATTGTTTTCTGGCTGTTTTTTTTTAGCTCCTCTATGTTCCTTTCTTCTTGGCAACTTTTTATAAATACTTACCTTAGGCTATCACCACAAGCAATACTGTGAAGTTACATCATACACATACTTAAGATACACAAAATCAACTCTATGTGCTTATGTAAAAAAATACAAACAAATATTTTCGGTACAAAGCACCTAAACTAAAGGTAGCTTTTACTGTTTTACCTGGTGGCCAGTGAAAGAAGCAGTAATATCTTTTATCACTAGAGGAAAAAACTGCCTATGCTGGACTTATTTTAGATAGTGCCATAGATGTTATACTTAAGATGAATTTAAAGGACTTTCGAGGGTAATTTTTACTACATTCAATTATTACCTTAGGAACTGACTTTAAAACTTAGCCCTCATTCAAGACTCCACTATAATTGTAACATAAATTACAATAATTTACACTAACTCATTTTCACTTAACTTACCACTCTCTACATTGAGGGCCACAGACAAACAAACCACTTAAAAAGTGCTATATGCGGGGCTTCCCTGGTGGCGCCGTGGTTGAGAATCTTCCAGCCAATGCAGGGGACACGGGTTCGAGCCCTGGTCTGGGAAGATCCCACATGCCGCAGAGCAACTAGGCCCGTGAGCCACAACTACTGAGCCTGCGCGTCTGGAGCCTGTGCTCCGCAACAAGAGAGGCTGCGACAGTGAGAGGCCCGTGCACTGCAATGAAGAGTGGCCTCTGGGCTTCCCTGGTGGCACAGTGGTTGAGAGTCCACCTGCCGATGCAGGGGACACGGGTTCGTGCCCCAGTCCGGGAAGATCCCACATGCCGCAGAGCGGCTGGGCCCGTGAGCCATGGCCACTGAGCCTGCGCGTCCGGAGCCTGTGCTCTGCAACAGGAGAGGCCACAACAGTGAGAGGCCTGCGTACCGAAAAAAAAAAAAAAAACAAAAAAAAAACAAGGACACCAAATAAAATTGGTATCAGAGAGATAACTGCTTTTTTAATATTCTCAAAAATCTCTGTGGCAAAACACAGAGACAGACAATACAAATATAATATTTTATGAAGAATGAAAGCATTACATAGAAAGCTAGACATTATTTAAAATAATATGCTTTCCATGCTAATATTTAAGAGAATAGCCACAATTTGAAGATTCAATTTACTTATCAGATTTTAGATTTATATGAAAGAAGATTCTTCCTATATTTTTAAATATAGAATATTAGCAGCTCAGGCACTTGGAAAGATTCTAAGTAATCACTAACTTAGATCAAGCACTAAGTCACAGAATCAGCAATGCTATTTGGCTAAGTGGCAGCAGTTTAAGCAGCCAATCTTCAATAAGACCTCACTGGACTCTCTGTGGGTGGTCCATTTTGACACTGCCATCAGTTTAGCCACAGTATACCAAACAAACTGTTACATTAATAGAAATAACAACATCCTCTGCTCACTCTACTCAAAACCCAGAAAAAGTGCTGCTATATAGAACATTTACAACCTGCCAGATAGCAGCTTAGAGGATTAGCATATCAGTGCATTTATAAATCAGTTCTAACAACATCTCTTTTGATGAAATATTACTTTGGTTGGGACTAAATATTTCAAAATACTGAATCACACAGAAATGCAACTTCTTTGATCACTGCTTCAAAAAATTAAAAGGAGAAGAAGAATTATAATTAAGAATACTAAAAAATATTTGGAATTTCTTGTTGTATTGAATAAATTATTCATTTTGCTTTCAAGCTGCCTTTAATCATTACGCTGCTATTAAAGTATAACATGTGGGGCTTCCCTGGTGGCGCAGTGGTTGGGAGTCTGCCTGCTAATGCAGCGGACATGGGTTCGAGCCCTGGTCTGGGAGGATCCCACATGCCACGGAGCAGCTAGGCCCATGAGCCACAGCTACTGAGCCTGCGCATCTGGAGCCTGTGCTCCGCAACAAGAGAGGCCGTGATAGTGACAGGCTCGCGCACCACAATGAAGAGTGGCCCCCACTTGCCACAACTAGAGAAAGCCCTCGCACAGAAACGAAGACCCAACACGAATAAATTAATTAAAGTATAACATGTAACACAATGTAACATGTAATGACACATTCATTACACGTTTCCTATATCTCAAAAATAATAAAAATAAAAATATTGTAGACCAAGAATAAGGTAATATAACACATTTCAATGTGGTTCAGTCATTTGAAGAATACATGCTAACCCTGATTAACTAAACAGAACAAGAGCCCAACATAAACTCTATGAATACCAGAATACTATGTAAAGTGGATACTTTTCTCACATTTCAAGATCCATCAAAAAGAACCATATATGGGTTGATCCAAATCTCTGCCTGGCTGCAGAAACCATTAGGAAATAAAAATATAAATCAATATGGTCATATTGACGTATCAACTATATGATCTGATAATTAAATACAAAATGCACTGTATTTTAGTATTCTGATAATAATAAATTTCTTGTTTTAGATAGGGCTATTCACTGTACAACACTGCAAAAATAAAATATCATAAACTCTTGTTTTTGCTGGTAGGAATTAAAGTTCTTACAGCTTGTTAAATATTCTGTTAAAAAGCATATCTAGGGCTTCCCTGGTGGCGCAGTGGTTGACAGTCCGCCTGCTGATGCAGGGGACATGGGTTCGTGCCCCAGTCCAGGAAGATCCCACATGCTGCGGAGCGGCTGGGCCCGTGAGCCATGGCTGCTGAGCCTGCACGTCCAGAGCCTGTGCTCCACAACTGGAGAGGCCACAACAGTGAGAGGCCCGCGTACCGCAAAAGAAAAAAAAAAAAAAAAAGCATATCTATTTAGAGTACATTTAATACAATTTCGTTGCTATTTTCTTGTGTCTTTACTACAATTTCTTTATTATTATTGTACTGAATGTCCTAATTAAGCTATCTATTCCAGGGAAGGTCATTTATTCACTGATATCTTCACCCCTCACAGACCCAAAGTAAGCACCTAACACATGGCATTATATAAAGCAGGCACTCAATAAGTATTTGTTTTTAAAAATGTAAAGTTACGGGCTTCCCTGGTGGCACAGTGGTTGAGAGTCCTCCTGCCGATGCAGGGGACACGGGTTCGTGCCCCGGTCCAGGAAGATCCCACATGCCGCGGAGCGGCTGGGCCAGTGGGCCCGTGAGCCATGGCAGCTGAGCCTGTGCGTCCGGAGCCTGTGCTCCGCAATGGGAGAGGCCACAACAGTGAGAGGCCCGCAAAAAAGAAAAAAAAAAAAGTAAAGTTACATAAACATGTCTTTAAGGACTTGTTTTACATTCTCCTTTACTGGAAGCTGAAGATTGAGGCTATGAATAGATAAGTGATGTCAAATCTGGTTCAGATTCATATCATTACAGGATGTCTTCTAGTGAACCATGAAAGTAGCTCCAGAGGATTCTGAAGAATAGAGCTCCAGGAAGCTCCCATCAATCAGAAATGGCACAAGGGAGAGACTTTGAGTTAATTCAATTCCTCATTTCATAAACATTTTAACTGAGGATCAAAAGTAAGCCAAAAAGGTTCAAGGTCACAGAGCAAGTAAGTGGTCCCATGTTAAAATATAAAATTACCTAGAAAGCAAGAAAGAAGAAACTACAAAGAAGATTAAGATGAACAGAAGAATTGCCACAGAATAGCAGCTTTTACTGAGTGCCTATCGTGTATCTGGTATGATGCTAAATAATTTTATACAATAATCTCATCTTAAACTCCCATCTGCCACGTGAAATAGGTATTAATTATCCACATTTTTTAAAGATAATGAAACTGAGGTTCAGAGAGGTTAAGGAAATTTTCAAAGGTCACAAGCGAGTGTAATATGTAGCCAGAATTTAAAGTCAAAACTATGTGACTTCATATCTGGTACCGTTAACCACTTTGTTTAATACTCTCTCTTCCAGCAAAAAAACTCTGATTTTCTATTTTCCTGCAGTGCATTTCACAGTTACAACAAAATTAACCTTTTGTTTTTTCCTGTGACCAAAACTACAAAGCACACCTAAACATCTTAAATTCAGGCCTCTGGACTTAGGGTTGGAAACAGAAACAGAGAAGACTAAGAGAAATAATAGAAAACATCAAATTTAATTGTCACTTTCAATAACTGACATTCATTTGAAATTAGTTTGTTTTTTAGTAAGCATAATAAAAGCACGAAGGATACTAATACTTATTGAATTCCTTCTATGAGCCAGGCACTATCCTGGGTGTTGGGAATACAATGATAAACAGTTCAAGTCCTTGATATCAAAAAATTATATAAAGAACATACAAAATTAATATCATACTGCTTCCTCCTTTCCAGGAGAATTTTTACTATCAATTATAAACTTTTTAGAGGAATCTATTTTGTCACCCCAATGCAGACACGCATGTTAATAAAATAAAACCTAAAAGGCTTTCTTGATGATGACCACACAGTCAAATAGCCACTAGGAAAGGTAACTATGAGATCATATAAACTGTCCATCAGCCAATACATGACCTGGGCTGATTACTTGTTTTTCCTCTGACTTTTCCAATTCAGTTTGAAACAGCTCAGAGAAAGTCCCCTTGCCAGATTGTTTAGTCTCACAAATCTCACCATTAGATATTTTTTCCTGAGGTTCAGCCGAACTGGCCCTTTGCTTACTTTCATTTCATAACTCTTTTGAGTGTCAATACCAGCTGCTCACTTTCCCTGGAAATTGTCCACTTTTCAAATACAGGCATGACTTTAATTAGACAAGGCATAAACTAGGACAGCAGAGAGACTGATTCTAAGAAATTAGGCCAGAGCACCAATTTCTGAACAAGCGTAAAGTTCAACAATATAAACATACTTCTTTTGAAATATGGAGAAAAGCCACAAGACCATAAGGGACTGGAGAACTCAAAAGCTAAGTACAGATCTCTGCTTCTAGTCATGGTCAAATAGTTCCCATAAAACCAAACCTACCCTAGATAACAATTATACTCTGAATAAAATAGTTTAGGAGAAAAAAAAAAAAAAACTGAAGGCACAGGAAAGTGAACAAAAGCAGGCTGAATTTGGAAAAAAAGGGAATTGCACTGAATAAGATTCTCATTTTTATGGCCTGAGTTAGGACCCCAATCCCTGCCATGAAGAGCAGTTAAAATTTAATAGAAAACAGTAGTCTTACTCTCCTATAGAATTGAAGACAGAATCCAGGGAAACCACAGCAAGAAAGTAAGGGGAAGAATTCTGTAAAGGAGAGAACCAGAGAAGGGAAGCTCTAAATTCTATGGATAAACTGTTCAAGTCTCTTGCTAATCCTCAAAACAAGTATGTAAGAGAAAGATTCCAAGCAGCCTTCCTAAGGTTAAAAGAACTGACCTGAAATTTCAGCTAACACCCACCACATGGGAAACAGAATTTGAAGTTGGAGTACAGCCAAGTTAAATGACTTAAAAAACAAACAGGCAAAAAAAAAATTCAATATTCTTCAAATGAGTCTAACAGAATCCACTTTCTACAATATATCATTCACAATGTCCAGGACAAAATCTGTAAGTTCTCAACAAATGAAGAAACAAAAACATATTAAAAATAGAATACATACAATCAATGAAGATTGACATGAGTTTATCCAGATGTTGCAATTAGCAGACAAGGGTTTTAAGTCAGCCAATATAACTATGATCAAGGATTTAAAGTAAAATATGATGATAATAAATGAAAAAGCAGAGAATCTTAGCAGAGAAATAAAAGTTATAAAGAAGAACCTAAAGGAAATATTACAAATAAAAAATATTAAATTCAAAAACTACTGGATTGAGTTGAAAAACGAGACAATGTACTTGAAGAAAGATCAATATAGATGACTGAATCTGAAGAACAGAAATAAAAAGGATTTTTTAAATAAATAGAGCCTCAAGACACTTTAACTGAAGTCTCAGAAGGAAAGAAGAAAGAGAATGACAGTAAATAAAACTTTTTTGAGAAATAATGGCCAGAATTTCTCAATTTTAGTGAAAGACATAAATTTACAGATTCAAGAAACTCAGGAACCCCTGTGAAGTAATTTTAAACTCCATTCCTAGGCATATCATGGTCAAATTGTTTAAAACCAAATATAAAGAGAAACTATTAAAAGAAGCCAGGAAAAAAACACATTATAAACAGGAGAACAATAATTCAAATGAATGCTAAATTCTCATCAGAAACAACAGATTGAAAAACAGAAAATTAACACACTGAAATTTCTAAAACAACAACAAAAGTCTATCTAGAATTCTTTGCCCAATGAAAAGATCTTCCAAAATTGAAGGCAAAATAAAGGCAACTGCAGATAAAATAAAACTAAGAGAATTCATTGTCAACAAACCTACACTACAAAAAATGCTACAGCAACATCTTTAGGCTAAAAGGAAATGATAACAGATAAGAATACAGATCAGCAGGAAGGAATAAGGAGCAAAAAGAAATGGTAAATATCTATCCCACAGTATAATGTTAAAATTTTTGCTTTTAGCAGTCATATTTTTTTTAATTAAGAGGAAAAGTTAATCAAGTTGAGTGAACTTGTAATATTAACATACTGAATATCTTTAAAATTAAGTAACAGCTATTCCCCCCAAAAAAATTAAGTAACAGCTGTTTTACATTACATTTCTATATTTTCATTTAATTTAAATGTTCAACAGACTTTACTATACTTAAGTATAATGGTAAATTTAAAAAAAAAAAACACTAATAAAAGTGATTCTCCAAAAATCAAAACAGCACTGGAATAGGTAAACCATTTAATCTCTGAATCACCTTAACAAATAATCATACCTATTCCACAGGGTTATAAGGAGACTGTAAAATGACATGAAAAAAGGTTGTCACTTTTCATCAAAAAGTATTCTGTCACCGATAACTATTTGAATCTCTATATTTAAGTGGCATGAAGTGTAAAAGATCGCATGATATAAATGAAGTTGCATCCCAAATAGACAAACAAACCTATTGAAAAACAGTTATGTTAAACAGGATTTGTAAAAATTATTTGAACAAGTAATTTATCTGAAGGAGATTTTAATAATGTCTAACATTTAGCACTTAGAAATAAAAATAAAATCACAGCTGGGATCTCTAAATAACAATTTTGAAACAACATACAAAGGAAATGGGCATCTCAGGGATGTCATCTACCCAGTTGCCATGTACAGAATGAGCTATTTTACCAGTGTAAACAAAATTAATGATAATTTCTTTAAAAATAAGGAAGCTTACCCTGACAAAACTTCAAAGATCCTTACAAACTTGGCAACATAAGCTCAGTATATACTGGCTGCATGTGGATGTGCAATTTGTCTTGCCATGACTCTTTCCATTTACTGTTCCTCCTTTAGCCAAGGCCCTCCCAACTTTACACCTGGAATATAGTGAATGCCTTAGAACTTTAATAAATCAATTCAATAAAAATTTGAGCACATTAACTACATCCAAAATTAAGAGACATTATATAGAGCATGGTAATTAGCCCACATGCTTTTGAAGTCACTAGCTCTGCCACTCACTAGCTATTTGGCTCTGAATTAAGTTATACACCACTGAACGTTAGTTTCCTCATCCATAATAGTGAGAGAATAACAGGACCTATTTCATAAAATCATCAGGGTTGCATGTGGCATAATGTATGGCATACAGAGGTCATTCTCATTATTAAGCACAGTAAAAGAATGAAATATGACAATTACAATGTCCCAGACCTTATGCAGCTATAAACTGAACTCAATTCAGTGTAAGTCGAATTACGAAATAATTCGATGACCTATAGGAATAACAAGAAAGGTGACACCAGTTTTGAAAAAAAGGAGAAGGTAAGTGAAAACTTCTTGAAGAATAAGGCATTTCCACATACCCACAAAAATATGCACTTTTCATAAGACAGTATATGTAAGAGATATTTAGAGAATAACAAGGGCCTTACAGAGGTGATCAAAATATCTGATTCATTTCTGTCACAAAGAGATTGAAATAGCATTATTTTTTCAGCACAAGGCTATTAATATATTTATCTGTTTCAGATTAGTATTTTGGGAAGTTTAACACCAAAGAAGCACACTGACTGAATAAATCTCATTGCAACACTTTAAAAGAATACCCATACAAAGGGCTAATGCCTCTAACACAGAAAGACCTCTTAACATTTCAAGTACAAAGGACCAAAATCCAACAGAAAAAAATGTAAAATACATGAACAGACCATATATTTTAAAAAGATATAAAAATGACCCATAAACATATAAAAAGGTGTTCGAATTCATTCAAAATTAGAGAAATGCAAATTAACACTGAGGTACCACTTTGTACCTATCAGACTGGAAAAAATTAAAAAGTTTAGCAGTACGTTCTGTTAGTGAGGCTCTGGGGAATTAGACAATTTCATATGTTGCTGATGGTAATACAAACTGGTCCAACTCTTCTGGAGGGGAATTTGGCAATATCTAAGAAAACAATATATGCATTTATTTTCTAGCAATCACACATCTGGGAATTTACCCTGAAGATAAACCCCCAACAATGCAAAAATACATAGATAATTCACTGCAGCACTGTCTGAATTGCAGAATACTGGAAACAACTTAGATGCTCATACATAGGAGAGAAGTTGAAATTTTTATATTACCACACTATGGAATATGAAGTGCCTGTAAAGATGAAAGAGGAAAATCTTTATGAATTGACGTGGAGTGATTTCCAGGACACGCTGTTATGTGAAAAAATAAAAATGCAAAAAAAAGTGTTTACAGCATACTACACTTCATATAAGAAAGAATAAAATGTGAAAAAATATACATGCTCATTTGTACTAAAGAAATACGGGACATATAAACCAGAAACTAATGAGCTTGGTTACCTAGAGAAGCTGCTGGGAACTTAATGAAAAAAGTATAGGAATGGGAAGAGGGTAGTAGGGATGAGGGAGAAGTAGCCCTTTTCTGAATATACCTTTGTAATAGCTGATTCTTGGCAATTGTTCACATCCCAAAAACTAAATAAATAATATCAATCAGAATGTGAGTTGAACCCAAAATGGAATAGGAACACTGAAGGGATGGGAAGGAATAAAACTAATTTAAGACATTCTGGAAAATCATATTTTAAATGTACATTGTAAGGATAAAGACAAAAAGAACTATATACAAATAGTGCACTATATTTAGAAAATTTGATTTTCACTGGGATACAAGTAAACAATTCTGAAACTACTTTACATTTACACTAGGACTGAGTAAATAAGTAAACATATTGTGGCTAATGAAAGCCAGATTTTCACTGCCAGAGGAAGTGGCAAATAAGCAAGAGGGGAAGGCTAGAATAAACTCTGTGACACTGGGTTGAACGAAAGGTTTTTAACATATATACAAATGGAGAAATGCAGATGTGTGCACATATATTTATAAGTTTACACATGTATTTGCTAGCTCTGCTAGTCCACTGAGGGGACCCAGAAGCAATGGCACCGCAGGAGCAAGAAGCCCACCTAGTACCCAGATGTTGATTATAAAATATAATCTTAAATAAAAGGAACTATTGCTCTTTGGATAAATGGTTGGTTCCAGGGCTGAGTCAGGAAAGACAAGATGAGCCTGGTACATCTTGCGGTGCCAGAAAGTCAGGAAGGGCTCAAGGTAATGGAGACATATCTAAAAGACCTGAAAGTTGAAGAAGTTCCTAATAGCAAAATCGAGGACAATTTGAGCAATAAAATAAATCATGAGAGTAATTTAACCCATAGAATAAAATAAATGTACTCATAAGAGTACACACTCATATAAATAAATAATCGAATAAATAAATGGAAGAGAAGAAACAGCTTTTCCTTACAGTAGAATTCCAATTAATGAAGAATTCCAATTAATGAAGTAAAGGAATGATGAAACTAGAAAATCATAATTAGATATATCAGACTAATAACTGCTGGAGACAAAAATCATCAATGCATGTTAAAATTAGTGGGTAAAATTATGATGAAAAATACGGTATTTGTATACTCTCAAAATTATTTAAACACAAGATACTTATTAACAACAAAAGGAAAAAATAGCAAGTTTACAGTGGAAAGAAACCTGGCAGACACTCCCTTAATCAAGTATTCAAAGTTAATATCACTAGTAATAATGCAGATAGATAACATGTACCTCATAATATGTTTCACTGAGAAGGATAGAGCATCATTTCTTTGATATTCTTGTGAAAATCCATAAATTCAACCTAACCATGAGAAAACATAAGACAAAATAACCAGCCAGTGTTCTTCAAAGGTAGGAAAACCAAGACTGAAGAACTTTCACAGACTAAAAGATAATGGAGACCATCAAATGCAATGTGAGACACTTGTATTCTGGACCAGGAAAAAAACTTTAGTGAGCATAATGAACTGAAATGTTTGTTTCTCCCCCAAATTCATACATTGAGGCCCTAACCCCTTCCAATGTGATGGTATTTGGAGGTGGGGTGTTTGGGAGGTAATTTGGTTTAGATGAATTCACAAGGGCAGGGCCCCCCGATAGGATTAGTAACTTTATAAGAAGAGGAAGACATGTATACTCTAATATGTATAAAATAGATAACTAATAAGAACCTGCTGTTTAAAAAAATAAAATAAAATAAAATTCGAAAAAAAAAAAAAGAAGAGGAAGAGATTAGAGCTAGCTCTCTGTCCACCACGTAAGAATACAGCAAGAAGGCAGCCGACTGCAAGCCAGGAGGCAGGTTCTTCCCAAGAACTGAATCGGATGGTTCCTTGATCTTGGACTTCCCATCCTACAGAACTGTAAGAAATAAATTCCTGCTATGTAAGCCACCAGTCTATGGTATTTTGTTACGGAAGCCACGGCAGACTAAGAGTGGTAAAAATGGGAAAATTCAAATAAGATCTGTAGTTTACTGTGTCAGTGTTAATGTCCTGATTGTTAATAATTGTACCATGATTACATAAAATGTGAATATTAGGGAATATAGGGTAAAGGATATACAGGAATTCTCCTTAGTATTTTTGCCACTTTCTCTATAAGTCTAAAATTAAAGTGTTAAAAAAGATAGCTGTCAAAAGATATAAATTGATCAAGAACCATAACAAATCAGGAAAAACATCATTATAATCCACCATTATGGTTCTAGTCACATGGGCATATCTCCACTATTGGACTGGTTTTGGATTATTTGTAGCCAGAAATATCACATCCTCTCCAGAAGTTGCACAAATAAAGCAATTAATCTTTAATTGTTATAATGGGATACCTTTTAAACAATTATTTTTTTGCATGCTTCCAGTTTTGAATAAAATTATTTACTATGTGGCCAATTTTAATCAATGTATGTTATGTTACTATACCAGAAAATTCAACAGAGAAAATGAAGCTCTGGATCCACCAGTAAACTTACATCTGATAGAGCATACAGTATAACAATAACATGTGCTTAACAAGGCTTCTCTGAGGTCAAGGGAGTTCTAAGTCACTCCCAATTTTTTAATCTCCAGACATTAAAAGTGAAATGAAGATTACAAAAATTATATCATCATATTTAAATTGATTTTATTTATAGTGTGCTTCAAATGATATAGCTTGAAATGGGATAAAATTTTAAACTGGCATAAAGAATGTCTGCTAAGACAATGTGTATAAACCCATTTATAGATAATATCAGAAGTATATGCTGGAGGTCCTTCGGAATACAAGGCACCAACGTGATGGCCTCTTGGGACAGGTCACAAACTATACAATTCACAGTTAACAAAGATCTGCACACACACATCAATCTTACTGCCTAAAGCCATAAACTCTGGGTGTTCTCATTATTAGCCTATTTGAACTCAGTTTTTTCATCATTAAATAAAGACAAATGACTTGCTGAAACCCATATAATTAGAAATAGATACAAGACTCAAGACAAGATCTCAAGTTCTTTCCATTATGCCACATTTCCTCTCAACAAAAGGTCACTCCCAAGACATCCAGATTGCTGGAATTTCAAACTCAGCTAAGACATGGTCACCGCCCTCAAGGATTTTACCGTATAATGGAAGAGACACCCAAGTGTTATTAAATAATTAATAACAACAAATATTTATAAAGTGCCTATTATAAGCAAGAACTGTCCTAGAAAAAGTATACACACACACACACCTATACACTAATTCATTAAATCCTTACAATCACTAAGTCAGGTATTAGTATTATTTCTGAACTACAAGAGAAAAACTGAGGACAAACAACTGAATAAGCTGCCCACAGTCTCACACCTGAGATCCAAATCAAGTCATCAGGCAATGGGACAGTAGCATGTCCAGAATGGGTTACATAGGTGCAGTAGGCTATAAACTGTTTTAGTAGTGAATTTTTAAAGTATAAAAGTATAACCTTTAAAAAATGTATAATAGTTTCAATGTCATTTGAACAGTATTTCTCTCTCTATAAACTTCCTAAATTCAATATTTTTTGAAGAGGTACATACAGCTATACTACACTGCATCTCTTCCAAACTTAACCACTGAAATATACTAGGTGGTCTAATTACTACATTAGTTATGATTTTTTATCAACATTAAAGATTTCTGTTCTGCATTCATTTTTAAAATACCTAGTTTTAATATCAACTTAATTAGCAATTACGTTCCACAATTTTTCCTGCTAATACAAAAGTATGTACCACTTTCATCATCATCATCACCATCTGATTTTAGATGTTCCTCAAATATTTTAGATTCTATTAATCTTCTCAATTGGTTATTTACCTACAATTTCAGGATAGTAACAGTCAATGAAAACCTGATTCTTGACTGAATTTCATAATAAAGTTTTCTTCTAGAAATAAAAAAAGCAATGCCTATCTAAGAAAACAAACAACTGAACGTAATTTGATTAAATTGATAAAGAAGACCGTAGGTCTTTATAGCTTCAGAAAATCAAGTTTTCAAAGTATAACTAATTTCAATTTTTTCTATGCAATAATTTAAAACAGTATTAAGAATGTAGGTGATTATAAAGCAATTATACTCCAATAAAGATGTTTAAAAAAAAGAATGTAGGTGATCTAAAAATATTTTGCAAATTTAAAATTCTAAAGTGAGAATGTCAAAGGCCTAGAATCACCTTAAGTACTTTATCCTTCGTAGACTCAAATTTTAAATGATGATAACTTAATGACTTAGTTAAAGCTGGAGCATCATGAGAATTAAAAGAAAATCCAAATTCAAAAAAAGTAATTAAATGATGAAGATTATCACAACTCGGGTGCCTTGATAATCTTCTTCCTAACCTTAGTGTCTTAAGTGCATGGCATGAAGCAATGATACCTAGAAGACCATGCCATCCTACCCAGGGGGGAAATACCATCTCAAATTTTAAAAGTTTCTGTAGGGGCAAAATAAGTAACAAATCTAAGAGACATTATCACTACATGTGATCTAACTCAAGGTACTGTAACTGACAGACAAAGCTAACATGCTACACATAATCGCAAAATTCTTCATTTTACTACCCTGTGTAGAAAGAATGGGAATCAGATAAGGGAGTTGGAAGTATTTTACCTCAATAGGGTATAAAACTGGACCTAAAATAAATGTTCGGGTCCTCTTTAACAGAGCTTTAAAAGGCAAGACCCTAAGGATTACACTGTTCCAAAGTAACTTAAACTGTGTCCCAGAACAAAACAAAAGTTTATAGAAATACAAAAATATGCAGCACCAAGTAAGATTTACAATATTTGGCATCCAATCAAAGATTAGCAGGCATGTAACAAAAAGAGAAAATATAACACAGAAAATATGATAGGGCAGAAAAATCTATCAATACCTATGCCAAAATAATACAGGTTACCAAATTAATGGACAAGGTCATTGAAAGTGACTATAATTTTATTCCATATATTCAAGAATGTAAAAGAAAGATTGTACACGGTAAGAAGAGTTAGAAAAGACATTAAATAGATGTGAATCAAACTTTGATGAAAACCACAATTTCTGAGATAAAAGATACACTGAATGAAATTAACAGCATATTACACATAGCAAAAGAAACAGTGAATATGAAGACAGAGCAATAGAAACTATTCAAAAATAAAAATGGGGAGAAAAAAAAGAAAGGAAGAAAGAAAAGAGGATCAAGGAGCTATAGGACAAATTCAAGCAACATAATATACATGTATTGATATATATAATTGGAGTCTCCAAACAGGAAGGAAGGGAAACAGAAAAACTATTTGGATAATGACCAAATTTTGCCAAAACTGACTAAAAATATAAACTAACAGATCAAAGAGGCTCAATAAATATAAAAAACTACACTAAGGCATATCATAATCAAATTGTTCACAGACAGTGATAAAGAGAAAAATTTTAAAAGAAGCTGGAGAAAGAAGGCACATTGCTTAGATACGAACAATGACAACTGACTAGCCAGAAGACAATAGAGCAACATTTTTAAAGTACTGAAAGAAAAAACTGTCAACTTAGAATTTTCTACTCAGTGAAGATATCTTTTAAAAAGGGTGAAATACAGACTTTTGCAGATTCACAAAACTTGAAAGAATCCATCACAAGCAGACCTGCATGAAAAGAAACATTAAACAAAGTCCTTCTGACAGAACATAAATAATATTACATGGAAAACTGGATCTACACAGAATAATGAATTGCTCCAGAAGAGGTAAATTTGTGGGTAAATATAAAAGACTTTCAAAATATTTAAATCACTTTAAAAGACAACTCAGAATTCTGATTCTGGACAAGATGGAGATAGCTCATTACATTCTATTACTCTCACTAATTACAAACAAAAATCCTGAAAGACTTAAAGCAACTATTAAAAGATTCTTTAAGGTAGAGAAAAGAAAGCAGATTTACTAGGAACCTTGGAACTTGAGGAAAGACTTGGCAGAAAGTTCCCTGGTTGGTTTTGTTTTGTTGACCTTCATATATCCAACCTGGATATTAAAGAAGCCTGCAACATGAAAACACCAGTGGGTACAAATAAACAAAAAGAAAAACTACTTCTGTCTGGCCGTGGTAAGTAGAAAAGGGTAGCCAGGAAAGACAGAAGCCTTTTACCTAAAACCCTTCCCCTCTCAGTTCAGGCTAAGAACCCAGAAGAAACATGCCTATCCCCATCCTGATCCCAATCCTGTACTAAAGACAGGAGGCTGTAGGTGGAACCTCGTCTACCACCCTCACCCTGAACTCAGAAGGTGAAGTCCCTTCCTCTCTCTACTTGGGGCTGTGGCCATGGAAATGGTGGGCAGGGACTTAACATCCAGCCATTCTCACCCTGCACTAATCAGGTGGCACTCTTCTCCCCAGTACCACAGACATACACCATGATCAAGTATATTCCAGGAATGCAAGGCAAAAGCTCAATCTTTGTAATCCACCATATTAACAGTCTAAAAAAGGAAACTCATATGACCATGACTTGATACAGAAAAAAGCATTTAAGACAATTCAATATCTATCCATAATAAAACCATCAGCAAACCAAGAATAGAAAGAAATTTCCATAATCTGATAAAGAGCATTTGAAAAATAAAACTATAGCTAACAGCATACTTAATGGTGAAAGCCTGAATGCTTTCCCCCTAAAATGGGGCATAAGGCAAGGATTTCTGTTCTCACCACTAAAATTCCACATAGTAGTTTCATATCCTAGCCAGTGAAATAAGGCAAAGAGAGGAAATAAAAGGCATAAAGACTGGGGGGAAAAAAGGAAATAAAACTATACCCACTGGCAGACATTATTATATAAGTAAAAGATACCAACAAAACTACACACACACAATAAAACAACAACAACAAAACACTCTGGAACAAATAAGGAAATTTAGCAAGGTTGGGGATTATAAGGTCAACACAAAAAAATAAACTATATTTATATATGAGTAATGGAACTATTGGAAACTCAAATTAAAAAAAATAAAACCACTTATAATAATTCCAGAAAGACTGAAATAACTAGAAATAAATCTAACAAAACACGTACAGGATCTGTGTGCTAATAAACACTACAAAATACTGATGAAAGATATCAAAGAAAACCTAAAAAATACTGTGCTTATGGACTAGAAGACTCAATTGTGGTTTTTTTGTAAATAAAGCTGCTTTTAAAATGTATTCGGAAAGGCAAAGAAACCAAATTATCTAAAACAACATTGAAAGAAAGAATAAAGTTAGAGGAATTACACAACCTAATTTTAAGGCTTATAATGTAGCTACAGTAATTATGACAGTGTGGTACTGGTGGAGGGATATATACATAGATTCATGAAACAGAATACAGAGTCCAGAAATAGACCCACACAAGTACAGCCAATGATTTTTAATAAAGGGGCAAAAGCAATTCAATGGAGAAAGGAGAGTCTTTTCAACTAATGGTCTTAGTTCAAATGGACATTCATATCCAAGAAAATGAACCTTAACCTAAACAAAAGTAACCCAAAACAGATGATAGATCTAAATGTAAAACGTGAAACTATAAAACTTTTTTAAAGAAAATCATGGAAAATCTTCATGACCTAGGGATAGGTAAAGAGTCCTTACACATGACACCAAAGAATAATCCATAAAAATTTTAAAAATCCACAAATTGGACCATTCATCAAAAATAGAAACTTCTGTTCTACAAAAGACCCTATTAATAAAATGAACATACCAGGGCTTCCCTGGTGGTGCAGCAGTTAAGAATCCGCCTGCCAATGCAGGGGACATGGGTTCGAACTCTGGTCCGGGAAGATCCCACATGCCGTGGAGCAACTGGGCCTGTGCGCCACAACTACTAAGCCTGCGCTCTAGAGCCCACGAGCCACAACTACTGAAGCCTTCGTGCCCTAGGGCCGTGCTCTGCAACAGGAGAAGCCACCTCAGTGAGAGGCCCACGCACAGTAACGAAGACTCAATGCAGCCAAAAATAAATAAATAAATAAATTTTAAAAGAAAAAAAACAAAAAAACCTCATTTCAACCTCCTAGAAACTTCTGGTTTCTTCTTCAATTTCTCTAAAACAAAAAAAAAGTGAACATACCAGTGATAGATTAGAAGATATTTGCAAATCACACATCTGATAAATAAATACAAACAATGCAACTAAAAACATGGGTAAAATTTGAAAAGACTCTTCACCAAGATGGTTATACAGATGTCAAATAAGCACATGAAACCAATATCCTCAGCCATTAGGGAAATAGAAATTAAAGCCACAATGAGATACCATACATACCATGCCTATTAGAATGGCTAAAATAAAAAATACGGACAACACTAAGTGCTGCAAAGAGTGTGGATCCTTCATACATTTCAGGTAGGAATATAAAATGGTACACCCACTTTGGAAAACAGTTTAGCAGTTTCTTTATAAAGGTAAACACATACTTGTCATACAGCCAGTATTCCCAATCTTAGATATTTATCTTAAAGCAGAGATCAGCAAACTCTTTCTAAGAGGACCAAAAGTAAATATTTCAGTCACTGCACACCACAGTGTCCTGTTGCAGCTGTTCAACTTTGCCATTATAATACAAAAGCAGCCACAGACAATACACAAATGGGCACACTTATGTCCCAGTAAAACTTTACCAAAATGGGCAGCCGATTTACAGGATATAGTTTGCCAATCTCTGCACTAGAGAAATGAGGACTTATATTCACACAGAAACCTATGCATGAATGTTTAAAGCAGCTTTGTAATAGCCAAAAAGTGGAAATGACACAAATGTTCTTAAGTCATTAATGGATGAACAAACGGATACAGTCATACAATGGACTACTCAGAAATAAATAAAAATAAATTATGATATTTGCAACAACTTGAATGTCTCTCAAGGGCATTATTATGCTCAGTGGGTGGGGGAAGCTAATCTCAAAAGGCTACATACTATATGATTTCATTAATGTAATATTCTTGAAATAACAAAAGCGCAGTGATGAAGAACAGATAAGTGGTTGCTGAGGGTTACATTGGAGAGCCGGTACAACTATAAAGGGGTAGCACAAAGGAACAAAGAGGTTTCTTTGTGATAATAGAACAGTTCTGCACCCTGATTGTGGTAGTGGTTATATGAATCCATACATGTAATAAAATTCATATAAGTATAAACACACAAAAACGAAACAAAAAAGCATAACAACAAAAAAACAGATTACTTGTAAAAAGTAGCAAAATCTGTATAAGGTTTGTAGTTTATAATATTGTGCCAATGTCAATTTCCTGCTCTTAATAATATACTATGGTTATATATTGTTATCATTGGGGAACCCAGGTGCAGGGTATCCTGAACTCTATGTCTTATTTTTGAAACTTTTTGTGAGTCTAAAATTATTTCAAAATAGATTTTAAAAGTTAATTGGCTGTTAAAAACGAAAATTATTACAATACATTGTGGAGTTTATAACATACATATCAATAGAAGTAAAATGTATGACCAAAATAACATAAAGGCTAGGAGAGAAAAAATGGATGTATAATGTGTGTGTGTATATATAATGTATATTGCTATAAGAGTTTTAAACTATCTGTAAAGCAGTATTTCACTTCAAGGTAGACTGTGATAAGGTAAAGATACATGCTATAAACTCTAAAGCAAGCATTAAAATAGCGTAAAAATGAGTTATAAGCCAACCAAAAAGATTAAATAGTATCATAAAAAAATACTAAAGTAGGCCAAAAAAAGACACAATAAGAGAAACAAGGAAATAAGGTGAAACAGAAAGAGACAGCAGATTTTAAAACCATCATCAATAATTACATAAACTGTAAATGCCCTAAACACCCCAATTAAAAGACACAGATTGCCAGATTGGATTAAAAAAGCAAAATCCAACTATATATTTCTTAAAAGAAACCCAATTTAAATAAAGACAAAAATAGTCAAAAGCAGAAGGATGGAAAAAGATATGTCATGCTAACTCCTATCAAAAGAAAGCTGGAAGTGGATTTTAGATCAAAGAATTTTAAGTGTTAGAGGGTCATTTCATAATGATAAAGGGATCAAATCATCACGAGGACAAGACAAACCTTAATGTTTTGCACTTTATAACAAAGATTCAAAAATACATGAAGCAAGACCTGATTATGGTTCAAGGAGAATAAACCAATCCATAATTACAGTTACAGATTTGAATACATTCTCTGTCATTGGTGCAACAAGTAGATAGAAAATAAGCAAAAATATAGAAAACTTAAACAAGCTCAACCAACTTGATCTGACATTTATAGAACAATCCACCAAACAGCAGAATAAACATTTCTTTCAAGTGTTCAAAGACCACTGAACAAGAGAGATCATATTTGGAGCCTCAGTATAAGTCCAAATAAATTTAAAAGTTTAGTGGCTGCCTGGAACCTGGAGAGTAAGCAGAGTGAGGAAGAAAGGGGCTAATTGGGGATTGACCTCAAAGAGGCACAAAGGAACTGTCTAGAGTAATGAAAACTGAATTTTACATAGGTACATTCTATTGTATGTACACTACACCTAAACAACAAGAAAATTTTTACTTGATTTTGACAGAGACCTGGATTCTACCCTACCTGACTTACTACCTGTGCTTTCCTTAGGAACTTGCTTATGCTTTTAGCAACTGTTTCCTCACATACAGAGAGTGATGATGCCAACACCACATGATGAAGTGAGAGTACGTGTTAACTGAAAAGGAGATTAACTGAAAAATAATAAGCAAATATTAATACTCAAAAGTTCTCTTAGAGCATAGTTTTTACATGCTACTTCCTACTTCTGTTTTTGCTCTAAGTTATTTTCTGAAAAATCCTGGAATAACTGAAAAAATTAAAATATAATGACTGAGGTATTTCTTATAAAAGAAGAAAACACTTTAAATCAAAGCAGAGCAATATGAAAAAAGAAAAGGAAAATGAGTTCTCAAATACAAAGCTGTATAACTAAAACTTAATTTTTTAAAGTAATAATTCTGAAGTCTTTTCCATGGCTTAACTACAAAACATATACTTTGAGCAGGACTTCTGCACCACTTACATTACTGATTTAGTTCCCACATTCCAAAAGGTCAGGAATTATAAAGCGTTTAATACAAAAATGGCAGACGTATACAAATATTTTTATCATAGAAATAAAGAATACTGCAATTTCTTTTTGAGGCATTCAAGTACCACATTTGCAACCCATACTCCCACAAACCTGAAAATCATTACTATTTTTGACAAACTCTTTGGCAGAGTACCATAACAAATGCTCCAATTCTGATATTTCATCTGGAAATACCCATTTGATTTCAAAGTCCCCCAAACCACAGGGACACATGGCAATAATATAGGATTTTAGACTGCTGTTTTTAAAAACAACTTTGAATGCTTTGGGCTAACTTATTTTACTTCATTTTTATATATCTGAGAAATGTAAGTTAAATAAATATAGAGAGGTTGTTTGAACTTTTTTAACTTCCACTTAAAAAAAGTTATGACATATAGTAAGATACAAACTAACCTATACCTTACTATATGTTGTAACATTTTTTAAACAACTAAAACAATTATTTATAATGAAAATTCTGGAGAAAGACCCTTGTAACAGTAAAAGTGAACCCTTCTAAATGATTGAATGATCATTCAATCTCTCCTAAAATGTAACATGCAGAGCTTGCTCCTTGTCCCTCAATATCCACCTTCCCCTTTTTACACAGTAATGAAAATTTCTGGGCATAGGACACAGCTGAAGATCACACTTCACAGATTCCCTTGCAGCTAGGTGAAGCCATGTGACAGTTCTGGACAATGGGATGCAAGCAAAAGTAATGCTTGCAATTTTACAGTGATGGTCAAAGAAAATGCATGTGTGCTTTATTTTCTCTTTAACTCAGTCTTGTTGCCTGAAAGGTGAGCATAAGAGTAACAATGAGATTAAAAACTCCCTGGGCCCCTGCATCATAAAACCATTGTATTAACCCAGGCCTGCCTATTTGGATCATTACATCAGAGAAAAGCAAACTTCCATGCTTTTTAAGTCATCAAGTTTTCAGGCTAACTGTATCCGAAGCCAATATCTGCTGGTGGGGGCAGGAGAGAGGAAGGGAAAGAAAATGCAAAAAGACTTTATTTTAATTCTAATAGAAACCTAAAGCCAATTTTCATGTATGCTTCTAGTGTGTGGGGGAGGGTGTGTATGTGTGCCTATCATGTTTAATTTTCTTTCAAACCTCATGGCTTTCCTTCATTAGGACTATTTTTAGAAACATAAAACTGCAGTATGTTAGATGACCTGGAATGAATCCAAGAAATCACTTCAAAACTTTATAGATGAGAAAACAGATGTATGAGCAAGCTAAACTATGAACCCATGGTTACTCTTTTTTTTTAAGTTTTTGAATTCTATTTTATTTATTTTTTTATACAGCAGGTTCTTATTAATCATCAATTTTATACACATCACTGTATACATGTCAATCCCAATCACCCAATTCAGCACACCACCACCACCACTTGACCCGTGGCTTACCCCCCTTGGTGTCCATATGTTTGTTCTCTACATCTGTGTCTCAAATTCTGCCCTGCAACCCGGTTCATCTGTACCATTTTTCTAGTTCCACATACATGTGTTAATATACGATATTCGTTTTTCTCTCTTTGACTTACTTCACTCTGTATGACAGTCTCTAGATCCATCCACGTCTCAACAAATGACTCAATTTCATTCCTTTTTATGGCTGAGTAATATTCCATTGTACATACGTACCACACCTTCTTTATCCATTCATCTGTCAATGGGCATTTAGGTTGCTTCCATGACCTGGCTATTGTAAATAGTGCTGCAATGAACATTGGGGTGCATGTGTCTTTTTGAATTATGGTTTTCTCTGGGTACATGCCCAGTAGTGGGATTGCTGGGTCAGATGGTAATTCTATTTTTAGTTTTCTAAGGAACCTCCATACTGTTCTCCATAGTGGCTCTATCAATTTACATTCCCATCAACAGTGCAAGAGGGTTCCCTTTTCTCCACACCCTCTCCAGCATTTGTTGTCTGTCGATTTCTGATCATGCCCATTCTAACTGGTGTGAGGTGATACCTCATTGTAGTTTTGTTTGTTTGTTTGTTTGTTTTTGCAGTACGCGGGCCTCTCACTGTTGTGGCCTCTCCTGTTGCGGAGCACATGTTCTGGATGCGCAGGCTCAGCGGCCATGGCTGACAGGCCTAGCCACTCCATGGTATTGTGGGATCCTCCCGGACCGTGGCACGAACCCGTGTCCCCTGCAACAGCAGGCGGACTCTCAACCACTGCGCCACCAGGGAAGCCCCTCATTGTAGTTTTGATTTGCATTTCTCTAATAATTAGTGATGTTGAGAAGTTTTTCATGTGCTTCTTGATGATCTGTATGTCTTCTTTGGAGAAATGTCTATTTAGGTCTTCTGCCCATTTTTGGATTGGGTTGTTTGTTTCTTTAATATTGAGCTGCATGAGCTGTTTATATATTTTGGAGATTAATCCTTTGTCTGCTGATTCGTTTGCAAATATTTTCTCCCATTCTGAGGGTTGCCTTTTCATCTTGTTTATGGTTTCCTTTACTGTGCAAAAGCTTTTAAGTTTCATAAGGTCCCATTTGTTTATTTTTGTTTTTATTTCCATTACTATAGGAGGTGGGTCAAAAAAGATCTTGCTGTGATTTATGTCAAAGAGTGTTCTTCCTATCTTTTCCTCTAAGAGTTTTAGTGTCTGGTCTTAACATTTAGGTCTCAAATCCATTTTGAGTTTATTTTTGTGTATGGTGTTAGGGAGTGTTCTAATTTCATTCTTTTACATGTAGCTGTCCAGTTTTCCCAGCACCACTTATTGAAGAGACTGTCTTTTCTCCATTGTATATCTTTGCCTCCTTTGTCATAGATTAGTTGACCATAGGTGCGTGGGTTTATCTCTGGGCTTTCTATCTTGTTCCATTGATCTATGTTTCTGTTTTTGTACCAGTACCATATTGTCTTGATTACTGTAGCTTTGTAGTATAGTCTGAAGTCAGGAAGTCTGATTCCTCCAGCTCCATGTTTTTCCCTCAAGACTGCTTTGGCTATTCGGGGTCTTCTGTGTCTCCATACGAATTTTAAGATTTTTTGTTCTAGTTCTGTAAAAAATGCCATTGGTAATTTGATAGGGATTGCATTGAATCTGTAGATTGCTTTGGGTAGCACAGTCATTTTCACAATATTGATTCTTCCAATCCAAGAACATGGTATATCTCTCCATCTGTTGGTATCATCTTTAATTTCTTTCATCCGTGTCTTATAGTTTTCTGCATACAGGTATTTTGTCTCCCCCCAGGGTTACTCTTATCAAAAAAAAATTTGGTCTTTTTTACATGGCTCATGAATGAAAATGTTTTCTGAAGGAACAGAGCAAATTATGAGAGAAGAAGAGGAAGACATTTTTAATTAAGACGTATTATTTGCATGACAAAGTATATACTGCAAAATCCATAAGAACTGTAAAAGGCAGAGCGAAAAGAGTGACACAAAGTACGTGATAATCTCTTGAGTAGGCAACAGTACTTATAGTGAAGAGATAATGAGTTCTAAATGCTTGTACTAGAGTATGCTGTCATCCAGAACAATCTACTGCCAACTGAAGTGTCCTGGTGATGGAGCAGGAAGGGTCCCAGAGGTTTGTACTGTACGGAGAAAAAGAGTTAGCATCCAACTGGCCATTCAACATTTATCCCAATGAGAATTAAGCTAAAATTAGAAGTCTATGTTATCTGTAAGGAAAAGCCAATGAGAGCAAAAATGAAATTTTGAGTATTATGAGCTCAAAAGCAATCTCATGAAAATTATGGATCCATTCCTCAAAAAAAATGTATATAAACATCAACATACACATTATACATATTAAATATTTCATTGCTTTGGAAATGGACAATTAAAACACAAGGTAATATTTCAAAAAAATACAGGTCTTCTTGAATATAAAAATTAGTAGTTATTTCCTTTTTAAAAATAGGAAAAAAGGAGAAAATTTGATAGAAATGTAAATTTCAAATAAGTCATATGACTTGAATACTCAAAATGTTCAAATTATGCAGTGATCTTCAACACAGAATTAGACACATAAAACTTCTTGAATTGATGACAACAAATGCCCAAAAACCCTGACTCTAAGAGGTATGAAACTGGTAGCTAATGTACTTAGAACTCATGGAATATTCTTTGTCATGGGAGAGTAACCTTATGTCAACAACAGAACAGAATTCACTATAACCTTTTAAGGTGAATCTATGTTCATTCTTTTCTTCTAAGTGTAGGTGGTCATTTTTGGCAACAATCAGACATCTGTGTCATCAAGGAATGGATTACAAACTCCTTTTAAAGTTTTAGGTCATCCAAAGCAAAATTAGCCTTAAAAAGTATTCTGCCATATTTCCAATTGTCTGCATATTTTTGCCAGCAGATGAATTTAAAAGATACTGTCACTCTGAAACTCAATTTGCAGAAGCACATCCTACAGCACTAGAAGATTCCCACGGAAATTTGGCCAAATAAACTTGTGATTTTCATCTGCATCTGTAAGGCTGACTGTAGCACCTCATACTGAAAGTTTTATCTCATTCAAACATCCAAAAATATCTCTCAAGTAAGCCAAGTCATGAACTCCTCCTCAACAAACCATTCTGAAAGTAGCCTTTCTTTTTCTCATAGGCAAATTAATAAATGAATAAATAGTGAGGCAGGAATCTAAACTGCATTGTAGTGCTTTAGGGCATATTTGTTAGGGAACCAACACTCATCTGCCTTACTAGGAATCTCTTAATCTGTTTCTATTTTTTTGAGAAAACCTGTTGAAAAGCTAGTGGTTCAAGCCTTTGGCTCTGATAAAGTTGATTAATATCAGGGTAGTAAGCAAGCTATCTTTCAGGATTATTGTCACGGTTTTTGAGTCTGATACATGCCAAGCCAACTGTAAACAACTGAAGTCATGAGGACTTTCTTCACAAAGGCGGCAAGATCCGATGTAACGCTAAGCATGGCAAGTACTCCATCCAAACCCTCCTTTTCACCATGTCAAAGATACCAAAAGCCTTTCAGGTACCCAAAAGTACTCTCACACTCTTAATTTGTTATGTACCAGTGTAACACAACACATATGAAAACCAGAAACTGGAGGTATGAAATAATGTTAGTCATTACATACATATGCTTGTTGAGTGGGAAATGGCATTATAACCAATTTGACAATGATCTGCTTCAAAATATTAGAAGAAACAGTCAGCAGTTCCATAGTATATAACATCATTTGATTGTACTTGAGCCACAGGAAAGAGTACTTTGCGATAAATAACAAAATTTCAGTAGTCAGTTCAAACCTTACCCTAATTTAAATTATCATCTTAAGAACCTCAGCTTATTGAAACTTACATAAATTGGCAGATAAGTACTATAAGTATGTATCTTCTAAACAATTCAGAATAATTCTAAATTTTTCAGAAACAATTACTGAAGCCAGGCTCTCTGTATTATTCTATACAGGATAATATATATTTCAAATTAATGATTCCATCTGTTGCTTCAAATGTTTCTCTAATTGGTGAAATCCCTTTAATCATTCTGAATTAAAGATTTTTTTTAAAAGAATTTTTTAAACTTAATCTAGTTCTGGCACAAACTGTTCAATAACTGTCTCTAAATTTAAGAAAGCTTGGGTTGAAAGTTCTTTCTATTTTAATACTTCTAAGTTTGATAATATAAATAAAATACCTTAATTTCTAATCAAATGTCTTACTACACTTATCTATATAATTTTGTAATTGCAAATACATGCTAATAAAGAAGAAAATAGGTTATAATTATTAAATATTCAAAGAAAAATATATTATTTTCTTTCTCAAAAATCAGTATTTCAAAAAAAAAAAAAAAATCAGTATTTCCCCAAACTCATTTCAGTAAGCCTTGTCTCATGGTCTAAAACTTCTGACGCCATTTTTCATACTGCTCATTCGTGTAATTATCTCAATAATACTTAGTCTTAAAGCATTAAAAATGAAATATATTTTCCAATAGTTTTTTTCACAATTCATTAACATAAAGCATTTAATGACTATAACTTTGAAGCATTTTTCCAACTTGGAAACCAAGTACTTTTTAAACTTTTGTTTCTGAGCTATTCTGGGAATAATATGCTAGTTACTTAAATAATTTCTCAATAAGTATTCTCTAACATTTTACCAATTATAACATTATGGAAAGTTTTACTTACTGAAACATCTTTCAAGTTTTTCTCAAAGGAGAAGTGACAAGACTCTTTCGAAAAATTGAACTTGTATGTGTCAGTTGGTCCTGCTCCTGACACCAGTGCTTTTCTCAGTTCATCAACATATTTCTCTTTTTCCATTGCCATGTCATCAGCTTCTTGGGAAATCTCTGATTCACAAACTATGAGAAACAATAATAAAAGCCTTATTTACTTGAAAATAAATTCTAAACCTAAGAATAAACATATTTACCTGTTGCTACTAATTTATTACTTATGTAACAGAAATTTAAACAAAAAGTAAAATCAATGTCTGCACCACACATTTTTAAGTCAAATTATACCTTTTAACTGAACTAGCAATTTTTGAGACATTAATTTAGTCTCAAATCTCATTGGAAAGCATTAGACTCCTTGTGTTCTTTCTCTGTCCTCAGATCAAATACATGGATTATAAGGTACCACAGAAACAACCGTCTTGTGTACCTGCTCCTAGGTCATAGCAATTATTTCCTATAATGATTAATAAGCTCAATATTTTAAAACATCTTTCTTCCTTGCCTCAATTATTAAAGAGATTAAATAGTCTATAGTCTATTTCTCACTCACATGGGCAGAGTCAAATTAAAGTAAAAATGGAGTTCATTCTTCTCATCTCATTATGTGCCAACAATAAAAATGGTAGATGAAGGGAGTCGATGAGGAAGGAAAGGGAAGGGAATTAATATTTATTGTCTCCTCTACGGCTTGCGTTATATTATATATCTGGTTTCCAATTCTCTCGTCTAGGTACGTTTAAAGCTGATGTTTTACTCATCCGTAGAGATTTTTACTTCAATGATTACATGTTCAATTTTAGATATCCTCTGTTTCTTTTTCATAATACCTTGTTCTTGACACACCCTTCTTTTCAATATTTGAAGGATTTAAATATATTTAAGATCTCATTCAGATCACTCTCTTTGCGTGGTTCCTAGGGTATGAATGCCATTTCTTCTAGCTGCTGACACATTCTTGCTCTGCCTTTTTTCCTTTCCTGCTTTGTGAGGTGTGAACATGACTCTCCTCTAGCCAGAGTATCAAGTGCTCTGGACAGCAGAAAATCTTCATTTAAGACTTTACTTATTTATTTTTTTAATAAATTTATTTTATTTATTTTATTTTTGGCTGCATTGGGTCTTCACTGCACGCGGGCTGTTCTCTGGTTGTGGTGAGTTGGGGTTACTCTTCGTTGTGGTGTGTGGCCTTCTCATTGCAGTGGCTTCTCTTGTTGTGGAGCACAGGCTCTAGGCGCGTGGGCTTCAGTAGTTGTGGCACGTGGGCTCAGTAGCTGTGGTTCATGAGCTCTAGAGCACAGGCTCAGTAGTTGTGGCGCATGGGTTTAGTTGCTCCGCGGCATGTGGGATCTTCCCGCACCAGGGATCAAACCCGTGTCCCCTGCATTGGCAGGCGGATTCTTAACCACTGTGTCACCAGGGAAGCCCTTCATTTAAGGCTTTAAATGAAGGTTGCTGGTTGGCCTTTCTTGTAGTCCCTACAGGTTTCACCAGTTCTGGACCAGTTTTGAAAGTTAATTTCTTCACTTGGTTTTTACACTTGCGGCAAATTTAAGACAGCTCAAATTTAAACCCCCTACCCTCACACTTATATAACACAGACAGGATTCTGATTTCTGTTAGGAATTTTAATTTACTCATAACCCTTAGTGACTACTCTGATTCTACAACTCCAAGCCAGAGTTAATTTTTTTGTCTGTTTTTTTAAAGATTTTATTAACAGGATCACTTCCAGGTTACTTTCTTTATCTTTAGAGATAAAGAAATTCCTTAAGAGGCCTGCAGTCTCAACAGGCCACTCCACTCAGGTATTACAACCACAGTCACTTAGATGTGTATCTAGTTCAGATATTCCATGAACTTATAGTTCTTTAGTTCCCATTAACCACTTTGGTTTTCAGATACCTCTTCACACATGGCACCTGGGGATTCCCTTTCTTACATTCAAAGGCTGCAATGTGTCTGTTTATTTGCTTTTAAAATTACAAGATTTAATCTAATATTTATTTGGAAGGTACGTATGGTTGGGTGGTTTCCTGTATCAACTCAGGATACCACAATGATGAAAGACTCATACGGTTCTATACTTTTTTACTTAAAGGTTACATTTATCTATTTTATTCCTTACAACACTGAAAGATAGATATTCTCATTTTACAAATGATAAAAGTGAGGCTCAGAGAGATCAAGTAATGGTCTAGGGTCATGAAGTAGGTAAGTGGTAAAACTGGGGTCATACTTATATCTCTCTGGTTGTTCTGGTTTGAGGTGAAGCAGAGATATGGGACATTAGCTAAATTATTTACTTCCATAATATTTAAAAAACACACTGGTATGAAATAATATAGAAACAATAAAATCTTGATTAAAGAATCCCTAAAAATATAACAGCTTTCCATAACGTTGGTCCATGTGCTATCAAGGGTCTGGAAGCCCCATGACAGGCAATGAGGAAGAGAGTCCAGGAATGCATCCATATATTTTTCCTGATCAGTTTTTTATAAATTCTAATATTGAAAATAAATGACCTCTCAACACAGCCTTTGAAAAAAGGTAAGAATAAAAATATGCTTGTGTAATTTTACAGCTTCTAAAATACTTCAACATATTTTTTTCTCTCTCTGAAGCATATGCATATTTAAGATGATCACCACTATCAAATCTATTGACCTTTCAAATACCCTATTAGCTCTTCTGAAAAAACATAAAATTAAGAAGGCAAATGCATCTTATCTGAGGAATAATTTCATATTCTGTGTTTGGATAATTTTGAAGAGTTATAAGTACCTAGAGAGAGAAATTATTTCTCAGAGAAATAGGAAATAATCTGTAGAAACTATCTTTAATGCAACTATAGAAAAACTTATAAGAAAATATGCAAAAAAATAAATGATACAAATGAACTTCTTTACAAAATAGAGACTCACAGACTTCAAAAACAAATTTATTGTTATCAAAGGGGAAAGGTGGGATGGGGGGGATAAATTAGGAGTTTGGGATGAACATATACACACTAGTATATATAAAATAGCTAACCAACAAGGCCCTACTGTATGGCACAGGGAACTCAATATTCTGTAATAACCTATATGGGAAAAGAATCTGAAAAAGAATGGATATATGTATATGTGTAACTGAATCACTTTGCAGTACACCTGAAACTAACACAACATTGTAAATCAACTATACTCCAATATAAAATAAATATATTAAAAAAAAAATAAAGTATGTCTACTGATAAAACATCTAGTAAAAAGTATTCTAAATTTCATTACAATGAAAAGATGCCTGTCTGAAAATATTTAATAGAATTTATTGATTCAATTCATTTAGTCCAAAAATGCTTAATTAGCATTTACTATGTGCCAGGCACTATTCTAGGCATGAGGGATACAACCATTAGACAAAAATGCCAGCCTTATGGAGCCTTGATTCAAGTGCTGACATGTTAGATAACCTTTCAGATACCCTCTTAGTATGTTACTCCATCTGTGAATGCTGCATTGGTTAGTGTTTCAAAATATTTCATTCTTGAGAGGAAAAAAACATGTGAAAGGAAATTATTTCTATTTATGCCTCTCCTTTAAAAATATGTTTTGTAAAAAAAAAAAGGTATTAGTTTAAGAAGAAAAATTTACTTGAACATTTCCTATAACAGTCAATGTGAAATTCTGACTGCCTATTTAGAACTTCAATCCTAGAAAAACAATTTGGTCACCGGTTTTGAATTTTGTGCTGCAGGAAGCACAGCTGTAAGCAGTCAATGCTCCTTTAAAAACTTCAGTGACCAGGGATAAAAGCCATGAAAATAATAAAATTCAGCAAGGATACAGATGAGCAACATAATATGGCATAAAAAGTGAGCAGGCCAACATGACCAAAAAGCAAGGAATTGTTCTCAGACAGGTAGAATCCAAGAAAGCATCACTTTAACACCATTTATGGGTAGGTGAAGATGTAAGTAAGGAAAGAAAATTCTTTACTTTGGATCCTTATGTATAATGAACCAAAAGACTGCATATCCTAAGTTTGTGTCAGAGCTGAGAAGACACACAGACGTAATAAGTCATCATTATCACGGACCCACTTTTCTACTTCATTCTTTAAAAATCATTTTTCTACTGGGCTCTGTCACATAATCTCCATATAGGTCACCAAACATATCAGTGTTTAGAACAAATATAGGTGGATATAATTATTTGATAATAAATGCATTAAAAAGTTTAATTTACTCTTCAATGAACTTTACCCCAGAGATGGGTGATATAAGTTTCTTACCGCTGACTGCAATTCTTATGAAAGTCAAATAACAGTCATTGATCATTAACCCACTTTGTGACTTAACCCTGTGATATAATCCTCTACAATGTTGAAGTGATGATAGACCACATGATAATTAGACCCCAAAACATTCATTAGATAAAACATTGCTAATGGAAAATAAATCAGTGAGTTTAGTGTGTGGGAGATTAAAAGGAACCCCACATCCTTTTAATTTCACTCAAATGAAAAGAGAAAAAAAATTATCCAAATTGAAGGTTGCAGAAATCAAAAAGTTGTACAAAAAACAGGATGAGGTATAGGAAGGAAATTCATTTTCATGTTTCAATTATTTAATTGTTTCAATTTCTTAATTATCTTATTGTCTATCTGTAAAGTGCCAAACCAAATTATATTTATGTATAAGACTTAACTAAACATGGAAACAATGTTATATTATTTGATTACGTATTTTGTCCCTGAAATTCACACAAGTGAGTAATAAAAGGCATTAAACATTTGTGAGATTTAAAACTTCAATATCTTTGAAAATAAATGACCAGATCCAGTGCAGTATAAAATTTTCTGTTTGAAAGCTTGTTCAGTACAGGAAGCCAAAAGATTAACAATCCACCAAGGGATACAGAAGTTTGATATCACATTTTTGTCACACTAAATTTCATTAGCTGAAAAACAAATGGTAAAACATACTGCATTTATGATCAACGCCAACAAGTAAATATGAAACTGGAGTTTTCATTAAAATATATGCTAACTCTAAAATGAGTAGTTTCCTTTCTTCTTTTTCCTAACCAATTTTATATATTTCAGGCATCCTTTCATTCTTTCTTTCAGAGAATATCCATCAAGGCATGTATGTCCTATGTACTGATAGAAATACTTATGAACAGTGGTTGGCAAATTAGATGTGTACTTTGCTCTCAATGAATGTAGGCTAGTGAAACAATATTCATGTTAAGAATATTAAGAACAACTGCCAGCACATTTTGTATGACATAAACAAAATGTTCCATAAATGTAAAGTTAACTTAAATTTCTGGTTACATTAAGATTTAAGAGTTAACCACAGTATTCTTTTTCTTTTCACAGTCCTTAATGATATAAAAAAAAATTCAAACAACGTATTATTGTTCTTTGTCCTGGTGAATGAGGTTTACTGACTACATCAAAATTTAATCTTTTTCTTTGATAATTAAGGTTCTTAAAATACCTCAAGGTCATTCATCTGACCATAACTTCTTGTTATACAGAATAAACCTTTTGTTAATTAGAAATATCTAAGTTATAAATTCCTTATATACAACCAACCACATCACCTAGGACCTGCCTCCTGGGCTGTGCTGTTGGAACTGCTCTTTTCTCCCTGAAAACTGGCATTAGACTACTGCCATGGTCTTCAACCCTGTGTACCATTTACCCCAAAACAGAGTTATTGTCACTTGGGTATACCTTCACCAGCATACATAGAGCTAACCTGACAAATTTTCCTCCAGTCCTGCACTGCAACAACCAACCAACCACTGAATTCTCTTACATAGAAATTTACAGCTTAAATAGATACCATAACAGGTACTACAAACATTATCCTTGAAATTTCTTTATTTTACAGTAATACTTATATTACCATTCCTCATTCTCTGTCATAAAAAAATGAGTAATAAAAACCAAAACCCTGTAAATACAAATTCAGTTTGACTACGTTGTATAACAGAATTTGTAACACTCAAGAAGAAAACAAAACTTCACAATGTATTGTGATTTTAAAAGGTGATATAATAATTATTACAGTAATAAATTTTAGGGGAATATTTCAAAAGTTGATAGAAGATACAAATAGCACATAAATTAACATGACAAAATTATTTTACCTAAAACATCATTTACAACATAACTCTAGAAATGACTATTTCATAACTGTAGAAATAGCTTTTTAAATCTTTCAATAAAACACTTTAGAAGTATATTATCAACAAAATTTTGCTATATGAGTAAAACATAATTCTAGATATTTTGACTTTACACCTGCAATGTTCCATAAATGATTTCAGGGTCATTAACCTCTTTAAAAAGATTATTACCAAAGATTAAAAAAAGCAAAAGTCTATTTCATAAAATAACAGCCAAAATCCCATAAATGGGTTTGAACTTTGGTTTACAAAGTTTTAGGCTATTAGTTCTGCTTCTTTTTGTTACAAATGTAGTACATGTTCACTGGAAAATAATTCAACAATATAAGTATATGAAATAAAAAGAAAACCACCACCACCCCACTCTCCCAAGCCTTGGCCCAGCCAATCCACCTTCCTGTGCCTCCCAATATTTCCCTGGGGTCCTAAGAAAAGATACATATAAAAAGTACTATTTATGTTTTGTATAAAGAGATCATTTTAAAAACTCTGACCAACTCCAAGAACTAAGACTCAAATGGTTATTTCTCTATCCTTCTATTAATATTACCTACAGAAAATAATATTAATATTACAAATCTGTGTGTAAATCAGACAGCAATAACAAGTAAAAGCAATCATGTTCATTTTAACCAATATCTATTAAAGAAACATTTTAATTTGAAGTATCACTGAGGACTGAAGAATAGCACATTATTGAAATTTTTCTTTAAAAAATTTGCTTTTAACATTACCTGTCCCAGTCCATGCTGACTGCCCATCAGTAAGTGTAATAACAAAACCAGATCCTAGTGTTTTTTCCCAAGCAACTTGTAGAAAATGAATTATATCAGGTTCAGAAGCAAGATAGATTCTGTTTACTTTTCTCTCCATTTCTGATTACCTGTTATAAAAGAAAAAAAATATTTTTGCAAGAAACTGTGACTATCAAATAATGATGCTTTCTGTACTGGTCTCTCAGCTATACAAAGCACCAAGGAAACAAGTAAAACAAAAAGCTATATAATAGCCAACCATCAAACTCAGTAAATCACAGTTCTGTTCAATACTGATTCACAATTTTTACAGGTAAAAGCAGAGGCTCATAAATGATTTGCCCAAGTTGTGTAGCTGAATAAAAATTACTATCTCCAACAATATTAAGATCACATTTTCCCCAAAGCCTCTTTCTCTACGACAGATAGTCACAAGAACTTGTGTGAGTGATCTGGGAATAATCTCAGGACTGGAATCTGATTATAATTAGTGAGGATAAATTGGATCAAGTTCTTAGTCTCTGTCTGGAGAAAGACTGTGTAAATGAAAAAGGAGAGTAGCATAAAGATTTGGAAAAGAAAATCTCAGAACCCAAGAGTTGGCCATACCTATCACATCTTCTCTAAGAAAGGGGCTCCCAGGACTCACTCTGTCCACTGAGATAGAAGTACCCTGTAATGGAGATGGATTATATCAAGCTATTACAGCCTGAGGCTAATAAACTTTTTGTATTTTTAAAACTTTATATTGAAGTATTATATCCAGGCAAAAGTACAGATATCTAAAACCTAACTTGGAAGTTTTATAATTGAGCAAATCCATGTAAGCAGTACCTAGATCAGCAATCAGAACATTACCACCCCAGAACTCATTCTCACAACACCCCTTTTCCAGTCACTGTGTCCCCAAATAACCACTTTCCTAACAGATTAGAATTTTGAGTATCTTTGTACTTTCATGTAGATATAATCATACAGCACATTTTATTTTGTGTCTGGCTTCTTTTATGGAACATTACATTTCAGAAATGCTTCTTAGAATTGTAGATCATGCTCATAGTTGTATAATATTCCATTATGTGGGTATAGTACAATTTATTTATCCATTCTACTAGCAACAGGTATTTGAGTACTTTCCAGGTTTTGACTAGCATAAATAGTGCTTCCATAAATATGCTAGCAATATCCAGGCTTTTCTGTTGGGCATATACCTATGAGTACATAACCATGAGTGAAATTTCTGGACCAGAGGATATGCATATGTTCAGTTTTAGTAGTACACAGCCAAAAACTTTCTAAAAGGTTTGTACCAATTTACACACTTGGTATGTCAGTTCTGATCACTCCATGTCCTTACAAACATTTCTCATCTTTTTTTTTTTTTTTTTTTTTTTGCGGTACACGGGCCTCTCACTGTTGTGGTCTCTCCCGTTGCAGAGCACAGGCTCCGGACGCGCAGGCTCAGCGGCCATGGCTCACGGGCCCAGTCGCTCCACAGCATGTGGGATCTTCATGGACCGGGACACGAACCTGTGTCCCCTGCATGGGCAGGCGGACTCTCATCTTTTTAATTTTAGCCATTTTGGTGGGTATGTAGTATTACACAATGGTTTATTCACATTTCCCTGATAATTAATGATGCTGAGTCCTTTTCATACCTTGACTGTGCATTTGAACATCCTGTTTTGTGGAGTATCTGTTAAATCTTGCTAATGTTTTTATTCAGTTGTATTTTTCTTATTGATGTTCTTACTGATATATTATTTTCTTTTTGTTTTGTTCTTTACTTTTTGGATTATGAATCCTTTTACAGATATATGTACAGTTCTACCATTCTGTAAGTTATCTTTTCACTCTCATAATGGTAACTTTGGATGAAAAGAAGTTCTTAATTTTCATGAAGTTAAAATTTATCAAAATCTGTATGTTATAGTTATACTTTTTCTGTACTACTTAAGAACTCTTTGGTCACCAAGATGTTCTCCTATGTTTATCTAAGAGCTTTATAATTGTACCTCTCACACTTAGATCTACAATCCATCTGGAATTGATTTTTGTACATCAATTGTCAGGAGGGGTCAAAATATATTTTTTCCACATGGATATCAAATTGACCAAGTATTATTTATTAAAGACTACCCTTTCCTACTGCAATGCTGTTACTTTTGTGATAAATCATTTGACCGAATATGTGTACAAGGTTCAATTTTTGCTTTGTTCATTCTTTGCAGGTGTGCAATTTCAAATATTATACATTTGGCTTGTCAAGGTTACACTGAATAGTGATTCTGTTACTGTGATCCAGCACATTTATAATCTCTTGCTGACCCTGCCATTTAAAAGTTTAATAAACCTTGCTTCTGAGTATTAAAATCATTTATGTAAAATGTTGAGCAGAACAAGCTCAAGCATAAACTTCTGTGGCTTGCCATTAGAAACAATCCTCTCTTAGACATCAATCACTACTACTAGGTGGGTGTATTGCTGATACCTCCATTTAAGTCACAAGGATATCAAGATGGTCCTACGTAAAACCTACTTACTCTGCCAGTCTAGGAGTGCTATTAAAAAAAAAGAAAAGAAGGGGCTTCCCTCATGTTTAAGACAGACATTTTTCTTAGTGATCCCACTCTCATTTCTACTGATTACAAGTTATTTTCCTATTAATTCGAAAACTATTCTTCCAGTAATTCACTCTAGAATCTTGCCCAGATTGACCTCAAACTTACCAGACTACGATATGCCACATACTATTTAGTTCAAAGCAAAAAACTATATTTTTTTCTAATACTGGAATATCCTGTGCTCATGTACACTTCATTAAGAGATACTTAAGCTATAGATGTTAACAAAACTAAAGGAATACCCTAAAAATTACAAATATGCAAAGAAAAAACATTATAAAAAGTCAAAATGAGGAACAAAGCACACAGTTCAAAGATGAATAACTAGAGAGAATTATTCTTTAATCACATAGCATGAATCTCTTACTAGGTGATCCTAAAAAAGCTAAGAGTATAAAATTGCCTCAAATTTTTATGACCAATATAAATACTATGTTGTGACAATCCAAAAGTAAATTATTAATTGACATTTCATTGATAACTAATACGTTTTAATAAAAGCCAAATTTTTAAATCATTTTAATTTGCTTTCTCAATTCAAAACTATTATGTTCTCCTAAATAAAGCATCATATTTTTCTCAATTAACAAATGAATATGAAAATCAAAACAACTCATTCTGTCAGAACTCTTCACAAAACAAAACTAACTTCTCTATCTTCTGGGGGATGAGAGGCATGCTTAATTATAGAAGGCTAGAGCTGTACTATCTTACAGAAAAAAGCACAAGGAAGCAGAGAAACTTCCAGAATGATAGAAAAAAATCTAAAATTAACAGTGTAATGAGATTGCTTCAAGATGGTGGAGTAGAAGGACATGCTCTTACTGCCTCTTGCGAGAGCACCAGAATCACAACTAAATGCTGAACAATCATGGACAGGAAGACACTGGAATTCACCAAAAAAGATACCACATAACCAAAGACAAAGGAAAAGCCACAATGAGAAGGTGGGAGGGGCACAATCACAGTAAAATCAAATCCCATAACTGCTGGGTGGGTGACTCACAGACTGGAGAACACTTATACCACAGAAGTCCACCCACTGGAGTGAAGGTTCTGAGCCCCATGTCAGGCTTCCCAACCTGGGGGTCCAGCAATGGGAGGAGGAATTCCCAGAGAATCAGACTTTGAAGGCAGGTGGGATTTGACTGCAGGACTTTGACAGGACTGGGGGAAACAGAGACTCCACTCTTGGAGGGCACACACAAAGTAGTGTGTGCATTGGGGCGAAGGGGAAGGAGCAGTGACCCCACAGGAGATTGAAATAGACCTACCTGCTAGTGTTGGAAAGTCTCCTGCAGAGGCAGGGCGTGGCTGTGTCTTACCGTGAAGACAAGGACACTGGCAGCAGAAGTTCTCAGAAGTACTCCTTGGCATGAGACCTCCCAGAGTCTGCCATTAGCCCCACCAAAGAGCCCAGGTAGGCTCCAGTGTTGGGTCGCCCCAGGCCAAACAACCAACAGGGAGGGAACCCAGCCCCACCTATCAGGAGACAAGTGGATTAAAGTTTTACTGAGCACTGCCCACCTGAGCAAGAGCCAGCTCTACCTACCACCAGTCCCTCCCATCAGTAAACTTGCACAAGCTTCTTAGACAGCCTCACCCACCAGAGGGCAGAGAGCAGAAGCAAGAAGAACCACAGTCCTGCAGCATGTGGAACAAAAACCACATTCACAGAAACATAGACAACATGAACAGTCAGACAGATTTGTACTGCATGAAGGAAAAATATAAAACCCAAGAAAAACAACTAAATGAAGTAGAGATAGGCAACCTTCCAGAAAAAGAATTCAGAATAATGATGGTGAAGATGATCCAGGACCTCGGAAAAAGAATGGAGGCAAAGATCGAGAAGATGCAAGAAATGTTTAACAAAGATCGAGAAGAATTAAAAAACTAACAGAGATCAACAATACAATAACTGAAATGAAAACTACACTAGAAGGAATCAATATTAGAATAACTGAGGCAGAAGAACGGATAAGTGACCTGGAAGACAGAATGGTGGAATTCACTGCTGCAAAACAGAATAAAGAAAGAAGAATGAAAAGAAATGAATACAGCCTAAGAGACCTCTGGGACAACAATAAATGCAACAACATTCACATTATAGGGGTCCCAGAAGGAGAAGAGAGAGAGAAAGGGCCCGAGAAAATATCTGAAGAGATTATAGTCGAAAACTTCCCTAACATGGGAAAGGAAATAGCCACCAATTTACTAAATAACCAAGAGATCACTGAAGAAATCAAAGAGGAAATTAAAAAATACCTAGAGATAAATGACAATGAAAACACGATGATCCAAAACCCATGGGATGCAGCAAAAGCAGTTCTAAGAGGGAAGTTTATAGCAATACAAGCCTACCTCAAGAAACAAGAAGAATCTTAAATAATCTAACCTTACACCTAAAGGAACTAGAGAAACAACACACAAAACCCAGTTAGCATAAGGAAAGAAATCATAAAGGTAAGAGCAGAAATAAATGAAATAGAAACAATAGCAAAGATCAATACAATTAAAAGTTGGTTCTTTGAGAAGATAAACAAAATTGATAAACCATTAGCCAGACTCATCAAGAAAAAGAGGGAGAGGACTCAAATCAATAAAATTAGAAATGAAAAAGGAGAAGTTACAATAGACACCACAGAAATAAAAAGCATCCTAAGAGACTACTACAAGCAACTCTATGCCAATGAAATGGACAACCTGGAAGAAATGGGCAAATTCTTAGAATGGTATAACCTTCGAAGTCTGAACCAGGAAGAAATACAAAATATGAACAGACCAATCACAAGTAATGAAATTGAAACTGAAATTAAACGTCTTCCAACAAAAAAAAGTCCAGGACCAGATGGCTTCACAGGTGAATTCTATCAAACATTTAGAGAAGAGCTAACACCAATCCTTCTCAAACTCTTCCAAAATATTGCAGAGGAAGGAACACTCCCAAATTCATTCTATGAGGCCAACATCACCCTGATACCAAAACCAGACAAAGGTATCACAAAAAAGAGAAAATAATAGACCAATATCACTGATGAACACAGATGCAAAAATCCTCAACAAAATACTAGCAAACAGAATCCACCAACACATTAAAAGGATCATACACCATGATCAAGTGGGATTTATCCCAGGGATGCAAGGATTCTTCAACAGATGCAAGTCAATCAAAGTGATACACCATATTAACAAATTGAAGAAGAAAAACCATATGATCATCTCAATAGATGCAGAAAAAGCTTTCAAAAGAATTCAACACCCATTTATGATAAAAACTCTCCAGAAAGTGGAAATAGAGGGAACCTACCTCAACATAGTAAAGGTTGTATACGACAAACCCACAGCAAATATCATTGTCAATGGTGAAAAACTGAAAGCATTTCCTCAAAGATGAGTAACAAGACAAGGATGTCTACTCTCGCCACTATTATTCAACATAGTTTTGGAAGTCCTAGACATGGCATTCAGAGAAGAAAAAGAAATAAAAGGAATAAAAATTGGAAAAGAAGAAGTAATACTGTCACTGTTTGCATATGACATGATACATAGAGAATCCTACAGATGCCACCAGAAAACTACTAGAGCTAATCAATGAATTTGGTAAAGTTACAGGATACAAAATTAATGCACAGAAATCTCTTGCACTCCTATACACTAATGACGAAAAATCTGAAAGAGAAATTGAGGAAACACTCCCATTTACCACTGCAACAAAAAGAATAAAATACCTAGGAATAAACCTACCTAGGGAGACAGAAGACCTGTATGCAGAAAACTATAAGACACTGATGAAAGAAATTAAAGATGATACAAACAGATGGAGAGATATACCATGTTCTTGGATTGGAAGAATCAATATTGTGAAAATGACTATACTACCCAAAGCAATCTACAGATTCAATGCAATCCCCGTCAAATTACCAATGGCATTTTTACAGAACTAGAAAAAAAATCTTCAAATTTGTATGGAGACACAAAAGACCCCGAATAGCCAAAGCAGTCTTGAGGGGAAAAAACAGAGCAGGAGGAATCAGACTCCCTGACTTCAGACTACACTACAAAGCTACAGTAATCAAGATAATATGGTACTGGCACAAAAACAGAAATAGAGATCAACAGAACAAGATAGAAAGCCCAGAGATAAACCCACACACCTATGGTCAACTAATCTATGACAAAGGAGGCAAGGATATAAAATGGAGAAAAGACAATCTCTCCAATAAGTGGTGCTGGGAAAACTGGACAGCTGCATGTAAAAGAATGAAATTAGAACACTCCCTAACACCATACACAAAAATAAACTCAAAATGGATTCGAGGGCTTCCCTGGTGATGCAGTGGTTGAGAGTCCACCTGCCGATAGAGGGGACATGGGTTCGTGCCCCCGTCCGGGAAGATCCCACATGCCGCGGAGTGGCTAGGCCCGTGATCCATGGCCGCTGAGCCTGCGCATCCGGAGCCTGTGCTCCACAACAGGAGAGGCCACAACAGTGAGAGGCCCACGTAACCCAAAAAAAAAAAAAAAAAATTGGATTCGAGACCTAAATGTAATACCAGACACTATAAAACTCTTAGAGGAAAAGATAGGAGGAACACTCTTTGACATAAATCACAGCAAGATCTTTTTTGACCCACCTCCTATAGTAATGGAACTAAAAACAAAAATAAACAAATGGGAACTAATGAAACTTCAAAGCTCTTGAACAGCAAAGGAAACTGTAAACAAGACGAAAAGACAACCCTCAGAATGGGAGAAAATATTTGCAAATGAATCAATGGACAAAGGGTTAATCTCCAAAATATATAAACAGCTCATGCAGCTCAATATTAAAAACACAAACCCAATCCAAAAATGGGCAGAAGACCTAAATAGACATTTCTCCAAAGAAGACATACAGATGGCCAGGAAGCACATGAAAAAGCTTCTCAACATCACTAATTATTAGAGAAATGCAAATCAAAACTACAAGGAGGTATCACCTCACACCAGTTAGAATGGGCATGATCAGATAATCTACAAACAACAAATGCTGGAGAGGGTGTGGAGAAAAGGGAACCCTCTTGCACTGTTGATGGAAATGTAAATTGATAGAGCCACTATGGAGAACAGTATGGAGGTTCCTTAAAAACCTAAGAATAGAATTACCATATGACCCAGCAATCCTGCTACTGGGCATATACCCAGAAAAAACCATAATTCAAAAAGACACATGCATCCCAATGTTCACTGCAGCACTATTTACAATAGCTAGGTCATGGTAGTAACCTAAATGCCCATCGACAGATGAATGGATAAAGAAGGTGTGGTACATATATACAATGGAATATTACCCAGCCATAAAGAGGAACGAAATTGGGTTATTTGTAGAGACGTGGATGAATCTAGAGACTGTCATACAGAGTGAAGTAAGTCAGAAAGAGAAAAACAAATATCGTATATTAACGCCTATATGTGGAAACTCGAAAAATGGTACAGATGCACGGGTTTGCAGGGCAAAAACTGAGACACAGATGTAGAGCACAAATGTATGGACACGAAAGGGGGAAAGCAGCGTGGGGTGGGGGTGGGGGTGTGATGAACTGGCAGATTGGGATTGACATGTATACACTGAAATGTATAAAATGGACAACTAATAAGAACCTGCTGTATAAAAAAATAAATAAAACTCAAAAATTCCAAAAAAAAAAAAAAACAGTGTAAGATACCTCTAAATTGGTAATTAGCAATAATTCTAATATCTACCTAAAGTTTACTCAGAAAATTATTCTTCTTCCCAGAAGAAAAAGACAGTTATAAAATAACCATACTTGTAGCCACATCAATTATATTAATAGTTTTTAAATATGAAATTTGTAGATTTTACTACATCATAATCACTGAAAAAATATAATTATTTTTAAATATTTCACTTAATCAAAAATTTTTCCTACATTGAGGTCTTCTTTGCCTAGATGTACTTAATTCTGAAATGCTTCATCCACTTGTAAATATTTTCTTTAGATCAATTAGTCAATACACTTAACATGCAGTAAATTATCCACATGGTCTGCAATTCTTAAATTCGAAAATTACTGGAAAATATGTGTTACTGTTTTTCTATGCCAATCATTGAAAAAGACATACTTAGAGGCTTACATAATTCTAATGGGCCCAAAACCACAATTCTGGGAGGGAAGAAGGTAATGGAAACTACTGATGAAGTTTTTTGCCTGTATAGAATTTATACGCACACACAAAGATACACACACACTTACACAGATTATTTTTTCTTAAATGTGGCTGAAGAACCCTGGCTATTTTTAGCATTAATGAAACTTAGAATTACTCTAAAACAGCAATTGGTTTCACTGTTATTTCTTAGCACGTTTGAAACAAGTGACAAATTTCTAATTATAGAAACAAGTTAATTTGAAATTCAATATTCCAGATGCCTATCAGTAAATCCTACTTTCACAATGATATAAAAGGCTTTAATCATAATAATGTTAAAAAAGACATTTAGGGGTCAGATTAGTTCTAACATCTTTGAATTATTCATGTTTCAAATATTTTCCAATTTTCTGATTAACTCTAGATACTCATCACAGAAACTAAACGATTTTATTTTAAAGATTCTATTCTAGTTAACTCAGATTTGAAATTTTGGATGCTACCTGTGGGCCACGCTTAGGAACTTAACATATTAATGGCTCAAATGTAACAACTCAGTATCCTGTAAGTATTTTATGCCTCAATAGCCTTATAAATTTTTTTTATATCAACTGAGTCTTAATTTCCTGATAATATACTATTTGAACCAGTTTTGAAAGCACTTCATTCTTTTACTTACTGAGGTCACCCTCTCATTAAATATCAAACACAAAACATCTAAGACTCCACCATAGAAACAGGAAAAAGGATGACTTGTAATGTCTTTTAAGATTCGGTAAGAGCGAATCAAGGATCTCTTTGCTTTCACCAGCACTGTAAATGGGAATAGTCAGCCATGGGTTTTTTGCCCCAAGACTAGTACTTGAAGAAAGGGGATGAAATTTTCAGAAGGAATGATTGATTAGGGCCATAAGAAAGCCTGTGTTTTGTTTTCTAAGGGCACTAAAGGTCAGACTAGTATCAGCACCTCTCCCAGCCAGAGCCAAGGATCTAAGACAAGCCTGCAGGTGGAAACAGTTGGGTCCCACCCCAATTTGTACATCAGTAGCTTTATTGAGAGCTCAGAACAGTTGAGAATTGAGAAGCTTATCTTTAGTACTTTGTGTCTTTGATACTTGGCTTCTCTCTTAGAAGAGAAATAAGTTGTTGGCTGATGTGATCTAGACTCTGAACAAATACCATTCACAGTTGCTTCTGAATAAACAAGACACTTTTTAAATTAGTTTACAAAGAATTTTGTATGCCCTTTTGGATGCTGATAAGAAGCAATGCAGAAGCCAATTCTCTTAGGTCAGCTCAAGTTAGTGACAACACTGTATCATTGATAACACCATTTTGAACTTGAGCTTCTTTTATTTTCCTTTATAGTGAGTTATGGCTTCCTTTCAAGCTGCTTGGGCTGCAGGTGTTCAAACTTCTGCAGCTCTGCCAAGGAGTCCTACTTATGGATCAGAAAGGGCTAAAAGCATGTTTCTAATGAAGCAATTAACTTAAGTGCCCCCTTGTTGAGAAAAGTAGGCTGATAACTAAAGTGAGTTCAGAATAAAGATTAGCACACAGCACATGCTGTTAAGAGTCTGTAATTAGATTCCTGATCACATTATTTTCTTTGACCTTCCTTTTTTTAAAAATGAGGAAAAGAAAAAAATATAAATTGTAAACCAAAAGTGTAGTGATAAATTTTTTTAAAGTTTATCATGTTACAAAAATTCAAGGATATATAAAAAGGAAAGACAGGTTTATACAACAGCCACTGACTGGGCTACTTAAAGACAAACATCATGTAACAATTTCAGAAAAGAAGACTATTTTATTTGTTCAGAACTTCTTTAAAAGCAATGACAACTCCTGTTTATCTTATCAGAATTCCCACACTGAGTATTTTTTAATTAATAATTTATTCCTAGCATTTTCATTATTAATAGCATGTCGATTTGCTGGTTGTTATCTATGTGACCAAAGGGTAAATTAAGGTCTTTTTGAAAAATGACCACAAAATCAATTTACCTTTAAATTTCCAAAGCAATTAAAACAAAACTAACCTTCTATAGAAGAAATGCTTTCCTGAAATAATGTTTTCAAGTTAGAATTTTCTAAACTTTAAGGGTAAAGAATTTACAGGATTCTTAAATACCTTTCTAATTATGTCAGGATTTTCTCCATTCGATTAAATTTGAAATGAAAGTAAGGTGACCATCTGTCCAGGCTTGCCTGAGATTTTCCCGGTTTTAACACTGAAAGTCCCATGTCCTAGGAAATCTCTCAACAACCCCAGGCAAACTAGGATGGTTGGTTAACCTAAGTAAGAGCAAAATATAATTAAGACTGTTGGTATAATCTTGTTCAAACACTTGTAATATACAGCTGATATTCAAGGAAGACATTAAATAAACAATCTGATGCTTCAGGAATAAAGCATTAGAACAATAAAATAAGTCTAAACCTAAAGTATCTTTGCCATGGTTACAGATTATTCTCAATTATCTCTTATGAGTATGGAATGCCAGCTGCTGGCATTCCAAATATCATATTACTGCTCATTTCCTCTGCTTATCTTTTACAAACACTAATAATCATTAGTTTCAGTGATTCGTTCAAATTCCACTTCCTCTCCTTTCTTTTCTCTTACCCAATGAAGTGAGTATTAAAAAACAATAAAATGGCCTGAATAAATTTCCCACATAAAATCTAACACCTAGAACTGGACTCAAAGTTCCAAGACTATGATTTCCTTTATATTCATCAAATGGACACTCTTGATTACAAACAACCTTGGCAGAAAGAATGAGAGTATACTTAACATTTTGGAAACTTTCTAAATGTTCATAACAATACTTCCATTCTGATTGCAGTTTCATATGAGAAAGACACTTAACAGAAATGAATAAGTAAGATAGTACCTCAAATATAGTATTAGCTTAAGCAACAGTATTTTTTCATTAAGAATTTAACAATTATGATTTCTTAAGCCTCAAAACTTTGACCCTCTCTCATATTTTAATTTCAGAAAGAGTGAAGAGGTTCCTATGAAACACCATCAGTTAAGCTTACACACAGTTGTTGGGCTACACCATGCAGGCCTGCAAGGCCTGTACTTGCCCAGCTTCAAGACCGAAGAAAGAGCCTGGAGTCAGTAACAGAGATGTGAGTGGTTTAATGTATAAGGGGAGCTTACATGTCTGAAGCAAGATCCTGGAGCAACACCTCACCAAGTGTGGCAGACAGCAGGTAGGATGTGATGGCTGGCTTCGCTCCAGGGGGGTGGGAAGGGGGAGGTTCCCAGTTATAGGGGAAACTGACATCAGGTGGGCTCCTCAACTACCAGGGAAACTAGCAGAGGGGCACCAGCCCCTCACTGCCCCTTGATGTGAACAATCAATAGCTGGGGCAGGGGCACGTATGTAAGAAGGTTAGTCCTGTGAGGAGGGTGTAGGTGAAGCAGGCACTGGTTAAGCAGGGGATGTACAGATCAAGAGAATAGACATCTTGGGTAGCCTGATCAGAAAGATCAAAAGATTCAAGCCTTTTCTACTAGAGAAATGTGCTGCTCAGAACTGAAATGTAACTAAAAGCACTTGCATGGAAAAGAAACAAGACTTGTACTATACGTTTCCCCCACTCACAAATCCACCATTTACTTAAAACTACACCCATTTATCTGCCTATTTTCTAATGGCAAACAAGGGGATGAATGGTAAGACTGGGGTACAAATGAGAGTTAACCCTGAAAAAAAAAACCTACAACATATCCTCAATTGGTGACCCTACCTAATTCAGCCAAACAAAAATATTTAAGAACCATATGAAATTGCACATTTTTTAACCTATAAAAAAATGGCAATTTCACATGGTTCAAATAATACTAAGTTATAAATGGCACATGATTACTTAACATACCTAACTGAACGAATAATTACATACTTATCTCCCATGCTGTAATTACTGAGTCTGAGTCATTTTCAAGCACATCCCTGAACATATTGTGGATAACTCTAGTGGGAGGAGATTCCAAGATCAAAGAAAAGATTCAATTCTGAGTCCCCTTATGTGATGCATTCTCAAATTGAATTGAAACTTTGTACCCCTAAAATTTAAATCAAGCCTTGTACAATTTAGAAGAGTACAAGTCCTAACACCAGGAGTGTCTTTTGTTTTTCATGAAGAGCCCCTTTCAATCATACCAGTGTTTATGCTAATGAGTTGACTTAGGGTGGGGTCACTAGATAGCCTCAGGATGTGGCTGGTCACCAGAAAGGCCAAAAGATTAAAGGGTTGGCACTTTCAGCCTCACCCCCACCTCAACTCCAGAGAGGAGTGTGGAGCTGGAGATTGAGCTCTATTAAAACTCTGGAACAAAGAAATTGGGGGAGGGGTGCTTCTGGGTTGGTGAACATATCAAAGTACTGGGAGAGCGGCTTGCCCAGTCAATGCACTGAAGCTCTGCACCCTAACCTATACCTTGTCCTATGCACCTCTTCGAGCTGTTCCTCAGCCGTATCTTTTTTACTGAACCAGTAAATAAAAGTAAAGTGTTTTAGTGTTTTCCTGAGCTCTGTAAGCCATTCTAGCAAATTATCAAACCTGAGGAGATGGTCATGGGAACCCCCAATTTATGGCAGGTCAGAAGTATGGGTGACCCGGGACTTGCAACTGGCATCTGAAGTGAAGGCAGTCTTGTGGGACTGAACCCTTTAACCTATGGAAACTGACACTAACTCCAGGTAGGCAGTGTAAGAATTAAATTGAATTTTTGGACACCTAGTTGGTATTGGAGAACTGGAGAATTGGTTATTGGTGCTGGAAAACACCCTAATGTGCCAAACAAAATAGCCTTAGTCCAGCTTTATTTAAGGCTATTGGTGTATATCCTCTACTAAATCGGAAATCAATTCTTTTGTCCCCAAGCTCTTGGAATAGGGAATCTTTACCTGAGAAATCTGGTCTTTTCTAACGTCACTGGATAAAGAGGCCCAGATTGGCCTCTCACAAAATAAGTGACTTTTGAAATATGACAAGTCATACATAAATATTTATTTAGATCCTGCCAGACAACAGGTACTATGCTAGGTGCTGGGAATAGACCTATGAATAAAATAGCCATATCCCCTGACCTCAGAACATTTATACTCTCATGAATAGAAAGTCAAATAAACACATGTTACAAAACATTGAGGTTAAGAGCCATAAAGAGGTAGTAAGAGTTAACAGGGGAACCCAGATCAGACATACCCAGATTGCCAGTCATGGGAAGCTTTCTAGAGGAAATGAGATCTAAGACCTAAAGGCTGAGTAGGAATTCTGAATCCACCCTTGCAACTGCCCTTTTGCTTATGCTATTCCCTCTCCTAAAATATCTACCTCTAGTCTATACCTGTGAATATCTATCCATCCTTTCAAGGTCCAGAAGCATTGAAAGCAGTTATGATCAGCCTCCAAGGATCCCAGCTGTCAATCATCTTATTCCCCAACTGGAGAAAAAAGAAAGAAGGTCTAATATAGGGAAGATATCAGGATCATCGTGTTCAGAGAGATTCTTCCAGCTCTTCCTCCTGATGGAAGAGGGCCTGAGCTGAATTATGCCCATTGAATCACTCAACAGTGAGTTTAGAGTATATAGCTTCTGACTCTGAAATGGAATTTTGATAGCTTCAGAATTCTAGTACCACTCTGCTGACTTCCTATGGTTTGACCTCTACAACATTTGAATAAAGCAAGCAATGAAGTTAACCTAGATTAAAAGTCATTTGTTATTAAGGTATCAGAATTTTGGAGGCTGTGCTCCTACAGTGTGGAATGGCAGTGTCTGGCAGCCAATATCTGTAGCAGGCAGCAAAAAAAATAAGGTCACATAGCTAAGAAAGAGCCTCTTTGCATTACCATATTAATCAGAATGATTAATCAATCCATTGTCTTTTTCTGACTACAACAAAACATCAATTTTGAAACTAAATCCTAAAAAGATTCTGAAATAGCACTGAATCAGAGATGTTCATCCTATAAAACAATGAAAGTCATCAACAAAATTCAAACTACAGAGTCATCAGTGATGATTTTTCTCATTAGGAAGAAGTTGGAAATATCACATTCTTTAGAAAATAAAAGAAATAATTATTTTTTAAACAAACACTTTTCCCAAAGAATTAATAAAATATTTAGTAACAAATGAAGCTACTTTGTGGAAGAGAAGTTTAATTTTGCAATGAAGAATTTAAAAAGCTGATCTGAAAAGCCATTCAAAGTTAGTTTCAGAGTCACTTAGTACATAGAACAAAACCAAAACTTTCCATAAATTGAAATAATGAACTGACATCAATTTGAGGGAAGCCAGTTAAAAAAAGTCCACTCCATTACCAGTCAAACATTCACTGAGGAAGCCCAATAAGAACTCCAGCAGATTAAAAAAAAAAAAAAAAAAAAAGGAATGATGCCTTCCCTCAGAAGCTTTTAATCCAGTTACAAAAACACGATAAAATAGAGTTCTACAAAATTATAACTAAAATACAAGGTAGTATATAATTTTGCTAGATGGGAGCTAAAGTAATAATAAAAAAGTAAGGAAGAGATACCTTAAATACATGGAAGATGATAAATGAAGTTGCTACATTTTATAATGTAAAAAAAAAAATTACAGGCCCAGAATAAACAAAAACAAGAGATATTAAGAATATGTCCATATGAGGAATCCAATGTTTATAAAATAAAATTCCAATAATAAACTAGTAGATTCACTAAAAACAACAACAATGTAATCCAATGCCTTGAAAATTATCTTTAATTAACAAGTGAAACACATATTAGTAAATTCATTTCTTCCTGCATGAATACTCCTCTTTGGCCAAGATACAAGAATGTCCAATGAAACATAACAGAAAATATCCAGGAAGATGCCCACTGATATAAATCCTTTTCATTTTAAAAAGGGACCTAGCTCCAAACTAAATAAAGATGTACATCAAAATAAATGATCAAATTTTCAAAAACAAAATCATATTAAATTTTTTGTGTCTTTTAGTATGGTATCTTGCTTGCTCAGAAAACACAGACAAATGATGACCATGACCAATTTTACAGAACTGCTGTTATTTGGAAATGCCTAATTTTTGGTTAAACCTTGTTTGGAAATTATCTGTAATAGAGATATCTATTTAACTGATGGCCAATAAGATTCAATCAAGTTAGACTATTCTAGGACATGAAGATCATGGTTAGAGAGTTAGATGAAAACATTCAGTTCAGGTATATCTGGTTTAATATCTAAGGAGGTTCTTAGACTCAGGACAAAATGAAAAAGAGGGTGGTAATAATCTGAGAACAAAAACAACTAGATAAACACAGAAAAATTAAGGTACATATATAGCTAATTAAAATGTACGATACAGATAGCACTTTATTAAGTCATTAATTTATCCTAAAAACTCAAGGTATATGGTTGTCAGTGAGGGAGTGGAACAAAAATGAACTAAGCATATGTCATGAACTGTGCTGAGAATTTTACATATATTGTTTTAATCTTCAGAACCATTCTAAAAACAAGAAAACTGAAATTCAGCAAGGTGTAGTAAAGACAGAAGTGTATTCAAAACTAGGTCTATCCAACACACTGCCTAAAAAGTGTCTCAACCCTAGACAGCCTCTTTATGAGTCTCATATTTAACTCTACTTCTTAGCTCTCAGCCTCTCTCTGAATTTTCTCATTTTATACTATCAAGGTACTGAATTGCTTTTCCTTAACCTATGAACAAAGTATCACAATATATTAACACAAATCTAAATCATGACCTGACGTATAACCCAAAATAACCCAGGTACAGACTTCAAATAGTAGAGGGAAAGTTCTTTATACAACTTTACTATACCTTCTCTACAAACAACTGCCTTATTTTAGATTATTCTAACCACAAACAGAATTTTCAAAGTATAGAGCCAATCCTTCTTCTGCTAATGAGAACTCATGAAATTCTAAAGAAAAACATTCTTTGAGTCTATATGGTTCAAGACAGGAACTCCTAACATCACTTGTTTTAAAATTAGAGAAGTGAAGAGTTACTAGGGTAATGACAAATTTATGGCCAGTAAACATATCTATATATATAAGTATTCCTCTTCCCTTTCCCCACATTCTGACTTCTTTTATTTCCTAATACAAATTCTGTCTTAAAGCCAAGTTTTGAGATATAAATAGAAAAGAATTCATAACCCACTGGTTTAACCAATACAAAAAAGAACTCATAACCCATTGGTTGCCTTGGTAAAAGCCATAAGCCTCTACCTAGGATTACCTATGATATATTCATGCTAAAAAAAAAAAAACAATTCAACAGAATCACATCAAACCTCTGATTTATAGGAAACACAAGGGATGAAGGAACATGTTAAATGGCACTAAAGGGATGCAATCAGCAAAATCTAAACAGTGGGACACTTCATGGGGCAACTGACAGTTTTTTCAACAAATAAACTTCAGTGCAAAAGGGAGAGAAGGGTTGGACTATTTAAGTTAAAAGAGACTTAAAAGCCACAAGCAACTGCAATTTAAAGACCTTATTTAAATCTTGACTCAACCAACAAACTATTAAAATTTATGAAGTAGTAATTTGAAGACAGATTAGGTACTTGGTAGTACTAGGGAATTACTGTTAATTTTTTAAGCTATGTTAATAGAATTGTGGTTATGTTTTCTACAGTGTCCTTACTTTTTAAAGATACATGTTAGAATATTTACAGGTGATATGATGTCTGGGATTGTTTAAAAATAATTTAGAAGAGTGAAGTTTGAGTAAGATATAAATGAAATGAGATGGGCCATGAGTTGATAATTGTTGTGCTAGATAATAGGAACCTATTATTCTCTCCACTGTTACATATGTTTGAAATTTTCCATAATAAAATGTATAAAAAGAAAATTGGTAAGCTGTGACAAAGTGAGAGAGTGGCATGGACATATATACACTACCAAACGTAAAATAGATAGCTAGTGGGAAGTAGCCGCATAGCACAGGGAGATCAGCTCGGTGCTTTGTGACCACCTAGAGGGGTGGGATAGGCAGGGTGGGAGGGAGGGAGACGCAAGAGGGAAGAGATATGGGAACATATGTATATGTATAACTGATTCACTTTGTTATAAAGCAGAAACTAACACACCATTGTAAAGCAATTATACTCCAATAAAGATGTTAAAAAAAAATAAAAGAAAAAGAAGGAAAAAGAAAAGTGTTTTCAAAAAAGTGTTCTTTGACCATCAGGATAATTGTTTGTATAGGGTACTTCTGTAAAAAAGAAAAAGTCGTCTATTAGAAATTTATTCTTACATATATAATTTAATACTTCAAAATTTAGGAGCCTATCTAAAGAAGTATGGAACTCATTATTGGTCCTAGTAAATACTCCTATCTGATAAACATTACACTAGGGATACTAGTGCATAATGCATTGTTGAATTTTATTATACAATAATGAATCAAAGATACTAAGGATAAAAAATCTGTTTTGTATAATCAACTGAAAAGCTGATAATAAAAATACCTAATTTCAATATTTATCGGCTATACATTAATAATTTGGTCTTTGGACTTCCCTGGTGGTCCAGTGGTAAAGAATCTGCCTTCCAATGCAGGAGACGTGAGTTCGATCCCTGGTCGGGAAACTAAGATGCCACATGCCGCAGGGTAACTAAGGCCATGCACCACAACTACTGAGCTCGCACGCCTCAACTAGAGCCCGCATGCAGCAAACTACAGAGCCCATGCACTCTGGAGCCCATGCACCTCAACCAGAGAGAAAGCCCGCACGCCACAACGAAAAAGATCCTGCGTGCCTCAACGACGATCCCGCGTGCTGCAATTAAGACCTAACGCAGCCAAAAAATAAAAAGAAAATAAATAATAAAAAAAATAAATATTTAAAAACATAGTAATTTGGTCTTAAGGCCAAAATGTGTAAAAAATTTTAATTGAACAAAATATTCAATATGAATCATAAATATATTCAAAGATTGCACAGAATATCCACAATAAAGAAACCAGAATAATTGTACTGAAACTTTCCAAAATTTCCCATCCTATGGCACATCATTAGACTCATGACATCTTTGATTTTTTTATCTAAACAATATAAGTCAAATACCTATTATAGTTCCTGGCTTGTAATCAATAAACGATTCTAACTTAAATGGCTGAATTCATTTAATCTGTACCAATTTGAATGACTCTAGTTTATACTTTTCCTCCTCCATTCTCAACTGAAGAGTTCTGTATTATTAGCTGTCACTAAACGTTGGTCAGAGAATGCCATCAGTGTCTTGGTCCATGCCCCACCACAATTCAGGTTAAAAGTGCTCATTCACCCAACATTTAGAGAGAATTTGTTGATTTTTGTTACCCAATACAGACTCCCTACTGGTAGCAATAAAACTTCGAGTGATCCCCCTCACATCTGCTATTCTTATCCACAGGCTATGAGCAAGCTGACTTTTGGCACCAAGTTTCAGCAGAACACAGACCCGGGCTAAACCAACATTACATTTTAATCCCCAGTAACTGATTCAAAGATGAGCACGTGATTCAAGTTAGGACAACTAAGGCCAGTAAGGCTCAATTTCAGGACTTTTATTTGCATATAAAGGATAGATACTCTTCTCTACTGGATTTGGTGTTATGATGCTGTAAGACTGGAGCTGTTGGGAACAAAACCAAGAGAGCAGAAAGTAGAACTGAGGGGTGGTCAGATCTGATTTCAGCAGCACCAGAATCTAGATCTAACTGTGAATGTTTTAGGTGTGAGGCCAAGAAATTCCTTTTTCCTTAAGCTACCTGTGTCAGTCTTTGGAATCAGGCATATTTCAGGACAAATCTTCATTGTCATTCATTGGTTATGTGAATTATCTCAAAGTACGTGCAAAACAGTTGTAAGTAAGCAAATGTATATACTCTCTCAGTGGTATAAGTACACACTTTGGGAAACACTCTATTAAACATAATATTCAATACCACACAGGAAGTTTTACATTTTCAGCTTTATATGCTTCCATTCTTATCAGATCCAAAACATGGCATTTCAAAAACACTGGGACTTTGTTGTCACTACATAAGAAATAACCAGTAAACAGGTGGTTCAAGAAGACAACTGGTAAATATTTTGCATAAGGCGCTAATGATTCTAGAAAAAAAAACCATAATATGTCTATTCAAAACAAAGGTTCAAGTCTTGGTTACAGGGCAAAAAATGTTTCCCAAGTTTTAAAAATCACTAATTAATATTCTAATGTTTTCTCCTTAAAACTCAACATCTTACCTCAAAATATTGGCAAAGCCTCCCCAAAAGAGGGATCGAATCAATTTAAATTTTAAAATTGTGTTTTTGCTTCTGTCTTTAATGCACTGAAAACATATCAAAAGCCTTTTATGAACCTCTAAGCAAAGCTGTTTCTTCATGTTTATCAAGTTATTTATAGAAACAAATGTAGCTTCTGCAAGAATATATGACCTCAATTGTACTTTGGGTTCACTGTTCACAATATAAACATAACATTACAATATGGTAACATGATTAGATTACTGTACAAAAGCCATCGATCTTTGCTATCAGAAAAGAGAAACAATGAGAGGACCAGTTCCAATACCCATGGTTTATGCTCTTCTAGGACTGCTTGGACTATTATTATTCTAAGAATGTTAAGTTTAACCTTCTAGAAGTCTGCAAAATACATATAACATTGTTTGTGTGGTTCCAATGACTTGATATAAAGGTTTCAAGCATCTATTTTTCACCAAGTGCTCTGTTATATTACAGTGATATTCATATGGGAATTAACAGCAGTGACCTGTGATACTCAATCAAACATATTGACTTTACTTGCTCATTACCCTACAGATTTTCTTCTGAGACATAGTGTTCAGATAATAACCAGGACAAATTTCTTCATTACAGCTAAACTTCAGAAGCTCATGTTTTCTCTGTTGCTAAATTCTCAGAGCACAAACTTTCTGTTCCCAAAAGTAATACCTAAGGCATGACGAGCCAATTTCTGTAAGAATAATGCTTAAAATGAAGAGGTTGGTTCCTAAACACAATATTATGGCAAGATTTTGTTTTATTCATTTTAGAGATGAGTATCACAGCACCACTAATTTACAAAGTTATAAATTGCAACCATGCTGTAATTTTTTAAAAAACACAAGTTAAACCTACATATAGAACTATATTAATATACTATATTATACATGTATCTACCTACAAATTATCAAAGAAGCATCAATAATTTTTTTAAATTTAACTTTTGAAGTGCCCTAAAGTTTAGACAGATGTTATCCTATTTTCTCTGAGATTTTCTCTGAGCAGCTGTTCATTTGGACATGCTCCTTATTTATTGATATACTGTGTTCAATGCTAGTGTCACATTTCTTAAACAGGAACTTGGCAACTTCCAAATTCTATGGTAAATATTGACATATCTCAGCATGTCAATATTTATACTGTCAGGACACTTTGATGAGCCTCTTCAACAATGGCTGCATCTTATTTCTTGGCAGCCACTTGTTTCTGTTCCAACTGAGCAAGATCTTTCTTTATTCAATAAAATTCTCACTAACTGTTCAGACAAAATTACAAGTAAGCTAATAGCATCCTCTCACACAAAGACCAGATTGAACTCCTTGCTTATTTCAACATTTTGGTCACTTCTGCAGGGTTAGTAAAGCTCAAAGAAACAAGGCACAAATTCAGGAGTGTACTCCAAGTAATACTTGTTTTTGACTGCAGCAATTCCAAGCCTAATCATCATTTTCAACCCCATTGCTAAGGGTGAAAGCCGCCGAAGCCTTTTCAGAATTTATAGAATTAAATTATTTCCTTTTTTGTTAGTCCTAAAAGCTAGACAAATTTATAAAAGATTGGTTTACAGACTGCAACAATGATGATGATATTCAGAGAGAAGTTTGAATCCAGAATGCCTGCCATAAAAGGTAGTTGGAAAGTCTGGCTCATTATCTAGAATTAAACAGTGTTTTATATGCAAAATTAGTGTACCTAACTTTTGTGCCAAGTATCAGAAATCATGTTAACAAACTAACCATCATTAACTCAATCTTAAGAGCAAATTTCCATCACTGGGAGAAAATCTGTGCACTACCTTGTAAATACCCTGGGATTTCCCAATAGCACAAAAGCAAAAGTTTAATTTAAAGCTATTGGCAATACTGGCATCTAGTAAAAGCATGAATGCCTCATCAACAGTTAGGAATTCTCAGACAGATTTTTTTTCTTTTGGCAACGAAAGTCTCAGTGGTGTTTTTCTTCTAGAAAGAGCCCAATTTTATCAATATTAAAAATTTGCTGGGCTTCCCTCGTGGCGCAGTGGTTGAGAGTCCGCCTGCCGATGCAGGGGACATGGGTTCGTGCCCCGGTCCGGGAAGACCTCACATGCCGCGGAGCGGCTAGGCCCGTGAGCCATGGCCGCTGAGCCTGCGCGTCCTGAGCCTATGCTCCGCAACGGGAGATGCCACAACAGTGAGAGGCCCGCGTACCGCAAAAAAAAAAAAAAAAAAATTTGCTGACTATAATAACCCTCTGTTCACTGATTTCTGCCAGTGTTTTAGAAAAAGACACAACTCACTTTCTCATCAGCTTCACAAAGGACAAGGAACAAACTGCCCAGGGCTATAAAATGCATTAATTACCTCCTACCAGTACAAAAAGAACTAGCTTGAAGATAGCCACCTTCTTTCTTGAAAACAAGGTATTGCAAATAAAGCATTGATTTTATACTCAGAAGACCCAGATTAAAATCAAAACTCTACGGCTTCGTAGCTGAGTGACTTTGGACATGCCATTAATGCATTAAAATGTTCACTGACTACATCCTATGTACCAGGCTTTCATATCTCAAAGATGAGTAAGACATATCCCCAGCTCTCTGGTGAGATAGAAACACCCAAAGAGGATTATTATACAAGCTTGTAAAGTGCAGAGGCAGGGTAGGAGCTCATCTGAAAAAGTAGCACGTTAACCAGCCTGAAATTTCAGGGGAGGCTTCCTTGAGTTATATCTGTAAATCTTAAAAGGTGGAAAAGGTTTAGGAGTGGAAGGAAAAAGATAAGGAAACACATTCCAGGCAGAAGAAGCTGCACGAGCAAAAGCTTGGAGACGAGAAATAGCAATGATATATGGAAATGAACAATTCACAGTTTCATACTGACTGCTGACACTAACAAGAGCATTTGGGGGAGCAATAGCCATGTTGAAGGGATCTCAAGAAAGAACAGTAGAAGGGAAATTGGGACTTGGAGCATAGAAACTCCTTAAAGGATTTTTGCTCAGAGGAGCAAATAAATGGGGTTGGAAGTAGAGAAAAGTTAAAAGAAGCATTTCTTAAGGTGAAAGAAATAACATGCAGGTCAATCAAAATTTTATGGGTCTTAATCTAAGAGCCATGGGGAAAGAGAATTTAAAAAGAGGGAGGGCTTTCCTGTTGGTGCAGTGGTTGAGAGTTCGCCTGCCGATGCAGGGAGCACGGGTTCGTGTCCCGGTCTGGGAAGATCCCACATGCCGCGGAGGGGCTAGGCCCATGAGCCATGGCCGATGAGCCTGCGCTCCACAACTGGAGAGGCCACAACAGTGAGAGGCCCACGTACCACAAAAAAAAAAAGAGGGAGGAAAAAAAGGACAAAGACGAACACTAGGTAACAAAGAACTTCAACCTCAGTCTATGGAGACTAGTTGAGGATCAAAGAAAACGAGTTAAGTAAAACCACTGTCTTTTAATATATGTGAATATCATTGAATGAGGGAAAAAAAGGAAGTCAGATAAAAGGAAATAATCAACGCTATCAATACTAGACACAAAGTAAAAAGAGAAGAGGGAAGAAAGTGGTCTGGTGGTATAAAAGTGATACCAATTTAATTTTAAAAACCATTAATTTAAAAAACCTTTTATTGAGTGCCTAACATGCAAGTCAATCAGCCCTCCACCATTATCCCTCCCTTCAAAGAGTTTTTAATTTAGTGAAGAAAGCAAGCCAGGCACACAACAGGCAACCCTTACTGAGTGCATAGTGTATGTCCAATACCTGGCTAGATGACTTACTTGTAATAACTCATTTAATCCTTACAATACTGGGGAAGCCTATCCATTCTCTCCACAAAAAAACATAAATACATACTATTTTTGCGTACAATCCTACTGAACCTATGAAACCAAAGTTAAAAATACTCTTCTGGATGCAGGAGAGACAATAATTTTTGAAGAAGGAAATGATAGAGTCAGATTTCATTTTTAGTAAGTAAGAAAATGATCCAAGATAGTTTGAAATGAGAATCCACAGCAGAGCTATGGAAAGTAGACTTTTGAAACAGCAATGTAAGATAGTACTTACATTAGTTCACTGGCAGTGAAAACCAAGAGCAGGGAGTTTATGTGCTTAATGACCATATAGCTCAATTATCACCTCCCTAGAGATCTTGCCACACATCAGATTAACTTTGTTTGCTGTGATACATGAAAAACAAACTACACATTTATGTATGTTCAACCTTATCTATTGCTATTTGGGCTCCTCTATGGGTAACTTTAAAATAACTGACATTGTTCTTTCCTATTTTGAAGCTGAAGTACGTAAGAGCCCATGGCCTAAAATTAATTCAAATCCATAAATATAGTGCATCAATTGTGATCTCTAACAACTTCAGTTTCCTGGTGCACTTCAGGTATTACATATAACCCTAAGCGTTCCTAAAGATGAAGACAATCTTCACATGAAAGCAAAATGTCTGCAGACACAGTTACTACTTTAGAAGCCAAGCTTGATGAGTTGCACAACATAATTTCCATAACTAAGCCAAGGTTATTTAATTTGAATGGCAAGACTTGCAAGATATACTCTAAAGCAATCACAAGCCAGAGCATTATGGCTTGTTTTTTGATAGGAGGAGGGTACAGTACGTTTTTATACATTTCTTATTCCCCTCTTCCCCATGCCCATTAAATTTCTGGAAGGAACAGGCCATCTTTATTCCTCTGCTGCACTCTCATGATCCCATGAATAAAGCTTAGTTAAATACTTGCTAAATTTGTGTATTGGACCAACTCTTCACAATTCAATAGATTCAAAAGTAAAGTTAGTTATGGTTAAAAAAAAAAAAAAAGAAAACGTGTTGGGCTGTGGCCAACGATGTAATCACAGGAGAAACCCAAATGTTCTAATCACTGTGTTGCCCTAAATATAGAAAAGTCTCATAGTTTGGCCAAGAACAGCACATAAATCAACACCTCATGTGAGTTTCCTTTCCTCTTTTTCTCTATCCCACTTTAAGTCAAAGCATTAAAAAAACTGATAACATTTTAAAAAGAATCTCGGGGTGGGGGGGAATAAAGCCTTATCTAATGGGATTATTAAAATTAGAGAAAGCTAAAGAATAATACTACTGATTAAAAGAAAAAGTTGGCATGTTATTGACCTTGCAGCTGGACTCCTTCTCTGGAGTACCTAATCAACTACTGAACTCAGGAAACGCAGTTCCTTTCCATTTGTTATCACAGAAAGTTCTTTCCTGACCCCAACGGGCCTAGTACGTTTCAGCCCCAGATGGAACCCATTTACAAAACGCCAATGTTAGAGAAATGATCCAACACCTTCTCAACACAACCCACCGAATGCAAGTGTCCTCCTAATCCCACAACTTTACAGGGCATTTCTAAGGCGCTTTACATTCCAAAGAGTCTCTCAGGTGCAAAGGGAGAAACTGAAAAGGGAGCCCAGGAGATGAACGCCCTGCGTGTAAGCCCAGGGGACCCAGGTGTTCCCGAAGAGTCCATAAACAGAAGGGCCAGAAGCTTACACATCGTAGGGGTGGAATCCAAGCAGGAATAAATTTGCGCGCTGCGGAGTTCTACAAAGCTAAAAAAGAAAAGAACTAGACTACCGAGGCAGTCGCCACTTCCGGACCCTACCTGTCAGTAACTCCACTTCCGTTCTCCTCCAAAAGGCCCGCTCCACAGGCAGACATCCAGCAGCCAATGAGAGTGTCATTTACTTCCGCGGGGCTGAATGACGTTGTTTACACCCCGCCCTTTCCGGTAGAGATGAGCCTATCGTAGAGTTTGAGACGTGCGGCTCCGGAGGAGGTACCCTGACAGGCCCAACCAGATCACGGAAGGAGCGAGAAAGGCAAGTCGGGCCTGCACGCCTCTTCCGCCCAGGGCCCGGAAGGGTGATGTGGCTGGGGTTTCGCCGGCCTCACTATGGTAAGAACCGGGGCTTCGGGGTCGCGGCTGAGCTTTGTGAAGGGGCTGCGGGTCCGCACAAGGGCTGGAGGGTTGGGCGGCGATCCCGGGTCCCCGGCTAGGGAACCCTGTCACTAACTTGATTTTCCCGGGCCTCGGAGGATGCACAGGCCCGGGAGCCATGTGGCTCCTCCACGTCCAACCAGGGAGAACCAGGGCCGGCAGCCCAAGAAAGACCCCGGGGCCGCGGAACCCCTCCTCACAAGCCGAGGCCACTTTCCTGACTTGTTTCGAAGAAGTATGCTGGTTTGGTTTAACCCATCAGTTACTTAGACTCTTTGTGGTCATTTTGAGGCATTAGAACTGCCCGGGTTTGCGCTTGTTATGTTGCGGCGCCTTATCTCTCTGCGGGCCTGATCCAGGTTTTTATTTCCCTGCTGTCAAATAAACCCCAAGTGCTACACCTTAATTTTCACATGTTGAATTAGTGGCCTTTTAGGTTCCTCCAACTCCATTTTCTCAACTTTAGAGATGCTACTTTATGAGCTATATTTTAATGATTGGAGTTGTCTGTGGAGGTGGCTTCTCTTCTAGGAGTTTAATGTGCTTGGAGCGTGTCTGGCCTCGGGCCTTCCTCCCCTTCCACACATTAAGAAGGTTTTATGTGTTACTTTATCTTATTGCAGATTCCTTTAATAGTTTGGGTCTTTTAGAAAAGCTTGAAATAAGTCACAAAAGTTCGCAAAATGCTTACGTCTCCAGGTTGAGAAAAATAAAGCCAGCATAGGCAGAGGGCAGATGTAATAATCAGTAGTAATAGCAAAAAGCTCCCAAGCTATGTCTGCAGGCATTTCACCTTTGTTATGGTAAATGCCAACAGCCTCTACACCAGGCCTCGTGGTGAATGTATGAGGTCCATGTGCCAGATTTGCGTTTATGAGCATAGTTATGGGGAAAAGATGCATGCCTTTTATTATGGTATCAAAAGCAACCATGACAAAAAAGCTCTTCTACAGTGAAAAGTTGCTGAGCTTGTGTTCCCAGAAGTTCCTGCAGAATCCCATACAGCACAAAACCCTTAGACATTTAATCGAAAACTCATTAATTGTTGTTTGCTTTATGCCAGCTACTTTGGTTATAGCTGGGGCATAAGTCACAGTGTCTTCCCTGGAGAAGATTACCATTTATAGAGGAGATGGCAGTTTATTAGTGGGTTATTCCTTCCTTGGCCAGCTTCTTTCTCCACCTATCACATGATAGGACGGATACACTTGTGTCATGAGTGAACGGTTATTTAACTTAGAAAATATGGTTCCTTTTTCAATTCAAAAAGAGTAGAGAGACTGTTACTCTTAATTCTTGCATATGCTCTTCGAGGCTGAAGTTGGGTTATTTTGCTCATAGTACAGTCAGAGATAGATTACTCTTTTCATCACCTTACTGTCTTATGTACTATCTAGAAGCAAGACATACTGTGTTTAAGATTATTAGTATTTGAATCATCTGGCCATACTTGTTTTTTCAAAGTAACTATAATAGCTCTCGTTTATTAGCACTTGCTATACGTGCCAGGCTGCATTTGAAAAATCAGTTTATAAGCATTGTCTTATTTCAGGCTCGAAACTGAATATATGTTTGCAGGCAATGGAAGTCAGGCACAAGGAGACTGACGTGCTTGGGGTTATACACCTAGTAGGTAGTGAAGCCAGAACTCAAACTTATTTTAATGTCCAGATGCCAGAAGTCCTCATGCTGTTGTTAATAAAAACAACATAACAGGATAAAATATGTCGTAATGATTTGTTGCTCTCAAATATAACATGTCAGTCAGACATGGGGGAAAATAGAAACAACTGCCCGGTGGTTAATTTTTCATTCCTGCCCTGTTCCTGTGAGCTTAAGTTTCCACATTTCAGAAAATGTACATTGTAGTTGGAAGAGCTACACAATGAGGTTTCTTTTTGAGTTTGTACCTACACTTGGTATATTTGTGAGGTAGCCCAGTGATAATGACTTAAATCTGAATTACTGCATTTTAATGAATCCATTTTTTAAAATGCATTTGAAGACCATAAAATGTTTATCAGCAATAATAATTTACAACTATCAAAGCATAAACAGTCTGATAATTATATCATTTATGAATTAATACTTTTAATTTCGTCTCTTCCCAAGAGGCCTTCCCTGAACCTTCTGTTTACTTCTACTCCTTTTAGGTATCTATTTGGACATCTGTACTCCACGTATATACCCCCAGTGTTTCTCTTGCATAGAAAACAGCAGTAAGGTGTTGCCTATATTCTTCCCTTCTCTAGGCAGAGCTCTTAAAGTAGAAACTACGTCTTTTAATCTCTACATCACAGTGTCAGAGTTGGTACTCGAATGAGAGTCTGGGGATACAAAGTCATGTAAAATGTAAAATGTGCTCATTGTCTTCAAGGATTTTACAGTACAGTGGGGGAGAGTATTAAATAAGTAAATTTTATGTGTTAGCTGCTAGGACATAGAGAGACTACATGTGTGGTGGAAAGAACATGGGCTTTAGACTGAGCCAAACAGGGTTAGAATCATTCCCAGTGCCCAGCCTTTGCTTGATCAACCTGAGGAAGTTTGTCTTCATTTCTTCCTCTGTTGATGTGTTATGTGACTTACAGATATATTCATTTAATGCTCATAAACCCTGCAAAGTAGGACCTATTGCCCCCATTTTATAGTTAAATCAAATATCAGAGAAAGGGTGTGAGATAGTTTCCCTCATCTTGTAGCTGAGGTACATAGGAAATATGTTAGAAACAAAGGAAGAGTAATTGTGGCTCAGAACTGCCGGGGAGACATCCCCAAAGAGGTAACACTCTGACCTGTGTATTAAGGAGTGAGTAGGGATTAGGGAAGGAATCATTAGCTAGAGCTGGGAAAGCATTTTCTATCCTTCAGACAGATAAAGGAAATGGTAGTTATGGACACAAAGTGCATGAAGTTGAATAGTTGCTTGGGGACTGGCAGGAATAGAAGTTAAGCAGTGAAATGATGAGAGATGAGACAAGAAAGATTGGGGCCAGATCTTGAAGTCATTTCAAGGCCTTTGTATTTTGATGATGTTTGAGCAGGGAAAAGAATGGTGTGCATTTTGGAAAACCAGCTGTGACAATGTACATAGAAGATTAAAATCTGGAAGACTAGTTTAGAAACAAATACAGTGATAGATGATTGAATGCCTTAACTCTTGACAATAGTAGTTAGGTTTGAAAGATAAAGATAAAGAAAATCATTTTGATGGTGCTTAGTAAGGAGTGGTGAAGCACAACTCCAGTTTAGATAATTGTTTGGATTGCAAGGAAATATTGATTAAGCACCTACTCTGCCATGTGTTTTACATACAGAGCTTTATTGAAAACTTGCATTATTGGCCACAGTGTACAGATGAAGAAAAAGGCGCGGAATGATTTAAGTGTCTTGCCCAAGACCATACTGCTGATAAATAGTGAAGCTCAAATTTAAACTTAACAGCTCTGTTTGTCACCAAATCTTGAGCCCTTTTTATTATACAACAATGCTGATAATTCCACAGGAAATTCAAGAGGAAAAGCAGCGTTTGTATGCCTCAGTGGTTGAGGGTGGAGGGATTTTGTTAAGATGTTAATTCTGTAGCTACTATTGCTTTTGCACCATCAATACAAATGGCATCACAGTAGAAAGGCAGGTATTTTCTTAGCATTATAAAAGTAGTTTTGACTGCATAAACCCATGAAAAGATTCCATAAACTACACTTTGAAAACTACTACCTCAGGCTAATTAGGTAGGTATCTGAAGTAGATTCTGGTCTTCTGTAGCATAGTGACTTGTAACCTTGACTGCAAGTAAAAACTCCCAGGGAACTTAGAGAAACTATATGCCCACCCAATTCAGTCCAAATTTCTGGGCATTGATTGTTTTTAAAAGCTCTAGGTGATTCTAATGAGTAGCCAGGTTTCCTACCCTGACTCGATATTTTTGCAGGTTTTTCCATTTTGTCATTCTTTCTTATCTGACTGCATGATCAGAGTACTTTTTTCATAGCAGAATTTGCACTTTTCCTTCAGAATAGTTTCTCTTATCAATAATTTATCAAGGACATGTGAAGCATTAACATCTTCATCTTCTTAAGTCTATTAATCATAGTTATATATATGCTTTCTCTTGTTAATACCTGTGACACTCCTGTTGCTTCATATTTAGATGTGAGGTGTCCATAAAATAGCTCAAATTAAGCAGCACAAATATAGCAAATGCACTCTAGGTACCATGACAATGAGATGAAAATAGGCACAAATGACCACCAATGTTGCCAGTGGAGAACAGAGTTGAGGTGCAAAAGAAAATGTTAATATTTCTGTGTGTTATTAGAAATCTTTTCAATCACCTGTGGTCACTTATCTTGGGCACACGGGGTGTTGGGTGTCTTTGCACATTCACATATTACCTTACATTTGTCCCTGTATTTCCACGTTCTCCATTTTAAGAGATAATAGTGGTGCATATGAATTTACAAGTAGAAACTAGTTGGGAAATGCTGACCTGACCTAGATTTGTAAATGATAAAATGCTGACCCACTTTTCCAGTGCTGTATAATTTCTATCACAATTAGGTCAGGAATGTCATTTCTGGGTTTCCTTCCACCTCCAGAAAGGGATCAATGACTTTAGTTTTGTGTAAAAACAGTAGGTTTTTTAAAAAGTAAAATTGTTAGTGTTTGGAGTTTTAAAAAATTTTGGTATTCAGTTAAACTGGAAGAATTAGTTAATATGTCAGTAAAAATGTATTTCCCACAGTCAACATTTGAAGCTCCCAGACAGTGTTATGCATAAAAATGGGCCTTAATCAATACATTAGTTAAATAATTTGTGTGGCTAATCCTAAAAATAAGTAAATAAGCTCCGTGAAGCTCAAGTGATCCAGGACTAATGAATATACTGGGGGCTTAGTCGAAGTCTTTTCTGCAGATTAAGTACAGTTAGCAACCAGTAATTTAGCATCTTGGGCAGAGCACTGTTTAGCATATCAATATGTGTACTTCTTCTGCTTTTCTCAATGTTTCCTTCTTTGTTATGTTCTGTTGCTTGGATCTTTTCCCTGTCTTTTCCTCTATTCCTAATGTTTTGGGTATTCTTTTACTTAGACGCATTTTTATTTATACAGCTAAAAACAAAACTCTGGGGGCTTCCCTGGTGGCGCAGTGGTTGAGAGAGTCCGCCTGCCGATGGAGGGGATACGGGTTCGTGCCCCGGTCTAGGAAGATTCCACATGCCGGGGAGCGGCTAGGCCCGTGAGCCATGGCTGCCGAGCCTGTGCTCCGCAATGGGAGAGGCCCGCGTACCATTAAAAAATAATAATAATAATAATAAACAAAACTCTGTATTGAATTCTTGCCCTTATATCCATACTTAACATAGTTTTAACGTTCAGGAATGACTCTGAAAATAAGAAATTATATCTTTATAGATAAAATGATAGAAATTGAATCTGAAATAAACATTCCTAACTTTTCAAATTGACTTGAGAATAGAGAATTTTAAAGAGATGTGTCAACACTAGAGGTTATTTCATGTTTGGAAACTAAGCTTTGCATTGACCAATCTCTATCTTTCTTTGATGAACAAACAGTTTGATCTAGTGGTGACCAACTGAAAGTCTGAATTATTTTTATTTCAGTGGCCTAACAAATTGCGATTTACTTCAGATTGATTATACAAAATGACTAAGTCATTAAGTGTATTTCCTCTGGTTTGGATAAGTTAGTTTAGTACAATGATTTGAAGCATATCAGAAGCTCTAATCAGCTAGGAGTAGTATGATGGGTCTGGAATATGGAGGGATAGTAAAAGGGGCCTTTGGAGAAAAAAAGTTTGGGATTTTCATTGCCAGTTAGGGTCAGGGCAGGGCTCCTGTATTCCAGGACCCCAAAGGTTACCATTCTGATTGTATTTGAGGATGTGCTCCAGATGTTGCTACAGGCAGCCCTGAATCTAGGGAATGTTATTGGATACCTCTTTATAAAAAGGAAATGTAGGTGTGGTAGACAATGCCCCTTTACCCAACCCCGTTTAAAAAAAAAAAAAACACTGTGAATATGTTATCTTACTTGACACGAGGGACTTGGCATGTGTGATTAAGTTAAGAATTTTGGAATGGGGAGATTATCTTGAATTATGGGGAGACAGGGCGGTTTATTCACAAGGATCCTTGTAAGAGGGAGGCGGGACAGTCATAACAAAAGTTGTCAAGGTCAGAGTGATCAGGAAGTCACAAAGCTAAGGAATCAGGCAGCCTTTAGAAGCTGGAAAAGGCAAGAAAAGAGATTCTTCCCTACAGCCTCCAGAAGAAACAAGTTGTCTTGTGTTTTATAACTCCTTAGTTCCAATGTGTGTTATTTAATGTTTAATAGTTAGCTAAATTTATTAAACTGAATAGCGTGCCATTGTATACTCCCCGGCATTGTCACAGGGTGTACTCGATGAAAATTAGGTAAACCTTAGGTTTGAGAACTATTTGAGGTCCAAGAATTTTCTGCCAGCCAGCTTGCCTACTCAGGCATCCAGAACTCTTGAGGATGTCTCTCTTACAAATTAAGTGGACTCAGAAAAACACACACTGTCCCATATGCAGGCACCTCGAGGCTGGCTGCTCAATTGAACTTTCTCTGAATTCCAGTTAGTGATAAAAGATTTGGATGCTGAGGAGAAATTCTCTCAGACCTTTATTTTACCCTACAGCCCAGTCCTTTACCATAAACATAAATATATTTGCTTCTTCATTCTGAATTTTCCAAAATATCATTGACAAATAAATATAAATGCAAAGCAATGTGTGGAGGTTTCTCTTAAAGAAAACATAGCATGCATTGTTAATTTGTAATCTAAGTGTGCTTTTGAATTTGTTAAAATGTTCTCTTGTATTTGTTAAAATGTTCATTATTTGCAATTGTTGTCAAGTTCCTGTTATTTCAGCATTTTTCAGTGACTACTGTGCACTATTTTGTTTAATAGGCACAAGGGACTGATAAGAACCTCAGTAAAATAGAGGAGACAATTACACTACAATTTGGTGGGTGGCAGGTATGTGTGTAACACATAGGTGTACAAAGATCCAGACTCTGCTTGGTGTGAAGAGTAGGGACAAGGAACACTTTTCAGCAGAGATGACTCTTGAGTTGAGACCAGAACGTGGAAAAAAATAGATAGCATGTACAAAAACACAGAGTACCTTGAAAAAGATTGCATGATTTGAAGTATCTGAGAAAAAAACATAGTAAATGAATTTTACTTCCCTTATCACCTTTTTTTAATCATCTTTCCCTCTATATTGTGATCGAATATGTTTGCTTGCTTCTTAGCTTCCTCCCTTCCCTTTAATAACATTTTCATATTGAAAATCTCAATTATTTTTCTAAAGAACAGTAACATCTGTTTCCTTTAACTCTGAGACTAAAATTTTATCAGTCGGCAACAGATGCTAAGCATTAAGAGGAATGCTTAGGTAGGCTAAGCAGTGGTAGGCTAATGTCCGTGAGTTTGAAACACTCTTGACCAGAGACTGAGTATAAAAGACTGTACCACCTAAGATTATTTGTTTAAATTTAAGGGTCTATAAACCCCAGGAACAAAGTTGTATGTATCATATAGTGCATACTTCTAAATGGTTTTCAGTTGTAAACGGTTTCACACACAGATAGATGTATATATATATATACCCCACTTCTTTAATAATAGTATGTTTTTAAGTGCCTCTTAAAAATCTTTTATTTTGAAAAAATTCAAACATACAAAGGAAGAAAGAAGAGTGTAACTAAGTCTCAGATACTTAGCATTTCATCATCAGCCCTACGCCTCCCACCATACACACTGGATTATTTAGAAACCAATCCCAGACATTTCATTTAAGCATGTTTCTTTAACAAGACATTCAAGGAATAAAAAAAAGTATACGTTGCAAAATCATGAATTTAGATACTCCATTAGGAAGATGATAAACCTACTTTGCAAATTTCTTTTCCAACCACTTAACTAAGTGAATCCTTTGCTTAAAACAATAAGTCTGCTCATTATTCCCTGAACTTGTGAATTCCTGATTCTGTGGGGACGTTTTCCATGCTTTTGTCTCCTCTGGAGCCTGCTCTCTTTTCTTTGCCATGTGATTGAGCCCTTTAAGGCTTGACTCAGTTCCTGCCTTCTCCTTGAAGATTCTCCTGACTTTTCTTTGGGAAAATGGCCGTTTTTTCTTTCTTTTTCTTTTTTTGTGAGCATTGCTGAGTTTTCATTTACATACGCTATGAGTTGCTATTGAGTTTTTAAAGTTTAATATTCTAACTCGATTATAACTGCTGTGTGCTACAGTTGTCCCATGTATAAAAGAAGGATATTAATAACAACTGCCTCAAATATGAGGATAAATAGGATAACCAAAAAAAAAGAATTCCGTGAATATCAGTTATTTTTGTTGCCAGCTATAAACTGAAAAGAAGGAATCATGGTATGCCCTTTTTTTAAATTTAATATTTATTTTATATTGGGGTACAGTTGATTTACAATGTTGTGTTAGTTTCAGGTGTACAGCAAAGTGATTCAGTTATACATGTACATATATCCATTCTTCTCAGATTCTTTTCCCATATAGATTATTACAGAATATTGAGTAGAGTTCCTAGTGCTTTACAGTAGGTCTTTCTTGATTATCTATTTTATACATAGTAGTGTGTGTATATTAATCCCCAACTCCTAATTTATCCCTCCCCCCGACCTCTCCCCTTTAGTAACCATAAGTTTGTTTTCAAAGTCTGTGAGTCTGTTTCTGTTTTGTAAATAAGTTCATTTGTATCATCTTTTTAGATTCCATGTATAAGTGATATTATATTTTTCTTTCTCTGTCTGACTTACTTCCCTTAGTATGATAATCTCTAGGCCCATCTATGTTGCTGCAAATGGCATTATTTCATTCTTTTTTATGGCTGAGTAGTATTCCATTATATATATGTACCACATCTTCTTTATCCATTCTTCTGTTGGTGGATGTTCAGGTTGGGAGATTAATCCCTTGTCAGTCACTTTGTTTGCAAATATTTTCTGCCATTCTGTGGGTTGTCTTTTCGTTTTGTTTATGGTTTCCTTTGCTGTGCAAAAGCTTTTAAGTTTAATTAGGTCCCGTTTGCTTATTTTTGTATTTATTTGCATTACTCTAGGAGTTGGATCCAAAAAGATATTGCTGTGATTTATGTCAGAGCATTTTGCCTATGTTTTCCTCTAAGACTTTATAGTGTCTGGCCTTACCTTTAGGTCTTTAATCCATTTTGAGTTTATTTTTGTGTATGGTGTTAGGGAATGTTCTAATTTCATTCTTTTACATGTAGTTTTCCAGTTTTCCCAGCACCACTTATTGAAGAGACTGTCTTTTCTCCATTGTGTATTCTTGCCTCCTTTGTCATAGATTAGGTGACCATAGGTGCATGAGTTTATCTCTGGGCTTTCTATCCTGTTCCATTGATCTATATTTCTGTTTTTGTGCCAGTACCATACTGTTTTGTTGACTAGCTTTGTAGTAGAGTCTGAAGTTAGGGAGCCTCATTCCTCCAGCTCTGTTTCTTTCTCAAGATTGCTTTGAATATTCAGGGTCTTTTTGTCTCCATACATATTTTAAGATTTTTTGTTCTAGTTCTGTGTTGTTTTCCTCTAAGACTTTATAGTGTCTGGCCTTACCTTTAGGTCTTTAATCCATTTTGAGTTTATTTTTGTGTATGGTGTTAGGGAATGTTCTAATTTCATTCTTTTACATGTAGTTTTCCAGTTTTCCCAGCACCACTTATTGAAGAGACTGTCTTTTCTCCATTGTGTATTCTTGCCTCCTTTGTCATAGATTAGGTGACCATAGGTGCATGAGTTTATCTCTGGGCTTTCTATCCTGTTCCATTGATCTATATTTCTGTTTTTGTGCCAGTACCATACTGTTTTGTTGACTAGCTTTGTAGTAGAGTCTGAAGTTAGGGAGCCTCATTCCTCCAGCTCTGTTTCTTTCTCAAGATTGCTTTGAATATTCAGGGTCTTTTTGTCTCCATACATATTTTAAGATTTTTTGTTCTAGTTCTGTGAAAAATGGCATTGGTAATTTGATAGGGATTGCATTGAATCTATAGATGGCCTTGGGTATTATAGTCATTTTGAAAATATTGATTCTTCCAATCCAAGAACATAGTATATCTTTCCATTTGTTTGTGTCATCTTTAGTTTATTTCATCAGAGTCTTGTAGGTTTCAGAATACAGTCTTTTGCCTCCTTAGCTAGGTTTATTCCTAGGTGTTTTATTCTTTTGGATGCGATGGTAAATGGGATTGTTTCCTTAATTTCTCTTTCTGATCTTTCGTTATTAGTGTATAGGAATGCACCTGGTGGGTAAGGTTGGTCCAGGGGTCTGTGCAGGCCTTCTGGTTGAAGGGACTGGTGCCTGCCTACTGTTGTGTGGAGCCGGGTCTTGTCCCTCTGGTGGGCAGGGCCGTGTCGAGGGATGTGTTTAGAGGTGGCTGTGAGCTCAGTAAGGCTTTAGGCAGCCTGTGTGTTGATGGGTGGGGCTGTGTTCCCACCCTGTTGGTTGTTTGGCCTGAGGCATCCCGCTCTGGAGCCTGCAGGCCATTGGGTGAGGCCAACATGGCAGCCAGTGGGTATTCCCTGGGCCTCCACCAGCACTGTCCTTGCCCCCACAGCCACTCCCTGCCTCCCCAGGAGACCCTCCAATCCCCATAAGTAGGTCTGACCCAGGCTCCTACGGAGTCACTGCTTTGTCCAGGGTCCCAGTGCACATGAAACCTTGTGTTTGCCCTCCAAGAGTCGAGTCCTGCCCCGCAGTCCTGTGGAGCTCCTACATTAAAGCTGCACTGGCCTTCAGAGCCAAGTGCTCTGGGGGGGTGCTCTTCCCACTGCCAGACCCCCAGACTGGGGAGCCTGACGTGGGGCTCAGAACTCTCACTCCTGTGGGAGAACCTCTGCAATATAAGTATTTTCCTGTTTGTGGGTCGCCCACCTGCCAAAAGCACCTCTCCTACTGTCTCGTTGTGGCTTCTTCATCTTTGGATGTAGAATATCTTTTTTGGTAGATTGGAGTCTTTTCTGTCGATGGTTGTTCAGCAGTTTGTTGCGATTTTGGTGTTTTCGTGAGAGTACATGAGTTCAAGTCCTTCTACTCCGCCATCTTGTCTCCTGTCTTGCTATGTACTTTTTTTAATCCAGTGTCTACCCTCATGCTCCAGACAAAGTAGATATCAAATACATGTTTAGTTATGTTGGCTAGGAGGAAACCTGTGTTTATATTTCATTAGATTATTATCAAATACTATTCATCGACGAATTCATATACATGTTCAAAATATGACCTTTAAAAATAAGCATTGTGAGATACTATGTTTTCTCTCTAGAGTTGATCACCATTTCTCTTATTGATTTATTTCAAGTTTAAAAATATATGTTACTTGCTTTCACAGATGCAAGGTTAAAATCCAGTTCAATTAAAAACAAGACATACTAAACTTTATCCTTATTATATCCATGAAGAAATGATTTGCACAGAGAACAGCTATTAAAATAGTAATTACAAATCAATTTTACCTTGTTCAGACCATAATCGTAACACTTAGAAAATTTGAGAAATCCAGAAAAGTTGATAATTAGGTTGAAAACCTTCCAGTGATAATCACTTCATTGTCTTCTCTTTGCATAAAGGTTTACATAGCTACAGATATACCGATTGTGAAATTATGTTTTTCCATCACTTAGCATTGTACAGAAGCATTTTTTGGTTCTTAAAATATTGGCAAATAACATGTATAATTTTTTTCATGTTTTGAATAGTTAGTAAATAAAAATCATTAAATGTGTAAAAGGTTAAAAAATATTATGACAGTTTCTGATAGCTAATTCTTTTTTTAGGATCTCTTGGCTATTCTTGCTTACTTATTTTTCCATATGAATTTCAGTATCAGTTGTCAATTTCAACAAAAGTAACTTGTTGCAGTTGGGTTCATTTTAAATTTATAGATCAGCTTTACAGTATTGCCTTTCAATATAAGAACCTGACATACACTCCCTTCTACTTTTGTATGCTTCAGTATGTTTTAAGGCTTTGTCAATTGGTCTTTGATGCCAATATTACAGATTTCTTGTTAAGATTATTCCTATATATTTTAGCGTTTTGTTCTAATTGCTGTTATAAATGGAGTCCTTTTTTTCCATTTTGTTTCTCAACTGGTTGATACTGTAATTTTGATGATTGTTGATTTAAGTATTTTAAATATTTGCCTAGCCACCTTACTCAATTTTAATTCCGTTATGGTCTGTAATCATTTTTCACTAGATTCTTTTGGGCTTTTCAGGTAACGCTTTATATTTGCAAGTAACAATTTCACCTTAAAATAGTTTTTTTTTTTATAACTCTTATTTTTTGTCTAACTCCTGACTTTACAAGAAATACTTTTTTTTTAATTGAAGTATAGATTTACAATATTCTGTTAGTTTCTGGTGTTCAGCAAAGTGATTCAGATATATTTTTTTCAGATTCTTTTCCATTACAGGTTATTACAAGATATTGAATATAGTTCCCTTTGCTATACAATAAACTCTTATTGCTTATCTCTTTTATGTATAATAGTTTACATCTGCTAATCCCATACTCCTAATTTATCCCTCCCCATGTCCCTTTGCCCTTTGGTAACCATAAGTTTGTTTTCTGTGTCTCTGAGTCTATCTCTGTTTTGTATATAGATTCATTTGTATTATGTTTTAGATTCCACGTATAAGTGATGTCATATGATATTTGTCTTTAACTTACTTCACTTAGTGTGATATTCTCTAGGTTCATCCATGTTGCTGCAAATGGCAGTATTTCATTCTTTTTGTGGCTGAGTGATATTCCATTGTGTGTTTGTGTGTGTGTGTGTGTGTGTGTGTGTGTATGTATGACATCTTCTTAAACCAATCCACTGTTGTTGGGCACTTGACTAGTTTTCATTGCTTGGCTATTGTAAACAGTGCTGCTATGAACACTGGGGTGCATCTATCTTTTCAAATTGGAGTTTCCATCTTTTCCAGATATATGCCTAGGAGTAGGATTGCTGGATCATATGATAGCTCTATTTTTCCTTTTTTAAGGAACCTCCATACTGTTTTCCATAGTGGCTGCACCAATTTACATTCCCACAAACAGAATAGGAGGGTTCCCTTTTCTCCACACCCTCTCCAGCATTTGTTATTTGTAGACTTTTTGATGACAGCCATTCTGATGGGTGTGAGGTGATATCTCATTGTGGTTTGGATTTGCATTTTTCTAATTAGTGATGTTGAGCATTTTTTCATATGCCTGTTGGCCATCTGAATGTCTTCTTTGGAGAGATGTCTATTTAGTTTTAGGTCTTCTGCTCATTTTTTGATTGGGTTGTTTTTTTCATATTGAGTTGTATGAGCTGTTTGTGTATTTTGGATATTATCTATCCCCTTGTAGGTCTCATCCATTGCAAATATTTTCTCCCATTCCATAAGTGATCTTTTCATTTTGTTGATGGTTTCCTTGGCTGTGTAATAACTTTTAAGTTTGATTAGGTCCCATTTGTTTGTTTTGCTTTTATTTCTTTTGCCGTGGGAAACTGATCTAAAAAAAATATTGCTACAATTTATATCTGAGAATGTTTTGCCAATGTTTTCTTCTTGGAGTTATGGTGTCATGTCTTGTATTTAGGTCTTTAATCCGTTTGGAGTTTGTATATGGTGTGAGGGAACATTCTAGTTTCATTGATTTATGTGTAGCTGTCCGGCTTTCCCTACAACACTTGTTGAAGAGACTGTCTTTTCTCCATTATATATTCTTGCTTCCTTTGTTCTGGATTAATTGACCATAGGTGTGTGGTTTTATTTCTGGGCTCCCTGTTTTATTTCTGGGCTCTCTGTTCTATCCATTGATCTGTATGTTTGTTTTTGTGCCAGTACCATGCTGTTTTGATTACTGTAGCTTTGTGTACTGTTGTCTGAAGTCTGGAAGTGTTATGTCTCCAGTTTTGTCCTTTTTCCTCAGTATTGCTTTGGCAATTCTGGGAATTATGTGGTTCTACGTAAATTTTAGGGTTATTTGTTCTAGTTCTGTGAAAAATGTCATGGGTGTTTTGATAGGGATTGCATTAAATTTGTAGATTGCTTTGGGTAGTATGGCCATTTTAACAATGTTAATTCTTCCAATCCAGGAGCATGAGACATCTTTCCATTTCTTTGAGTTATCTTCAGTTTTCTTTATCAGTGTTTTATAGTTTTCAGCATATAGGTCTTTCACCTCCCTGGATAAATTTATTTTTAGGGTTTTCTTTTTGAGATGATTTTAAACGAGATTGTTTTTTTACTTTCTCTTTCTGATAGTTCATTGTTAGTGTAAAGAAAAGCAACGAAGAGAAAAAAAAAGCAACGGCTTTCTGTATATTAATCTTGTATCTTGCTACCTTGCTGAATTCATTTATTCTGCTTTTTTTTTTTTGAGGTATGCGGGCCTCTCACTGTTGTGGCCTCTCCCATTGCGGAGCACAGGCTCCGGACGTGCACGCTCAGCGGCTATGGCTCACAGGCCTAGCCACTTCGCGGTATGTGGGATCTTCCCGGACCGGGGCATGAACCTGTGTCCCGGACCTGCATTGGCAGGCGGACTCTCAACCACTGCACCACAAGGGAAGCCCCATTTATTCTGCTAATTTTTGTGTGGAGACTTTAGGGTTCTCTGAATAGAGTATCATATCATCTGCAAACAGAGACAGTTTTACTCATCCTTTTCAATTTGGATACCTTTTCTTTTCCTTGTCTGATTGCTATGGCTAAGATTTTCAATACTGTGCTGAATAGAATTGGTGAGAGTGTGCATCCTTGTTGTTCCTGAATTTAGTGGGAAGGCTTTTAGCTTTTCAGGGTTGAGTATTGTTGGCTGTGGGTTTGTCATAAATGGCTTTTATTGTGTTCAGGTATGTTTCATCTGTATCTACTTTCACAAGAGTTTTTATTATGAATGGATGTTGAATTTTGTTTGCTTTTTCTATATGTATTGAGATGATCATGTGATTTTTATTCATCCATTTGCTAATGTGGTATATCACATTGAGTGATTTGTGGATATTGATAAATACTTGCATCCTTGCGATAAATCCCCCTTGATCATGGTGTATGATCCTTTTAATGTATTGTTGGATTCGGTTTGCTAACATTTTGAGTATTTCTGTATCTATATTCATCAAAGGTATTGGCCTATAGTTTTCTGTTTTTGTAGTGTCTTTGGCTTTGGTAACAAGGTGATAGTGGCTTCATAGAATGAATTTGGTAGAGTTCCCTCCTCTTCAACCTTTTGGACCAGTTTGAGAAGGATAAGTTTAAGTTCTTTCTAGGTTAGGTAGAAATTCCCAGTGAAGCCATCCAGTCCTGGACTTTTGTTTGCAGGGAGTATTTTCTTACAGGTTCTATTTCACTTTGATCATTCTGTTAAAATTATGTTTCTTCTTGACTCAATTTTGGCAGGCTGTGTGTTTCTAGAAACTAGTCCGTTTCTTCTGGGTTGTCCAATTTCTTGGCATATAATTGTTCATAGTATTCTCTTATGATTTTTTATATTTCTGTGGTATCTATTGTTATTTCTCCTTTTTCATTTCTTATTTTGTTTATTTGGGCCCACTCTTTTCTTCTTGGTGAGCCTGGCTAGAGTTTGTAGATTTTGTTTATCTTTTCGGAAAACCAGCTCTTCGTTTTACTGATCTTTTCTGTTAGTTTGGGTTTTTTTAAATCTTTATTTCTTCTCTCATCTTTATTTCCTTCCTTCTGCTCACTTTGGGTTTTGTTTGTTCTTTTCGAATTCCTTTAGGTAGTAGGTTAGGTTGTTTATTTGAGATTTTTCTTGTTTCTTGAGGAAGACCTGTACTGCTATGAACTTCTTAGAACCACTTTTGCTGCGTCCCATAGATTGTGTAAGGTTATGTTTTTATTGTCATTTGTCTCAAGGTATTTTCTGATTTTTTTTCTTTTATTTCATCCTTTACCCATTGGTTTTTTTAGTAGCATGTTGTTTAGTCTCCATATGTTTGTTCTTTTCCCATTTTTCTTCCTGTGGTTGATGTCTAGTTTCATACCATTGTGGTCAGAAAAGATACTTAAAATAATTTCTATGCTCTTAAATTTGTTGAGGCTTGTTTTGTGACCCAGTATGTGGTCTATCCTAGAGAATGTTCCATGTATGCTTGAAAAAAAATGTGTATTCTGGTTTTCTGGGATGTAGTGTCTTGTAGATGTCAATTAAGTCCAACTGGTCTATTGTGTCATTTAGGACATCTGTTTTCTTACTGATTTTCTGTCTGGAAGATCTGTCCATTGATGTCAGTGGGATGTTAAAGTCTCCTACTATTATTGTATTTCTGCCAGTTTCTCCCTCTATGTCTGTTAGTATTCTATTGATGTATATTTAGGTGCTTATACCAGGTGCATATATGTTAATGAGTGTAATATCCTCTAATAGTATTGATCCCTTTATCATTGTATAATGCCCTTCTTTTTCTTTATGGACTTTAAGTCTACTTTGTCTGATATGATTATTGCTACCACCACTTTACTGTCATTTCCATTTGCCTGAAATATTTTTTTCCATTTCCTCACTTTCAGTCTATGTGTCACCTTAGCCCTGAAGTGAGTCTCTTGTAGGTAGCATATTGTAGGTTCTTATTTTTTATCTAATCTGCCACTCTGTGTCTTTTGATCAGGTCATTTAGTCTATTGACATTTAAAGTAGTTATTGATGGGTATGTGCTCATTGCCAGTTAATTTTGTACTTTGTTGGTTTCTTCTTCTTCTTTTTCCTTTTGTGGTTTGATGGTTTTCTTTCGTATTATGCTTGAGTTCCTTTCTTTTTGAATCTATCGTATGTTTTTTATTTTGTGGTTAACTGGGTTTTCAAGTATGTTGACCATAACTATTTCTACTTGCTTTTACAATTTTTGTTGTTGTTGTTTTTGTTTTTGTCTTTGCTGCATCGCATCTTCATTGCCGCACATGGGCTTTCTCTAGTTGCAGTGAGCAGGGGCTACTCTTTGTTGCGGTGCATGGGCTTCTCATTGCGGTGGATTCTCTTGTTACGGAGCACAGGCTCTAGGTGCGTGGGCTTCGGTAGTTGTGGCATGCAGGCTCAGTAGTTGTGCCTCGCGGGCTCTAGAGCGCAGGCTGAGTAGTTATGGCACACAGACTTAGTTGCTCCGCAGCATGTAGGATCTTCCTGGATCAGGGATTGAACCTGTGTCCCCTGCGTTGGCAGGTGGATTCTTAACCACTTTGCCACCAGGGAAGTCCCTTCTTGTTTTTAATCAATGTAATGTCTTATTTAAATGATCTTCAATCCTTTTATATATTTGCCTTTCCTATTGTAATTTTCACTTTCGTATAAATTCTTGCTCCTTTTCTCCTTTGAGGAGACCTTAGGGTAGGTTTAGTATTGCTGTATTCTTTTAGTTTTTACTTGTCTGAGAAATTCTTTATCTCTCCTTCTATTCTAAATGATATTCTTGCTGGGTAAAGTATGTTGCAGGTTTTTCCCTTTCAGGACTTCGAGTATATCATGCCACTTCCTTCTGGTTTGCAATTTTCTGCAGAGAATTCATCCAGCTGATAGCCTGATAGGGATTCCCTTGTATATAGCTCTTTGTTTTTTTCTCTTGCTGCCTTCAGAGTTCTTTGTTTTTAACTTTTGCCATTTTAATTATGATATGTCTTGGGATAGGTCTGTTTGGGTTCATCTTTTTGGGGACCTTCTGTGCTTCCTGTACCTGGATATCTATTTCTTTCTTTTGGCTTGGGAAATTTTTAGCCCTAATTTCCTCAAATAAATTTTCAATCCCCTTTTACCTCTCTTCTTCTGAGACTACTGTAATGTGAACATTGGTATGGTTAATGTTATACCAGAAATCTTGTAAGTTGTTTTCATTTTTTAATTTTGTTTTTCTTTAGCTGTTCTGATTGATTTCCATCCTTCTGTTCTCCAGATCACTTATTTGTTTTTCAGTATTATTTAGTTTGCTGTTGATTGCTCTAGATTGGTTGTTATCTCAACACTTGAGTTATCTAATTTTGATTGCTTCATCTTAGTAGTTTCTAGTTCCTTGTTATAGTGATCTGCATTTCTATTGATAATCTTAGTTCCTTTAGCATTTTCCTTATCTTCTTTTTGAACTCAGGGTCTAGGAGACTGGTGAGGTCTGCTTCATTTCTTTTAGGGGATGTCTGTCGTTCTTTTAATTGGGAGTAGCTCCTCTCCTTTTTCATTTTGCTTAACTTCTTTTGTCTGAATTTAGGAGAAACGTTTTCAACTGTGGTCTTGAAGGGGTGTTTTCAACGTGGGAGCATCATGTGTACTCTGTGTGAGTCCAGCATTTTTGGTGTGAGGGCTGGTTTTGGTATGAATGCCAGCCACCTCTTCTCCCCAGAGTCTGCTGCCTGTTATCCCCTTGATGGGGATGTGATTGGTGTTTTGGTGTCCAGGGCCTGCACTGGGTGTTAGGCAGAACCCCCTCATTGCTCCATGGCCTGTTGGAGTCAGGGCCTCCTCCCCAGTTGTTGGAGTAGAAGCCCTGAGGGTTGGATTTGATGAGGCTCCATTGCCCTTGAGTGCGTGCCCTGTCCCAAAGGAGGTGACCGCTGAAGCAGGTGAGGCTCATGTGGTCACGGTGAACCTATGTGCCTCCCATGCAGTCCAAAGTTGCTTCCCTTTTTCCATTGTGTTCGTCCTAGATGTAGTGCTAGGCAGTGATATGGAGTAGGCTGGCGCTGGGGGCCAGGGTGCTGTGGCTGCATGAATCGAGATGGTTGGGCTGCTGCCTGGGACCTTGACTGCCTCTGTGGCAGGCCTCTCCCAGGACCTGTGCACCCCAGATCCAACTCCAAGCAGAGGTGTGGGGTGGGCAGAACTGGAGCACTGAGTACTCCTCCCTAGAGGCTTTGTACCGGATACATGCCTTTCTGTGCTCCACCAGGTGCTGCTGACAAAGCCCAGACCCACCCCTTTTCCCCCCACCCCCACCTTAGGAGTGCTGACATCGGAACAGTGCCTCTATTGTTAGACCTGGACCACACCCCAGACTCTCAGGACTAGCTCCTTGCAGCTAAATGGAGTCTTTCCCTAGGGTTTGTCTGCCAAGATTCACTGCTTAGCTGCTGTAGGTATTTGTAGCCCCACCAGATTCACACTTTGATTGGGAAGTGTGGTGAGGTACAGGTGCCAGCACCAGTCTCCCTTCACCGTGACTGTTAGCAAGCCAGTCTGCGCACACTCCTGTCAAGTAAAGTCCAGGCTTCTCTAGCCCCTCTGTCTGTCCCAGCAGGCAAGGGGGCTCCCTAAGCCTGCCTGTGTGGACCTTTTCTCCTTTACATATCCCCCCCAGAGGCTCAGGTCCCATCCTGATGCCTTTTTTTTTTTCTTTTCCTGTCCTACCTACTTACATGGAGGTCTTTCATGCAGCTTTGGTTATATAGGAGATCTTCTACCCATTTCCTATTGGTTTTCTGTGAGAATTGTTCCACATGTAGATGTATTTTCGATGTGTTTGTTGGGGGAGGTGAGCTTCACATCCTCCTACTCTGCCATCGTGATTCCCCCTCGGGAAGTACTTCTGAATTTACTAAATAAGCATATTGCTGGCTACTGTGTGAGACTGATATATTTTAGCTACCTGTGTATAATGGAAATGTTATTCTTTCTTATATGTACAGTAGTATTCCTGCACTTTTAAAAAATTGTTTTATTTATTCAGTCATCTCTTATTGGGCTCCCACTGTGCAGCTGGCACATAGGTGCTGGAGATTCAGAGTTGATAGACAATGTCCACTCTTCAGGGATGAGTATTGTGATAAACATGTAACAGTTTTCTTCAGGAACAGAATCCTGTGTTAAATTTTATTTTAATGACTTTTAAAAAATCAGCAGTGAATGAGCAAGTGCTTTTCTTTCACCAAAATCTAATAGGCTAGTAGTATTAGTCAATAAATGGAACATGATTACTTAAATTTAAAGCATTCTTATTCTAAAAGAATTTCAGAATTGAAAGAAACTTGAGCCAGCGTTGAGTCTGTCTCCCCATTCTCCACCCAGTTTTACTGACGTGAAACAGAGATTTAGAGAAGCCAATATTCAACTGAGGTCATATAACCAGCTTACTTGCAGAGCTTGGAGACCCCATGTCCTGCCTAGTAGTCTGGGATCCTAGAATATCTCTATTAATTATTGGTTAAGCTTTGGATTCATGACATTTTTGGTAGTGTTTTTAAGTTCTTGAATTTAGAATTTTTGTTGCATCTTCTGAATTCCTTAGCCCAAAGAATGGAGAGGAAAGTATGCTCTCAAAATACCTTGTGATTTTGCTTTTAAAGTGTTCTCAGACACATCTGTTTGCCTTTTTGAAGAAAAAAGTATGATTCTTAATATGAATTTGACATTTTTTACCTGTGCAGTTTATCTTCTGACATTAATTTTTCTTTTTCTCTTTTTAGTCTGCCATTTTCAATTTTCAGAGTCTGTTGACTGTAATCTTGCTGCTTATATGTACCTGTGCTTATATCCGATCCTTGGCACCCAGCCTCCTGGACAGGAATAAAACTGGGTATGTCACTAATAATGTCTAATCACCCAAATTAGTTCTTAGAGATATTGAATGTCAGTTATTGAAAGTCATTAAATAATTTAACTCCTATATGTAATTTAGTTTATAATAACTTTTTACATTATTTTTTCCCTATTTTTAAAAATCCAAATCTTTATATTCACAGAAGCTTACTAAATAAAAATATAAATATCAGAAGTGACCTGAAATGTGTTGGACTGAAAAAAAAAGTGTATTTTAAAAGATGTGATAGATTTTTTTCTGAGATTGAAGCTACAATTTAGTACTTTCAAAGACAGTGTTTGGCCTTAGTATTTAATAGAATATTAGTAAAATTGGTTATCATATTTTGAAAGCATTAAACATCTTATAAGCACTGTGTCCATAAAAATAATAATATAGACATTGCCTCTTCATTCCCAGACTGGTCTAATCATACAGGCTCCTCATCTGTATCATAAAGCAAACATCTTTGGAGAAATTTACTTAGCTTACTTTAAAAAGTAATGAAAATTCAGTCTTGGACATGTCACATCACTTTTAATTACATGTTCACACCCCAAAAAAATTTAAGCTTAATATGATACCACAAAGACTTAAAATTTTTAAGTGCCATGTTCCTAATACAGAAATACATATTGAGTTCAACCAGGACAAGTATGTATAAAAACAGAGACCATGTGGTGAAAACTATGCAGACTTTCTTTGCCTTACAGATTTATTAATTTCTTGAATTCACAATTGTCTTTAATTCTTTTGTGGTAAGATCCTGTACGTCACTTAATCATCTTAAGAAATAATAGGATGGGGAGGAAGACGCAAGAGGGAAGACATATGGGAACATATGTATATGTATAGCTGATTCACTTTGTTATAAAGCAGAAACTAACACACCATTGTAAAGCAATTATACCCCAATAAAGATGTTTAAAAAAAAAAAAAAAGAAATAATAGGATGAAATAGTAGAATACTTCACATAGGAATAATTAATTATCTCCAGCACCTTTTTTGTTTTTGATGAAAGGAAAAGGGCCAAATTAAGATCCTGCAAGGTCAAACTCTGCTTTTCCACTAATAAAAAGCCCCTACAAGAGTCCAGGTAGTAGATACTCAAGCATGAGAGGAAATAATTCTCTTTTCTTCAACTCCCATTATATCTTTGGGGTCATAATTAACATTTATTCAAACATCCTGTTATCTAAATCATTTGGCTTTTGTTACTATTCCTTTCTTTTTATTACATAGGTTTGTTTGAACATCTATAAAGATATAAATAGAACCCCTAACCAGTTTTGAATAATGAAAATCTATAATCCTGTTCCAGTAAACTGTCTGTCTCTATTGGCATGAGGGATTTTATTTAACCTACTGAAGGTGAAAATAGATGTTATTTGTCCGTCAGTTTTTCTGACAATGCCTCACTTCCTTTGTAGACATTATCTTATCATCAGTCCACCTTTTTCTCTGAACTCAGCACTCAATACTTTGTCCCTTTGTTGAAATTATATAATCTTATTTGTTGCTTAGTTGTGCCTGAAGCCTTTCTACCCAGCCAGTTTTATTTCCTCCTACCCTTCCTCTGCAACCCCCAACGATTAACTTATAATTAAAGCATATGGTAGAATCCAGTAAACAGTATCATTGATCATTAGTTTAGATTTCTAATGTAATACATAATGTCTAATAAGAAATTTAAGTGTTTATGTCATTGAAGAATAATCTCATAGTGGCAGAACAGTGCATTTGTACTTTTCTGATGCTGCGATAAAAAAAGTAGATTGCATGTGGAAATGTCTGCTCCTCATTCCTTTGGAAGCAGGAACACATCCATAACATGCTACATTAGAAAAGGAGTTCTCAGGGCTGCCAACCTTACAGCAGAGGTTGAGTAGTAGTATATTTCTCCTACATGAAAACCAAAGAAATAACACGCCTATTTTCACATTTTAAAATATATAATGATATAGTCAACTGTTTCAAAGCTTTTTTTAGAAACTTTGCTTCTATTTATATAAATGTTAAGCCCCTTTTATTTTGACTTGTACATACGAAGTATTTTCTGTAGAAGAAATTTTTACTGGTCATTGTTCTGTTGTAATACGTATTTTTATGAGACTCAAAATAAGCTTTCCAGGCTTCCCTGGTGGCGCAGTGGTTGAGAGTCCACCTGCCGAGGCAGGGGACACGGGTTCGTGCCCCAGTCCGGGAGGATCCCACATGCTGCGGAGTGGCTGGGCCCGTGAGCCATGGCCGCTGGGCCTGCACATCCGGAGCCTGTGCTCTGTAGCAGGAGAGGCCACAACAGTGAGAGTCCCACGTACCGCAAAAAAAAAAACAAACTCCCTTTTGCTGTTAAGGTAGATGACATTTGCTTAGAGCTAAAAAAAAAAAAAAAAAAAAAAAAAAAAGCTTTCCTTTCATTATAGTGAGTATTCCATGCTAAAGTGAAGATAATCTGGACCAATTAGATAAAATGAGTTCTTGATAACTTCACTGTTGAAAATAACAAATTAATTTTTTGCTGCTTCAAATAATATAGAACTAAAAAGCAGCAAAGAAAGATTGCTACTTTGTCTTGCTTCGTATTTTCATAGACTTAATAGTTTTATCAGCAGATAGACTTATTGGCTTATATCCTTAGAAACTAAGCAGCATATCTGCATTGGTTTTTACCAGCTAATAAAGTTCCTTTTAGCACTTGGGATATTACAGAAATGTCTAGGTAGGGAAATACGTGAAAAAGGCCAAAGCAGTACCAATTAATCTCTTAAGTTGCCAAGTTGGGAAATTTTTTTCATTTAAATAGCTTTCAATATGCTAAGTGTGTTATACCAATTTCCTAATGAGGCTTTTAGTTATTTCTAGACTATAAGACCTGAAAAGACCTTGACTGTGGTCACGTGGTTTCAGATTATTCTGTGGGACCCTAAGCTTTCCATAGAGGAACTTCAGGTGTCCTGCCTCTGAGTACCTCAGCCAGAGGAGCTTTAAGTCAATAATGCATTTTATAATCAATAGACTTTTAGAATCAAGCATCCAGGGCTTTGCAGATCACTAACCAGTTGTCTTTCATTTTTTGATGAAATGTAAGCCAATGTAAGTGATACCTGGAGTCATGTCACATACACCTTTAGCCTGTGTAATACTGAACACAGCGCATGTTAATCACTATTCTAAAGACTTTCTGTGTAATAACTCATTTAATCCTTGTAACAACCCTATGAGGATGAGATAAAGAGAAAGGTAAAATAACTTGCCCACAGTTATGCAACCAATTAAGTAGGATTGAATTTAGGCACAATCTAGCCCTGATCCTTTGCTTTCAAGAGCGCTTAAGATTTTTGTCCTTTTTATTCCTATAAGAAGAAAATTGTTTCACCTGTCAGAATGCCCATCCCTCACAATAAACTGGTATTTTTGCCCGTTTCATTTAATCTGTACTAAGAGACTTCTTGCTTTGATGTCAGGAATTCACTGTATACTTCAAAGGAGGAAAGTGTATAGAACTTGATTGAATCAGCATTTTCTTTCAGTCTTAACCATTCAAATACAATGATTCATTGCCAGCCATCTCTTTGGGCAAAAAAAAAAAAAATTATAAATTTCCCTGTAATTTAAACATTATGATTTTCTTATCCCAATCCTAATAAGTAATGTTAATTTATCTTGATTTGTAACCATGTGTAACACTATTTATAATTCTATTCTTTTGTCACACCAACAAAATAGTTGTCTACAATGTGTGTTTTTTTCCAAATATCTCTATTCATTGAATGACTTGTCCTTTTTTTTGAGCTGGTATTTTTTAATGCATGCAGAATAAGTGATATATCCATATAATATGTATTCATAATATATTCATTCATAGAATTGAAATGGACATTAGTCTAATTTTTCTTATTTCCAGAGTATATGTGTTTTAAATGGCATATATTTAGTTAATTGCATATACAATTATATGAAACAACTAGGGTTTTCCACTTACACTGAAATATATATGTTGAAATATATTGAATATATTACACTGAAATATAGGCTCATATTTTTGTATTCCTCCTTATTTAATGTTATAGTTATGTAAATGCTATCATTGGAGTTCATGATTATAGATCATTTAAATAAAGAACTATATTCAGTAAGAAGTAAGTTTATTCAGTATGAGAGTTTTATTTTTTAATGTCAAAATTTATCCAGAACCAACTGTTCCCATTTACTGTTTTCTCAAAGTTAACATTTATTTAAATGGGCATATGTATTTTCTGCTTTTGAAGATAAAGCACTTGAAGTTGACGGAATCAATCTTCTAATAGTAAGCTCTGGTGCAAATCTTTGCCGCTCTCGCATTAATTTACTTTGGGCTTAACCTGTGAGACAACATATGTTCAGTTTCTGACAGTTTCTATACATTGATGGTTGATAAGCTATTATTGTGTCCTACTTTTCTCCATAAGTGGTGGCTCAACATCAACTACATTTCAGTTTAAAGCAAAGCATCAGCAGTTAAAATACTAGTATATAATAAATTCTCCATATAGTTCTGAATAATTTACCTTTCCCAGTAAACAGTAGCTACTTTTTTTTATTCTATGCAGGTTGTTGGGTATATTTTGGAAGTGTGCCAGAATTGGTGAGTATCTATCTATAATCTCTCTCCACTTCTTCATCTGTAAATTGTTGGCCAATTTACTTGTGTTCAAACAAATCATATGTCAGTTTTTAAAGTGTAGCCTTCCCAACTAGGTGCATTTTGCAGTAGTTTGTAGAGTTCCACCTAACTCTTTTGCTGACACTATTTAAAACTAGACTTCATAGATAGCTAATAATACTTCATTAGCAGGGAGATGGAAAATACGACAAAAGTCTCTCTAATTCAGATATCAAATACTATGCATTCCTGGTTTTGGGGAGATTTCAGACAAATGTGTATAGTTTTATGCACACATACTTTAGTATAGAGCATGCAATTCTGTATAATGTGTACCATTTTGATAACTGAGGATGATTTTTCCATTTAATGAAAGGCTTGCTGAGCAACCATCTAATTGCCCTCTGCTAGGTCATAGAATCTTATTGGTTGCTTTTAGAAAACATGAACTATTTCATCTTTTGAATCCATGTATGTGGTCATACTTGAGCTTTGTGTAAATGTGGATATCTTCTAACTTTTCATAATAAGATTAGTAGCACCTTAAGTGTGTTTATGGTTAGATAACAATATATACTATACATTGTCCCATAACACTATGTATATAATAACATTTAACACAGTGCCTAGCACATAGTAGACTCTCAAATGATTGGTAAGTAAATGAGTTAAAATGCATTTTATTTGCCAGTATTCTTTTTTTATTGCAGTATAGTTGATGTAGAATATTACATAAGATACAGGTGTACAACATAGTGATTCATAATTTTTAAAGGTTATATTCCATTTATAGTTATTATAAAATAGTGGCTATATTTCCTTATATATTCTTGTGGCTTATTTATTTTATACATTACAGTTTGTACTTCTGAACCCCCTACTCCTGTCTTTCCCTTCCCCCCTTCCTTCTCACCACTGGTAACCACTAGTTTGTTCTCTAGATCTGTGAATCTGTTTACTTTTTCCTATATTCACTACTTGGTTTTATTTTTTAGATTCTACATATAAGTGATATCATACAGTGTTTGTCTTTCTCTGACTGACTTATTTCACTGAGCATAAAAACCTTCAAGTCTATCCATGTGGTTGCAAATGGCAAAATTTCATTCTTTTTTATGGCTGAGTAGTATTCCAGAGAGAGAGACAGAGAGAGAGAGAGCGAGAGAGTGAGTGTGTATGTGTGTGTGTGTGTGTGTATGCCACATCTTTATCGATCCACCTGTTGATGGACACTTAGGTTGCTTCCATATCATGGCAATTGTAAGTAATACTATTTTGAACATTACGGTGCATGTATCTTTTCAAAATAATGTTTTTGTTTTAGTCGGATATGTACCCAAGAGTGGGATTGCTGGGTCATATGGTAGCTCTATTTTTACTGTTTGGAGAAACCTCCATCCTGTTTCCCGCAGTGGCTGCACCAATTTACATTCCCACCACCATCCACATCCTCAGCAACATTTGTTGTGTTCTTTCTGATGATAGGCGTTCTGACAGGTGTGAGATAACATCTCATTTTTGGTTTTAATTTGCATTTTCTGATGATTAATAGTGTTGAGCATCTTTTCATCTGCCTGTTGGTCATCTCTATGTCTTCTTTGAAAAAATTTCTATTCAGGTCTTCTGCCCAGTTTTAATTGGGTTGTTTGTTTTTTTGATATTGAGTTGTATGAGCTGTTTATAGATTTTGTATATTAATCCCTTATCAGTCATATCATTAGCAAATATTTTCTCCCATTGTGTAGGTTGTCTTTTTGTTTTGTTGATGGCTTCCTTTGCTGTGCGAAAGCTTTTATGTTTAATTAGGTCTGATTTGTTTATTTTTGCTTTTGTTTCCTTTGCTTTAGGAGACAGATCAAAAAAAATATGATTTATGTCAAAGAGTGTTCCGTTTATGTTTTCTTCTGGGAGTTTTATGGTTTCCGGTCCTACATTTAGGTCTTCAGTCCATTTTGAGATTATTTTTATATGTGGTATGAGAAACTATTCTGACTTCATTCTTTTCTTTTACATGTAGCTGTTTCCCCAGCACCACTGAGCGGGGGTGGGAAGCGGTTCCTGACACAGTTTTGTATGGAGTCCAGGGTGTCCTGAAACTAGTGTTGGCCTGCTAGTGGGCAGGACCATGTCCCAACTGGTCCCAGGGCAGGGTCTGGCCTACTGGGAGGTGTGGGCAGGCTGGGTCCGCAGATTGCAGGATTGTGGTTTTCTTGCATTTGGTGTCTGCCACCTGATGGGTGAGGCTGGTCCAGAGGCTAAAGCAGGCTTCCTTGAGGGCAGGGCTGGGCTCCAGGAGTTTCTGGGGCTGGTGCCTGCCCACTGGTTGGGGAACTGGGTGCTGGGACCCTGCTGGACAGGGCCATGTCCAGAGGCAGCTGTGGGCTCAAGGGGTCTTAAGGCAGCCTGTCTGCTGATGGGTGGGGGCTCTGTCCCCACTGAATGAGTTGCTTGGCCTGAGGTGTCCCAGCACTGGCACCTATAGACTGTTGGGCCAGGGCACGGTTGGGTCCTAGCACTAATAAGCTAGAGGGAAGATTCCACAATGGCGCCTGCTAGCACCAGTGTCCCCATGGCAGAAGTAGCTCTATGAATGGCTGCCACCAGTGTCTATGTCCCCAGGGTGCATTGCAGTTGCCTCCTGTTCCTCCGGGAGATTCTCCAAGACCAGCAGGTAGGTCTGACCCAGGCTCCTATCAAATTACTGCTTTTGCCCTGAGTCCTGGAATGTGTGAAACTTCGTGGGTGCCCTTTAAGAGTGAAGTCTCTCTCCCCGAAGTCCTATGGGACTCCTGAAATTAAGGCCCACTGGCCTTCAAAGCCAGTGCTCTGGGGGCTCGTCTTCCCAGCGCAGGACCTCCAGGCTGGAGAGCCTGATGTTCAGCTCAGACCTTTCACTCCTTTGAGAGAATCTCTACAATGTAATTATTCTCCAGTTTGTGGGTTGTCCACCCAGTGGTATGGGACTTCACTATACAGCTAGTCTTCCCCACCTACCTGTCTCCTTGTGGTTCTTTCTTTGTGTCTTTGGTTGTAGAAGATCTTTTCTGGTAGGTTCCAGTCTTTTTCATTGATGGTTGTTCTGCAAATAGTTAGTTGTGATTTTGGTGTGCTTGTGAGAGGAGGTGAGCTCAGGGTGTTTCTACTCCGCCATCTTGGCCAATCTCCCCAAGACATAGTATTTTCTGATGCTTTTAGATCACATTTGCAGAGTCCCAATGCAAACCCTGAAACAGCAGAAGAAATCTTAAGCCCTTCAAAAGTAACCAAGAAGAGGGAGAGAAAGAGACAAAAAAGCACCCTCAAGGGCTAATGCTGATAGCTAATGGTAAATGTAAATATATATACACCAAACTCCTTGCTTCAAGATCCAGGTCACTCAAGGAAAAAAGTAATCTCGCTAAGGAACAGGCTGGTAAGAATACCTCACGTAAACTACAAAGAGAGAACATAATGGGATTGTCTCCATAATTTCACTTTCTGATATTTCATTGTTTGTTAGTGTACAGAAATGCAACAGATTTCTGTATATTAATTTTGTATCCTGCGACTTTACCAAATTCATTGATGAGCTCTAACAGTTTCCCCATTTACCATCTCATCAAAAAGAATCAAATACCTAGCAATAAAGCTAAGGAGGTTAGAGACCTGTACTCCAAAAACTAGAAGACACTGATGAAAGAAATTGAAGATAACACAAACAGATGGAAAGATACACTGTGTTCTTGGATTAGAAGAATCAATATTGTTAAAATGACCATAGTATCCAAGGAAATCTACAGATTCAGTTGCATTCCCTATCAAATTACCAATGGTGTTTTTCACAGAACTAGAACAGATAATTTAAAAATTTGTATAGAAACACAAAAATTCCGATTAGCCAGAATAATCTTGAGAAGGAAGAACAGCTGGAGGAATCTTGCCCTCTGACTTCAGACTATTACAAGGGTATGGTCAAAAACAGTATGGTACTGGCACAAAAACAGACATAGATCAGTGGGACAGGATAGAAAGCCCAGAAATAAACCCCACGCACTTATGGTCAATTAATCTAGGACAGTGGAGGCAGGAGTATACAATGGAGAAAAGACAGTCTCTTCAGTAAGTGGTGCTGGGAAAACTGGACAGCTACATGTAAAAGAATGAAATTAGAAGATTCTCTAACACCACATAAAAATAAACTCACATCTAGGTGTTTAATCCATTTTAAGACTGGATACTATGAAACTCCTAGAGGAAAACGTAGGCGGAACACTCTTTGACATAAATCGCAGCAATATTTTTTTGGATCCGACTCCTAGAGTAATGGAAACAAAAACAAAAATATACAAATGGGACCTAATCACACTTACATGCTTTTGCACAGCAAAGGAAACCATAAACAAAACGAAAAGACAGTCTATGGAATGGGAGAAAATATTTGCAAATGATGTGACCAACAAGGAATTAATGTCCAAAATATACAAACAGTTTGTACAGCTCAATATCGAAGAGATAACCCAATCAAAAAACGGGCAGAAGATCTAAATAGACATTTCTTCAAAGAAGACATACAGATGGCCAACAGGCACATGAAAAGAAGCTCAACATCGCTAATTATTAGAGAAATGCTAATCAGAACTACAATGAGGTATCACCTCACTCTGGTCAGAATGGCCAACGTCAAAAAGTCTGCAAATAATAAATGTTGGAGAGGGTGTGGAGAAAAGGAACCCCCCTACACTGTTGTTGAGAATGTAAATTGGTGCAGCCACTATGGAGAACCCTTAAAAAACTAAAAATAGAGTTACCATATGATCCAGCAATCACACTCCTGGGCATATATCCAGAGAAAACCATAATTCGAAACGATACATGCACCCCAATGTTCATTGCAGTCGTAGAATATCACTCAACCATAAAAAAGAGTAAAATAATGCCATTTGCAGCAACATGGATGGATCTAGAGATTAAGCCAGAGAAAGACAAATATCATATGATCTCACTTATATGTGGAATCTAAAAAAAATGATACAAATAATTTATTTACAAAACAAATAGACTCATAGATATTGAAAGCAAACTTACAGTTACCAAAGGGGAAAGGCAGGGGCAAGGGGAGGGGATAAATTAGGAAATTGGGATTAACAGATATGTACTACTATATATAAAATAGATAAATAGCAGGGACCTACTATATAGCACAGGGAACTATATTCAATATCTTGTAGTAACCTGTAATGGAAAAGAATCTGGAAAAGAGTATATGTATAAATATATGTGTGTGTGTGCGTGTGTGTGTGTATCTATCTGAATCGCTTTGCTGAACACCTGAAACATTGAATCAACTATTCTTCAATAAAAAAAGAGAGAGAACATATGGAAGAGCAAGACAGTTTGAGGAAGTAGAGAATATCACTGGATTAGAGTCATACTAACATTAAAGTTGCTAGCTCATGAATAAAATATTAAGGTATTTTAAATCCATCTTTTGTGTAATAAATTAGAAAACGATGTACAAGTCCATTTAGTAGCCAATCCAGGTGATCCTTTTGTTCACAATTTTTACTTGAAAGTATAGCTAAAGTTTTCAGACATCTAGTTTATAGCTTTCTTCATGTTATCCTATAGTACTACCTATTTTTATGTCTGATTATAAACTGTGCCCTTTTTTGCTTGCCCATGTATTTCCATTTTCCTGTCTTGACTATATGAATACCACAGGTTAAATGGTTCAGTTATTCATTTTTGCCAGTTATGTGGAAAGCATTAGCTTTTCATTTTGGCAAAGTGGTTTAGAAAATGTTGATGGTGATACGCTGCTTTCTCAACCACATGCTCCTCTCTTATCTTGACACAGAATATATCCACAAAGAAAGGAACAGTTTTAATGGGAAAAGGCCCAGCCAAATCATCTTATCATGTTACACATCACATTACAGCAACTGTTTCACATTCACTTACAGAGACCTAAGACCAGACAAGAAGTAACATTCTTACCCAAGTTCAACCAAAGATGTTTAGCCTCTACCACATGGCAGTCTCTTTTAAGAAAATTAAAAACGGGAAAATGAAACCCATATGTAAATTATAGCATTCTAAGTTGGAGGATGAGGAAGAGAAGAACTTCCTCAAAAATTAATTTCCAGCAGATGGGTAATTTAGGACAATATTAGTTTCTTCTTTTAGTGTTTAAGAAGACTATATTAGACAGTGAGAGTATCTAGCCCTGTGGTGAGTGACAGGCTTCCTTATGAGACCTACCAGAAATTTTGGTCTGATTGTTTTGTTGTTGTTTTGTTGGATAACTTGAGTTTTTTACCCTGAAACAATCAGCATGGCTAAAAAATGAGGAACCACGGTATTTTTTAGTTTCAAAAGATTTTTTTTTTCCAGTTGAGATAATATTGTAAAAACACTGTATTTTCTCACTTTCTAGATTTTCCTTTAGCTGGAATATAGTCCATCAAATGTCTACGGATAGAAAAACCTTTCAGAAAAACACCAAATGTTTATTTTATGTGTATGTGTGTAATGTCTTCTGTGAATATTACCATTGAACAAAGATATAAACTTTTTGACTGTATCACTATGATCTCAGTGAGGAAGCTCTGAAAATGAAGATGACCTTCAAGGTTTTAGTTGATAAGAGTGGTCAAGATTGACATTTTCCAGAAGTAGTTAACTGAACTTGCTAGTGAAATATGGAACTTAGTTACTAGAAAAGATTACTTTAAACATCACAGAAAAACACAGGTGAGGTGAGTATAAACCATCTCTGTAAAGGAACCAGGTACATACCCAGGATTATTCCTAGAAGTAGCACATCACTCTTTCTCCTTCCTTCTTCCTTTCTTATGTGCCCTCAAGGCAGCATAAAAATGCCTGGTGCTTTGTGCAGCCTTGCAATTACTGAAGAAACAGGAAAGAACAAGATGAGTTTGAGTTAGCTCACAATTACAGGATCTCTGTTTATAAGAGTTTCACAAGCCAACTCCAGATCTACTTCATGCAAAGGAAAGTCTCCAAGTATAAACAAACACTCCTTAAACACATGTGAAAATTGACTAATACAGAAGTGGTTGTTCTAAGTTCTACATCTCTAACCCAGAGTAATTATACGGTAAAAGATTTGATATGAAATCCATTTCAGAAATAGTTTAGTTTTCTCTGTTATGTTTTTATTAAGCATTCTACGTTATGTTGATTTTTTAAATGCAGTTTGATTGAACACCCTCTGTTTATTTTCATCTAGGAATGCTTATTTTTTACCCCTTATAATTGTCATGAATTGCTATCAATGAAGAAAAAAGTATGGCTAGAAACTATGTTGAATTTCTTTTTATAGGTGGAAATTTCCCTTTTTTATAGGGAAAAAACAAGCAATGTTTCTTTGGTTTTAATTGAGTTTTGAGATAATTTCATTTGGATCTTTAGCCTACATTCTGTGTTATATTTTTTAATATCTGGGTTTATGCAGTGACACTGAAATGGCTCATGAAGGGTTTTCTAAAGGCATGAAAAGGAGGTGGTCTTAGAAATAGATCAGTATAGTTTAGCTCATTCTGGAGTATACTCACTTTTATGTTGCATGTAGTTTGTTTTGCCCACCCCTGCCCCTAAATATATGGGCTTCATAGGCAAGAATTTTATCTTGGTTTTTTATATGCCCCTCTCCTGTAGTAAGTAATAACCTTACTGCTAACCACTCAGTTAATCAACGTGAATATATCTACCTTTTTTCCAACAGGTGAACGGAAGAGTCCTTATGTTGCGGTATGCTGTATTGTGATGGCCTTCAGCATCCTCTTCATACAGTAGCTTGGAAAAATGCCAGAATTCAGTTGCAATCAGATTTAAATATGAAAAAAAAGGACTTATCTGCAGAAAATAATGGAAAGAGTGGTTAACCCTTTTATCTTTGAACATTGAATGAGATAAATTTTCAGCTGCTGTTCTCTATTTTTGTTATTGGACCAATGTTCTATATAATTAGGATGTAACCATTTAATACTCAGAGCTTAAATATGTCTGTAACAATCAACCTCAGTACTGTCACTGCAATATTACATTCTGCATATGTCATTCTGTTATGTCAGATACCAGTTTTTAGTGAGGTATCTTTAAGGCACATAGGAGAAAACAAAATTGGTAAATTACTTAAGTTCCTTTCACCGTGATTTGGAAACGATAAATCTTTATAGAATGAGACTTTTTGGACTAGCTTTTTTATTGAAAAAAAAAAAGGTTCAATTCGTGTTGGTAAGGACTGCATTCATATTTAATAATGCTTGCTTTTCCTCTGGCCACATCATTTTGAGCATTAACCAGAGTACCTCTACTGTTAGCAAACTGTAGTTTATTACAGGTATTTAAACTATTTAAAACAAGCCTATGCAGTTCTTAAGGAGGAAGATAAATGAGAAGTGACTTAAGAGTGCTATTGAGAAAATGTTCCTATTTAACATAAAAGAATTCAGAATACCTGACTGGTGTTATCATCTCTGAAACCTCTGGTTAAGTATGGATAAATGTCTTAAGCATAAATTTGACCAGCTAACTGTTGTTTTTGGAATAAGACTACATGTTTAGAGTAAAAAAGAGCTAAACGGAATGGTAATCTTACACACGTTTTTCATTCTTTTTAGTGTTAGGTCTCTACATTTTAATTACCCCAAAATGCAAACTGTGTTTTTGTTTTTTAATACAGCACTTTAAACCTAGTTTATGTTTTGCCTATCAACTTGAACTGGAATCTTGTGTAACTTACTACATGATGATAAACGTTTTCACATCTACTTACCATATGCCATGGCATAAATGTCTTTGAGCTTTGATGATAAAGGAGGACCTTCAGTAATTTTCATTGAGGCAAGAGGAACATTGGAAATGTGACATAAATTTTGTAGTAGAGCAGTTATTACACATTTATGGTTAACATTTCAAAATTCAGTTAAAGTTTCAAAGCGAAGGAGAACTTCTTAACTAAAAATTGCCCATTATACATAGTATTAATTAGATATTGTTGTCGGCTGTTAATTCCCCATAAAGATAAAAAGAATAAACTTTTTTTTTAAGAAAAAAATTGTTTAGAATTATTTTTAAATGAGCCTGCCAGTAGCTGTTTCTGCAGAAACAAAGTATGGAACTGAAAGTTACCTATTTTTAGGACCACTTTAAAGTACTTAGAATTCTAGGAAACATGTAAGAAAATCTTGTTACACGTTGCCTGCTTTTTTTTTGCAAAAGATAAAAGCTGCTGTTTGGCTGTCAGTATATTTGTTTATTGTACATTTCTGGCTTATCTATAGCTGGTTTAAAATGGTATATTTTGCCTTAAACAGGTTAATCAGGTTATAATTGTTCCTACTCTGCACTGTCTCTTGGGCTTTGCATTAGGTCAAGGATTTTCAGGGTATCCCCAAAATAGGACTCTTATCAGAATATACATGCAGAGTAAGTCACCTTTCTGGGTCTAGTTTCTTGAATGGCCATCTGTTGTCCAACTCTGCTGCCAACTAGACTTTCCAAAAGCTATATCAGCTAATTTTTTATATACTAACACAAATCTAATATGAAAAAGGGAGGACTATTCTAGATAATCAGTTCTAGGACGTTTCTTTTAAGTTGGCATTTCAGAGGAGGTAGGTGGAAAGTAGAGGAAGAAATAATTTTTTGGAAAATTTGTGGCAACATATAAACATTTTACTGTGTGTAGATGCTGAACAGAATAGGAAGCAGCTTATTTCTGACCCCAGACATTCTGACCTTTTGAAACACAAGCTCTTTGGGAGGTGGTGAAAGACACAAGATTCTGTGAAGAAAAGCAATGAGCATTTTCTTTTTCTTTTTTTTTTTTGCGGTACGCGGGCCTCTCACTGTTGGGGCCTCTCCCGTTGCGGAGCACAGGCTCCGGACGCACAGGCTCAGCGGCCATGGCTCACGGGCCCAGCCGCACCGCGGCATGTGGGATCTTCCCGGACCGGGGCATGAACCCATGTCCCCTGCATCGGCAGGCGGACTCTCAACCACTGCACCACCAGGGAAGCCCAATGAGCATTTTCTTTAATGTATTTTTTTTTCAAAGAATTACCACTAAATCCTATTCTCTAACCCAAAGGGCGGTGTAGGTAGTTTTAAGCCCACAGAATATTCAGATATTCCTCTTGTGGTCTTTGCAAGGTGGAAAGATGCAGAAGAGGATTAAGGATCAATTTAAACATCAGATGGACTGCCTCTGTCACAGTCTTGGTGCAAGGCCAGATGGGATGATGGGCACTAAAGTCCACAGCTTGCTAGATTCAAATACCCTCCCTAAGCTCCTTCCTGGCTCCAAAATCTTTTGATTCCATCTTGCCTGGAATTTGTGTTGTGCTGATGTTTAGTTCCTGATTGGCCTCAGCTGTGCCAATGGCAGGAGCATGCCTTCTTTCCAGGCAGTCTTAAAAGATGTTCAATCAAAAGAAGACATAGTCTGCTGAATTCCCTCTGTGGCTTAAAAAAGTTTAGATTCAAGTCCAGTATTTTGTTAATGCCTATGCTGCCGTGCCAGACACTACTATCCTGAATGTTCTTACATCGTCAGATTCAAAACAGTCCTATGCTGGGAAAAGTAGTAATATGTAACTTGTAACAGACACCATCATCTTAGTAAAATGCAGATCAGTCTAGTTCTAACCTAGGACAAAATTGAGATTTCAGTGAAGTAACTTCTTCAAGTTCACAAAGTCAAAAATGAACAGATCTCTGCCTGGTTTTGTGAAAAAGACCTACCACTTATAAATAGAATATTTATATTTCAGCATTTTAAAGAGGCATTAAGAGAGTGCATTCAATCTATTATCACTGAACACAAGTACACAGTTTCTTCCCTCTAGTGGTTCATAATGTTGTGGGTGAGAGAGAAATTAGGTTATTTTATATGAAGTGCAGTGTGATAGCATTTATTATTGAGATAACACCAGGATTCTAGAAGAAAATAAAAAGGTGACAGCTCAGTCAGGGATATGAACTTCCTTCCAGAGAAACAAGGCTTAAGCTGAATTTAAGAGCAATATGCAAAAGCACCAGGGGTATATTATGGACCATCAGTACCTAGCTTGTCGTGCCAGCCACTTGGGGAGTACAGCTGAGCCTTGAACAACACAGGTTTGAACTGTGCAGCTCCACTTATATGTTGGGTTTTCTTCAGTGGTAAATGCTACAGTACTGCATGATCCCAAGTTGGTCGAATCTGTGGCTACGGAACCTCGCTTATGGATGGCTGACTGTAGGATATCCCTGGAGTGTGGACTGCGCAGACGGTCAGCGCCCGTAACCCCCACATTGTTCAAGGGTCAACTACACTACGATATAAGCCTAGAAAGGTGGAGAGAGGTTAGATCCTAGAGGGTCTTGTATTTTTCTCATTGCTATCTATTATCTACCTCAGAATTGAAGTTCAGTATGTTTCCTCCTGCCTGACAAAAAAATTCAAGAATAAAACTAAAATTCTCCCTTGGTGTATGTGTAAACAAGGTTAAATATATCCATGCCAACCTTATTTTGGACCAAGAATAATAAATTACTGTCCTCTCCAGAGGCATCTGCTTAGCATAAAGCCAAGGTAACTTACCAGTCAGGTCAAATATTTTCAGGAACTCTGAGTAGCTCATACTCTATCAGTGCCAAAAGTAGTCAGGATTGTTAAAGCACACATGTGCATAAGAAGCGAGGGTTGTTGCAATTTCTGCATTTCCTGGGTGCACAGAAAAGATTTCTAATAAACAAGGACATGTGCTCCTTTCAAAACCTTTGAGAAGTACTGGATCACAGGAAACTGAAAACAAGAACGGAAGATTCTTAGGGACCCCTCTGCTTTCTTTGGTATCCAGTAACAGTAGATGTACAAAATATAAGTACTTGTGTAATATCAGCATTGTGAGTATTGCACAGCCCTGTTATTCTCAATCAGCAAGTTACTAGCTTCCAAAAATAGCTTCATGATTATGTAATCTATACATTGCCTTCCACAGTTTCTTTTACTTTGCCCTCAACCAGTCCCAAAATGGTAATCTGAAATGCCACTCCAATATCAGAAAAAAAAGGGTAGGTGGAAATATATTTCCTGTGGTTTTGAGAGTACAAAAAATCATCCTACTCTATGGTTAGTGCATATGTCTGTGGTATGTAATAAAAATCAAAGTGAACTTGCAAGAGCCTCCTAGTTTTGTCCTATGGTCAGGTGAGTGAAAGGTTTTTTAGGGGGTTGGTTAGAGTATTGAAATGGCCATGTTTTGAGTAAGATGGGAATAGAGAAATATTTCAATTTGTTTTACCTGCATTTTAATTCATGGCTCGTCGAGGTTGGTTTGGGGAAGTTTTATTTTTATATTGTTTTGCACCTTAAAGCTGTTCAATCTATTATATTGCTGTTTCTTTGAGTGAGCCTTCAAGAGTCTAATGACTTGCTTTAGATGTGAAGTCATGAATTCCCTCCAGAGATGGTGGAAATCTGATTCTGAGTGAAAGTGACAATTAATTATTGACAGTAACTTTCAACTTGTCCTCAACTGAGAGCCTTCAGATGCTCAAGCCTTCTGGCAAGTAGCTATCAAAATCTGTGAGCAGTGACCATCAGAGTGAGATTATTTAGCCAATTTATACCATTTATTGAGAAGTATGAAAAAAAAACATGTACTGTGTACCTTGCTTTGGGTAGCATGGTCTTTCTACTGTTATCTTCCCAGCACCCAGTTAACACAGACAAACCTTCGTTAGACCTGTTACCGGAAATAATTGACTTAACCAAGTGAATTGCAACAACTATATTTTTAGTTGAGTTTTGAATTCAAAAAGTATTTCATATACGAATAGAAAAACAGTATCTTAGTTGTATCCTCAGTGTATATTATAAACCTCCCTCACTGCTCCATTGTAACTACGAGTTGATGTGAGACTATAGAGAAAAATTACTAAGTTTCTGATTTCTAATTTAGATCAAAAGAATTCAAAATGGCTTTGCTTGAGACCATTAGTTTAACACAGTAGGAAAGCAAAATCTGTTTTCTATTCGGAGGGTTTGCATTAATATCCTGAACCATAACAGATTTGCTGGGAGAAAAAAAAAGAGAGAAACATAAATATTGGAAATAGGGTACGTCACTTCACACACACCCTGTAGAGGATGAGAGCACTTAGGAATTTCAAAATACCCAGACACCACTACTGTTTGAGCTTTATTTGGCAAGGGAAGTAGCCTGGGAGCAAATGTGTAGTAATTGAAGGTTTGTACCCAAATTGCCAAAAACGTCTAATTTATGAGCCACTTCAACACTTTTGATCACGTAGTACGTGTAGGCTAAATGCTGGAAAAGTAATGTGCAAAGATATTAGACTGCTTAAGAAGAAATAAGGACACATTTAAGGCATGAAGGATTTCAAGAAGGCTGGCCTCAAAGAAGGAATATTTGCAGTAGTGAAGTTTTAAAGAAAAATGATCTGCAGACTCAGGGTAACACCAAAAGATTTGATCTTGGAGATTGAAAGGAAGATAGAACACTCTTTCAATAACATTTCATTAGGGCCTTAGAAAAACAAGATAGGATTTTCCTTTTTATTTTATTTAATAAAAGTATTGTTTATTCTTTGCTTGCTTTGTAGCTAATATTATTCACAAATGGAGGAACCTCTATTAAATCTTGGAAAGTGATGAGAGTACTTTTATAAAATATGTTTAAGAGGTTTACAGTATGAAATTAAGAGAGCTGTAGAACACAAAATATAGGGTAATAAAGTTAGATGAGTTTTCAGAAAAGTTAGTTTTATGAGTATGTAATCTAAACCTCATTCAGATCTCTATTAATGGGTCACTGTTATGAGCTCTAAGTGAATCAAAGCCAAAATAACATACAGTAACAGAATTTAAAACCCATAACTTAAAACTGCATTCATACTACTGGCAACTCCAATCCTAGTTGTTTTTATTTTTAAGTATTACCATCACAGGCATCCTTTCAAAGAGGCATAATTGAATCTGTTAAGAGAAATTGGACATAGGAAACTATTGAGATGGTTCCTGAATCCCTAGGCAATTATTTGACTTGCCATGAATAACAGAAATAAGGGTAGAATTCAGGATAATCTTTATGCCTCCAAGGAATGGAAAATTAATCCCTCTGACATGGCTGTCCCACAAAGTAGGTTCCTCCACATCTTCCTTTCTATTTCTAGAAGAATCCTTTGAGAACTGGCTGTGTGCCAGACACAGTGCCAGCATCAGCGTATACAATGTGGAACAAGACAGCTCCTGTCACAGAACCTCGATTCTAATGAAGACCAACTAACCAAAATAGATAGGCATACACAACCTCTAGTAAGGACCTTGAAGACACCAAACAAAGGATGATTTTAGATGGAGTGGTCTGAGATGGCCAGTCCATGAAGTTGATGGGTTAGGCTAAGACCTGCAGACGAAAAGAGCATGAGCCAGGAGGCAGAAGGAACAGCATACTCGAAGACCCAGAGATGGGAAAGAGCTTGGGACTTGAAGTGGAGAAGTTGATAGGAAACTAGCATGAACTAAATGAGACAAAGAATGGTATAAGTTGGATAGAAAAATGAGCCAAATTATGCAGTGCTTTGAGCCATAGAGAAGAGGCAGACTCATGCAAAGGATGAGTCAATACCTGCTTGCAAAATTGGAGCAGGTATAGTGTCTATCAGGCTGTCCTTGGATCTCGTATTGGAACTGAAATCCACAGGGCAGGTAATTGGGAAGGAAAGGCTAGAAGCTTCAGGATGGACTGAAACCCATCAGTTATTATTGCTCTGATCTTGGTGCTGTGGACGTCCTGCAGAAAGAAGCCAGTGCCTTTCACCTTGTAGCTAAACACACATCTGGCCAAGGGTTAGAGAAACTGAAGGAGAAAGTGGAATAGTTATAGGCCCAGCCATTGCCTCATGCTAAAAAGTTTAGCACACCTGGGACAACATGTGCGAGCTAACAAAACGGTGGTTGCTGCACCTCTGCCCTCAAATTTCACACAAGACTCTCCTGTGGCCCACTCTAACCAAACCTTAGAGGAAATGGAGTTCTGGGAAATGTAGGACGGCCTAACCAATCTGACACATTACAAGGGCCTCACATCCTCTTAAAGACCCACTTGGATCGCCTCCCAGCAAGTCAAAAACATGCCAAACAAAACTGTTTATCCCTTCTAAATCTGCTTCTGTCTGGGTCTCCTTATTTTTGTAAACAGTACAACTTTCCTTCTATGATAGAAACTTTCTAACCCCCTAAACTCCTTTTTTTTCTCTCTTTCATATTGCTCCCGCCAATCTGTAGTTTAGTTCTATCATTTTTACCTCTGCAGTGCGTACCCCAAGCATATGAGTTCAAACTCACCAGGTGACTATACCATCCCACACATTGATTTCAGATTCAGTTTTATAAAAGCCTCATTCTGGAACCCCAGAAGTACAAGGGCATTTTCCCCTCCAAGACACGTACAGGAGAGTGAGTTATGGCAGAGGTGCTAGCATGCTGTTATCATTATTTAAACCAAGAAAAACACACTGTAGACAAGATGAAAGATCTAATAAAAATCTGTTCTTATTCCCGATTCTAAAACTTTAACAGCTGGGCTTTCCCATGTGGAATAATGTTACATAAATAACTCAGCTAGGAAGCAGAGGGGCTGTGAAGAAGTCCAACGAAATGATAGATGATCTTGGTCAATCTGAATCACACCCAATGGAGTTACAAGGAAAGAAGTGGTCATTGGAAGGTACTGGTGAGCTGGTGCTGGTACAATCAGCAGACTTCACAGAACCTTAGTCATGTACACTAATTCTTCTATAGAGGTTTTCTTTCTACTTAAGCATATTAACACTCTCTAATCTATTCCATAGGGACTTTTTCTGCTCCATCCAAAAATGTCACGGAAATCTAGAGAAATCGGCTCTCAGAGAATAAACTTGTTGAGATTTAAAACTGAAATAAACTGAATTCTTATGCTTAATTTTTTTTGAAAGGGGACAAATATCTCTGAGTACATTCTATTTAATATTCTCGTCCACATAATCTAGGTATAGCTCATGTTACAAATCCTACTCCCACTTCTTCCATCAACTGAAGCATATGTAGTTGCAGCTGTGGCACAAATGCCAAAAGGCATAATGAGAAAATATGACTAAGGAACAGAGCTTCAGCCTAAGAAAATGAATGCAGTCCTCCTTTTCCACTTATATAATGGGAAAGTGGTGAGAAGGGAGCCGCCATCTGTATGATAGATATAAAACTTTGGGGCGAGTCTCCTCATCTTTCTCAGATTTGAGTTAGATGATCTCTAAAAGCCTGTCCAGCTCTAAAAACCGATGACTATCCTGTATTCATAGTACAAGTTGTTCTTCACTGGCCCCCACTTATATTTCTCAGCAGTTGGTTAAACAAAGAAAAAGAGCTCTTAGAGAGTGAAGATTCATTTGTTTTCTTCTAGGCATATTCTTGGAAATCCCACTGTGGTTGGAAATTCTACTTTGTGAAATGTACCCAGGAATTTCACCTTGCCAGAAATTCTATAAGGACTCACTTCGATCATTTTAAAGACTTACAGGAGACATTCTGTGATTTGAACAGTGGTTATTTCGGTAGGAAATATTCAGGGAGCATGTGCTTGTTGCTCCCTTTTTTTTTTTAACCTAATCCTGAGATTAACCTATTCTATGAATATCAGCAAGAATCAGCTCACCCATTAGCTACACCATGCAAAGGGAAATGTCCTCATCAACTTGAAAGAAAAGAAGGAGGAAAAAAATAGAAAGAAAATAACTTTTAGGCCTTGAATTGCTAATCACTTCCCCCTACTCTGTGCTGTCCAAATGTTTTTACTCATGATAATCCAAGGAAACATGCTAATGTAGCTGCCCCTTACCTCTCATCACCCTAGCACAGTATGAGTCACTCAGCAGGAGATACTTATAATTTCTGCTATTGATTCTGCCTTTTAAGAGAACGGCAACCTCTGAATGACAAGCCATCTGCTTGAGAGATGGTATAATGAGCCCCTTCAAATTTTTTTATCTCACTACAAAGTTGAAATCTATGAATTACAGAAAACTTAAAAAATATAAATACACAAAAAGACAAAAAAATAGAAGTTTCCAATAATCCTCTCAGTCTAAAACAACCACCATTAACAATTCATGTAAAGATATTCATGCAAAGATAGCCATGTAAAGATAAAGCATACAATTTATTTTTATAAAATAGCACATGCTATTTTGTAGCCTCCCCGTTTATCAATACATCATGGGAGATTCCTGGACAATATGGCGGAGTAGAAGGATTTGAGCTCACCTCCTCTCATGAAAACACCAAAGTCACAAATAACTGCTGAACGACCATCAACAAAAAAGCTTGAACCTACAAAAATGATATTCTACACCCAAAGACACAGAAGAAGCCACAGCGAGATGGTAGGAGGGGTGCTTTTGCAATATAATCAAATCCCATACCCACTGGGTGGGTGGCCCACACACTGGAAAATAATTGTGTCACAGAGGTTGTCCCACAGGAGTAAGAGTTCTAAGCCCCATGTCAGGCTGCTATCAGGAGGAGGAGCCCCCAGAGCATTTGGCTTTGAAGGCCAGCAGGGCTTGAGTAAAGGAGCTCCACAGGACTGGAGGAAACAAAGAATACACTCTTGAAGGGTGCACTCAAGGATTCATGTGCACTGGGACCCAGCAAAAAGAAGTAACTCCATAGGATCCTGGGCCAGACCTACCTATAAGTCTTGGAGGGTCACTTGGAGACGAGGGGATCAGCTGTGGCTTACTGGGGCAGCAAGGACACTGGTGACAGAGGCCCCAGAGAATATTGATGGGCGTAAGCTCTCCCAGAGGTCACAGTTTTGGCATCAAGACCTGGCCCTACCCATCAGCCTACAGGCTCCAGTGCTGGAATACCTCAGACCAAACAACTAGCAGGATAAGATCACAGCCCCACCCATCAGCAGACAGGCTGTCTAGAGCCTTACTGACCTCACAGCTCACTACTTGACATGGCCTTGCCCACCAGAAACTGAACAGTGATTTTAAAACTTCCAACAAACAAAAGTCCAGGACCAGATGGCTCAGAGGCCAATTCTATCAAACATTTAGAGAAGAGATAAATGTTTGATATCCTATCCTTCTGAAACTATCCTATCCTATCCTTCTGACCTATCCTTCTGACACTCTTCCAAAAGATTGCAGGTGGAACACTCCCAAGCTCATTCTATGAGGCCACAATCACCCTGATACCAAAAGCAGACAAAGATACCACAAAAAAAGAAAATTACAGGCCAATTTCACTGAGGAACATAGACACAAAAATCCTCAACAAAAACTAGCAAACCAAATCCAAGAATGTATTAAAAGGATCATACACCATGATCAAGTGGGATTTAGCCCAGGGATGCAAGGATTCTTCAATATACGCAAATCAATCAATGTGATACACCATATTAACAAACTGAAGAATAAAAATAATACGATCATCTCAATAGATGCAGAAAAAGCTTTTGACAAAATTCAACACCCATTTATGAGAAAAACTCTCTAGAAGGTGAGCATAGAGGGAATTTACCTCAATATAATATAGGCCATATATGACAAACCCACAGCTAACATCATTCACAATGGTGAAAAGCTGAAAGTATACCTTCTAGGATCAGGAATAAGACAAGGATGTCCCCTCCACCACTTTTATTCAACATAGTTTTGTAAGTCCTAGCCACAGCAATCAGAGAAGAAAAAGTAATAAAAGGAACCCAAATTGGAAAAGAAGAGGTAAAACTGTTACTGTTTGCAGATGATATGATACTGTACATAGAAAATCCTAAAGATGCTACCAGAAGACTACTAGAGCTAATCAATGAATTTGGTAAAGTTAGCAGGATACAAAATTAATGCACAGAAATCTCTTGCATTCCTATACACTAACAATTAAAGTTCAGAAAGAGAAATTAAGGAAACAATCCCATTTACCATCATATCAAAAAGAATGAAATACCTAGGAATAAACCTACCTAAGGAGACAAAAGATCTGTCCTCTGAAAACTATAAGATGCTGATGAAAGAAATCAAAGATGACACAAACAAATTAAAAGATATACCATGTTCTTGAATTGGCAGAATCAATATTGTCAAAATGACTACACTATGCAAGACAATCTACAAATTCAATGCAGTCTCTATTAAATTACCAATGGCATTTTTCACAGAACTAGAACAAAACATTTTTAAATTTTTATGAAAACACTAAAGACCCCAAATAGCCAAAGTAATCCTGAGAAAGAAAAACAGAGCTGGAGGAATGAGGCTTCCTGACTTCAGACTATGCTACAAAGCTACAGTCATCAAGACAGTATGGTACTGGCACAAAACAGAAATATAGATCAATGGAAGAGGACAGAAAGCCGAGAAATAAACTCACGCACCTATGTCAATTAATCTATGACAAAGGAGGTAAGAATACACAATGGAGAAAAGACAGTCTCTTTAATAAGTTGTGCTGGGAAAACTGGACAGCTACATGTAACAGAATGAAATTAGAACAATTTTCTTACACTAAACACAAAAATAAACTCAAAATGGATCAAAGACCTAAATGTAAGGCCAGACACTATAAAACTCTTAGAAGAAAACATAGGCAAAAAACTCTTTGACATAAATCTCAGCAACATCTTCCTTGATCCACCTCCTGGAGTAATGAAAATAAGAACAAAAGTAAACAAATGGGATCTAATTAAACTTAAAAGCTTCTGCACAGCAAAGAAACCATAAAGAAGATCAAAAGACAACACTCAGAAAGGGAGAAAATAGTTGCTAATGAAGCCACTGACAAGGGATTAATCTCTGAAATATACAAATGGCTCAAGCAGCTCTATGTCAAAAAAACAAAAACCTAATCAAAACATGGGCAGAAGTCCTAAATAGATTTTTCTCCAAAGAAGACATACAGGTGACCAAAAAGCACATGAAAAGATGCTCAACATTGCTAATTATTAGAGAAATGCAAATCAAAAGTGCAATGAAATATCACCTCACACTGGCCAAAATTGCCATCATCAAAAAGTCTATAGTGAGGGCTCCCTTGGTGGTGCAGTGGTTGGGAGTCCACCTGCCGATGCAGGGGACGCGGGTTCGTGCCCCGGTCTGGGAAGATCCCACATGCCGCGGAGTGGCTGGGCCCGTGAGCCATGGCTGCTGAGCCTGTGCGTCCAGAGCCTGTGCTCCGCAACGGGAGAGGCCACATCAGTGAGAGGCCCGCGTACCGCCAAAAAAAAAAAAGTCTACAGTGAATGCTGGAGAGGGTGTGGAGAAAAGGGAACCCTCCTACACTGTTGTGGGGAATGTAAATTGGTACAACCACTATGGAGAACAGTATGGAGATTCCTTAAAAAACTAAAAATAGAACTACCATATGATCCATCAATCCCACTCCTGGGCATATATCTGAAGAAATCCATAATTTGAAAAGATCCATGCAACCCAACGTTCATTGCAGCACTATTTACAACAGCCAAGACAGGGAAGCAACCTAAATGTCGATCAACAGAAGAATAGATAAAGAAGATGTTGTACATATATATATATATATATAAAGGAATATTACTCAGCCATAAAAAAGAATGAAATAATTCCATTTGCAGCAACATGGATAGACTTAGAGATTATCACACTAAGTGAAGTAAGTCAGACAGAGACAAATACCATATGATATCATTTATATGTGGAATCTAAAAAAAATGATACAAATGAACTTATTTATAAAACAGAAACAGACTCACAGACTTTGAAAACAAACTTATGGCTACCAAAAGGAAAAGGTGGGGGGAGGGACAAATTAGGGGTTTGGGATTTACATATGCACATTACTATATATAAAATAGAAAACCAACAAGGACCTACTATATAGCACAGGGAACTCTACTCAATATTCTGTAATATCCTATATAGGAAAAGAATCTAAAAAAAGAATAAGTAGACGTATAACTGAATTACTTTGTTGTACACCTGAAACTAACACAACATTGTAAATCAACTATAATATAAAATGAAAATTCAATTTAAAAAATTTTAATAATAATAAAAAATTAAAACATAAAAAAATACATCATGAACATCTATCTTTACATAAATTATAGATTTTTGCTATTATACCATTTAAAAATAATTGGAGAGTATTCTGCTATAGAATACAACATAATTTATCTAACCCATAGACTGTTATTGGATTGTTTCCACTTCGGTAATGACATATTTAAAAGGACAGCATGGCACAAATCATATCCATGTCCTCTAAGATTAATGTATATTACACAGGTACCTAAGTTAAATGGATATTCCAAAGTTCCACTTAGGTCTGCATGAACAGGTCTCTTATTCAAGATAAGAGGCACATGTATGCAAAAGAGTTGACTGCTTACTTCTGATTATTTCAGGGCACTTGGAAATATCTCCCCACTTCACCTCTACCTGCAAACTGAAATCACACCGTTAAAAAGCTTAATATTCATATTTTATCAGTTTTCTCTAGAGTTGGACAGGATGGATTTTAAATTATTCCCTCCCCCAAGACCATGGGTCTTCAGTGAAGTACGTGCATGCATTAGATGGGGGAATCAGCCACTGAAGTACCATATTTGAATCCAGTTCTATCAAACATTGCAGGACACTGAGAAAAACAGAGATGTTCCCCAGGCTGGGCAAAAGAAATTAGCCATCTGGGAAGTGAGAGAGACTGAATAACATCAGGCACAGGAAACTGAACAGTGAGTTGAGGCTGTGGGAGTACTGTAGATCCTTCAGACTAAGCAAAGCACTCCTGGATGCAACAGCACTCTAGCCTACTGATGCCTCTGCTTCCACAGGTTTTCAGTCATTCAGGGTGTAGGGGGGCTGTAGCTCCATTTTAATAATGGAAGTTGTAAGGGATCAATTTACAGAATATTTTGATAGAATTCATTTATTTGTTTATTCTACAAAATGGAATATTTATGCAGCCATTAAGTGTATTTATATTGAAGTCTATTTTTGACATGAAAGGATGCACACAATATATTAAGTGATGAAATATGTTATAAAACACTTGATAGAATGAGATTCCTTAGTGTAAAAAATCCTCTACATGTATGTGTGTGTGTGCTCACACACACACACACACAGTTTTAGGAAAAGACTGTAAAAATATATACCAACATGCTAAGAATGACTTTCTCTAGGGGTAGGAATGACAGTGTTTTTTTCTTTCCTTTTATTTTCTAAATCTGCATTTTTATGGTAAACATACATGATAAAATAAATGGCAACAAATGTACATTTGAATTTCATGCTCTACTTTTTTTCTTCATGCCTTTATTTTCAGGCCATCAAACTTTTTTTGCAACTTGCTTTATTGATATTTTTCCCCTCTTTGTTTCATTCCCATGAGAATATAAAAGGTCTTTGTCATTTTATCTCCAAATCTGTTGCTCTAATCTTCCCTTTTTCCCACTTCCTCCCACGCTCATTTTCTCAAACTAGATGTTACATATGAATTTAATGTATTTAAGGATGGGCACTCCTATTTGCCTCTCTAAATCCAGAATGTGAACAGTATTTAGTAACCTTTCATCTATCATGTAAATTCTAAATTCTTTGAAGAAGCGCAAATGGCCTGAATTTACCCCCTAATGCCCCAACTTCAAGCATTTTCAACCAGCAAGAAAAGTAAATCATTTAAATTTAGAACTGACAAGAAACAGACTCAGTTATCTCCAACATGTATGCATTAAGACTAGTCTGCCAAGGGTTTTGTGTAAAGGCAAAAGATAATAAACTTAAAATGTATATACTAGTCAATGAAGGTTTTACATATACAACACAGTGAGTGTGATCCAAGTTCCAGAAATAAATGCCTTGCATTGAATGTAAAATTCATGCTAAGTAAATGTATTTATTTTTTTAAGTGATGAAACTCAATTCTTTTTTTTTTTTTTTTGTGCGGTACACAGGCCTCTCACTGTCGTGGCCTCTCCCGTTGCGGAGCACAGGCTCGGGACGCGAAGGCTCAGTGGCCATGGCTCACGGGCCCAGTCGCTCCACGGCATGTGGGATCCTCCCGGACCGGGGCACGAACACGTGTCCCCTGCATCGGCAGGCGGACTCTCAACCACTGTGCCACCAGTGAAGCCCCCTCAATTCTTTTTTATCTTAAATGGAATTATATGCATCTATCTGCAATTACATGACACAAAGATGTCAATTTTATAAAATTTCCTGACTCTCTGGTTTATGAAAATAATGGCAAACATATCTCCATCTACATTACATACTTAACACAATACTAGAGAATTTAGTATTTATTACACCACTCAATTATGTATACTTTCAGGCTTTTGAAAAAATGAAGCACTTGACAAGTCTTAGTAAGAAAATCTGAGCATGAATGATTTTGTAGCAGTTATGTATAGCTTTGGACATTTAAAACATTTTTCTATAATTCTGTTAATTACTGAAACCAGGTTAATGAATGGCATATTGAAGAAGCCTATTATACAGAAGTTGTGGCTAATGATTGAAGCCTTCCTTCTCACTTAATGATTTATTCCACCTTCCTCACTAGGAGTTCTTAGCATATCAAAAAGGCATCTAAGTACTAACAATTAGATAAGGGGCCTGCTTGGCTGCCCACGGGGTGAGGCAGGGATTCTAGTGCCAGGATACATTTCCTCAACGCCTTCCTATTCTCTTTGTGAGCAACAACATGCGTTTTCCAAGAAGTTAAGTGAAACTAAGGATCCAGTTGGTGGCCACTGAACAGAGTGAAGGACATCTCAATCTGAACTAGCCACCTTTCAATGCTGAATAGCTCCATGTGGCTAGTAGCTGGCATATTAGACAATAAGCTATACTTCCAGTGGAGAAAAATTATTCATACAATTTCTTATCAGTTTGAGGGATCTTGGTTCCCAGGCTGGAGGTCAGGCCCGAGCTCCTATGGTGGGAGCGCTGAGTCCAAACCACTGGACTAACAGAGAACCTCAGACCCCAGAGAATATTAATCAGAGTGAGGCCTCCTGGAGGTCCTCATCTCAGCACCAAGATCTGGCTCTACTCAACTGCCTTCAAACTCCAGTGCTGGAGGCCTCAGGCCAAACAACAAGTAAGACAGGAATACAGCCCCACCCATCAAAAAAAAAAAAAAAGAAAGGACAAAAACATATGTTACAGACAAAGAAGCAAGGTAAAAACCTACAAGACCAAATAAATGAAGACGAAATAGGCAACGTATCTGAAAAAGAATTCAGAGTAATGATAGTAAAGATGATCCATAATCTCAGAAACAGAATGGAGAAAATACAAGAAACATTTAACAAGGATCTCGAAGAATGAAAGAGCAAACAGTGATGATCAACAAAATAACTGAAATTAAAAATACTCTAGAAGGAATCAATAACAGAATAACTAAGGCAGAAGAACGGATAAGTGACCTGGAAGATAAACTGGTGGAAATAACTGCCAGGGAGCAGAATAAAGAAAAAAGAATGAAAATAATTGAGGACAGTCTCAGAGACCTCTGGGACAACATTAAATGCACTAACATTCGAATTATAGGGGTCCCAGAAGAAGAAAAGAAGAAAGGGCCTGAGAAAATATTTGAAGAGATTATAGATGAAAACTTCCCTAACATGGGAAAGGAAATAGTCAATTAAGTCCAGGAAGCACAGAGAGTCCCATACAGGAAAAACCCAAGGAGAAACACACTGAGACACATATTAATCAAACTACCAAAAATTAAATACAAAGAAAAAAATATTAAAAGCAGCAAGGGAAAAGCAACAAATAACATACAAGGGAATCCCCATATGGTTAACAGCTGATCTTTCAGTAGGAACTCTGCCAGCCAGAAGGGAGTGGCAGGACATATTTAAAGTGATGAAAGGGGAAAACCTACATCCAAGGTTACTCCACCCAGCAAGGATCTCATTCAGATTCAATGGAGAAATCAAAAGCTTTACAGATAAGCAAAATCTATAAGAATTCAGCACCACCAAACCAACTTTACAACAAATACTAAAGGAACTTCTCTAAGCAGGAATCAGAAGAGAAAAAAAAGACCCATAAAAACAAACACAAATCAATTAAGAAAATGGTAATAGGAACACACATATCGATAATCACCTTGAATGTAAATGGATTAAATGCTCCAACCAAAAGACAAGACTGGCTGAATGGATACAAAAACAAGACCCATATATACGCTGTCTACAAGGAACCCACTTCAGACCTAGGGACACATACAGACTGAAAGTGAGAGGATGGAAAAAGATATTCCATGCAAATGGAAATCACAAGAAAGCTGGAATAGCAATAGTCATATCAGATAAAATAGACTTTAAAATAAGGAATGTTACAAGAGATAAGGAAGGACACTACATAATGATCAAGAGATCAATCCAAGAAGAAAACATAACAATTACAAGTATTTATGTACCCAACATAGGAGCACCTCAGTACATAAGGCAAATGATAACAGCCATAAAAGGAGAAATCTACAGTAACATAATAATAGTGGGGGACTTTAGCACCCCACTTACACCAACAGACAGATCATCCAGACAGAAAATAAATAAGGAAACACAAGCTTTAAATGACACAATAGACCAGATAGACCTAATTGATATTTTTAGGACATTCCACCAGAAAGCACAAGAATACACTTTCTTCTCAAGTGCACATGGAATGTTCTCCAGAATAGATCATATCCTGGGTCACAAATCAACCTTTGTGATTTATAGAGATCACTGAAGAAATCAAAGAAGAAATTTAAAAATACCTAGAAACAAATGACAACGAAAAAACAATGCTCTAGAACCTATGGGACGCAGCAAAGGCAGTTCTAAGAGGGAAGTTCATAGCAATTGAAACTCACCTCAAGAAACAACAAAAATCTCACATAAACAATCTAAGCTTACACCTAAAGCAACTAGAAAAGGAAGAACAAAGAAACCCCAAAGTTAGTAGAAGGAAGAAATCGTAAAGATCAGAGTGGAGATAAATGAAATAGAAATGAAGAAAACAATAGCAAAGATCAATAAAACTAAAAGTTGGTTCCTTGAGAAGATAAACAAAATTGATAAACCTTTAGCCAGACTTATCAAGAAAAAAAGGGAGAAGGCTCAAATCAACAAAATTAGAAATGAAAAAGGAGAACTTACAACAGACACCACAGAAATACAAAAGATCATAAGAAACTATGACAAGCAACTATATGCCGATAAAATGGACAACTTGGAAGAAGTGGACAAATTCTTGGAAAAGTACACCCTTCCAAGAATGAACCAGGAAGAATTAGAAAATATAAAAAGACCAATCACAGGTAATGAAATTGAAACTGAAATTTAAAATCTTCCAACAAACAAAAGTCCAGGGCCAGATGGCTTCACAGGCAAACTCTATCAAACATTTAGAGAAGAGTTAACACCTATCCTTACCAAACTCTTCCAAAAAATTGCAGAGGGAGGAACACTCTCAAACTCATTCTATGAGGCCAACATCACCCTGATACCAAAACCAGACAAAGGTATCACAAAAACAAGAAAATTATAGACCAACATCACTGATGAACATAGATGCAAAAATCCTCAACAAAATAATAGCAAACAGAATCCAACAACACATTAAAAGGATCATACACTGTGATTAAGTGGGATTTATCCCAGGGATTCAAGGATTCTTCAATATATGCAAAACAATCAATGTTATACGCCATATTAACAAATTAAAGAATAAAAATCATATGATCATCTCAATAGATGCAGAAAAAGCTTTTGACAAAATTCAACACCCATTTGTGATAAAAACTCTCCAGAAAGTGGGCATAGAGGAAACCTACCTCAACATAATAAAACCCATATATGACAAACCCCCAGCAAACATCATTCTCAATGGTGAAAAACTGAAAATATTTCCTCTAAGATCAGGAACAAGACAAGGATGTCCACTCTCACCACTATTATTCAACACAGTATTGGAAGTCCTAGCCACAGTGATCAGAGAAGAAAAAGAAATAAAAGGAATAGAAATTGGAAAAGAAGAAGTAAAACTGTCACTGTTTGCCAATGACATGATACTATACATAGAAAATCCTAAAGATGTCCCCAGAAAACTACTAGAATGAACCAATGAATTTGGTAAGGTTGCGGGATACAAAATTAATGCACAGAAATCTCTTGCATTCCTATACAGTAAAAGCAAAATATCAAAAAGAGAAAATAAGCAAACAATACCATTTACTATGGCAACAAAAAGAATAAAATACCTAGGGATAAACTTGCCTAAGGAGGCAAAAGACCTGTACTCAGAAAACTATAAAACAGTGATGAAAGAAATCAAAGGTAACATAAACAGATGGAGAGATATACTATGCTCCTGGATTGGAAGAATCAATATTGTGAAAATGACTGTACTACCCAAAGCAATCTACAAGTTCAATGCAATTCCTATCAAATTACCAATGGCATTTTTCACAGAACTAGAACAAGAAATTTTACCATTTGTATGGAAACACAAAAGACCCCGAATAGCCAAAGCAAACTTAAGAAAGAAAAACAGAGCTGGAGGAATCAGGTTCCCTGATTTCAGACTACACTACAAAGCTACAGTAATCAAGACAGTATGGTACTGGTACAAAAACAGAAATATAGATCAATGGAACAGGATAGAAAGCCCAGAGATAAACCCCCACACATATGGTCATCTTATCTTTGACAAAGGATGCAAGAATATGCAACGGAGTAAAGACAGCCTCTTCAATAAGTGGTGTGGGGGAAACTGGACAGCTACATGTAAAAGAATGAAATTAGAACACTCCCTAACACCACACACAAAAATAAACTCAAAATGGATTAAAGACCTAAAGGTAAGGCCAGACACTATAAAACTCTTAGAGGAAAACATAGACAGAACACTCTATGACATAACTCACAGCAAGATCCTTTTTGACCCACTTCCTAGAGTAAGGGAAGTAAAAACAAAAATAAACAAGTGGGACCTAATGAAACTTAAAAGCTTTTGCACAGCAAAGACAAGACAAAAAGACAACCCTCAGAATGGGAGAAAATATTTGCAACTGAAGCAACCGGCAAAGGATTAATCTCCAAAATATACATAAGAGCAGCTCATGCAGCTCAATATCACACAAACACCCCAATCCAAAAATGAACATCTAAATAGACATTTAGATGACCTAAGACTTAAATAGACATTTCTCCAGAGAAGACATACAGATGGCCAACAAATAAATGAAAAGATGCTCAACATCACTGATCATTAGAGAAATGCAAATCAAAACAACAATGAGGTATCACCTCACACCAGTCAGAATGGCCATCATCAAAAAATCCACAAACATAAACGCTGGAGAGGGTGTGGAGAAAAGGGAACCCTCCTGCACTGTTGGTGGGAATGTAAATTGATAGCGCCACTATGGAGAATAGTATGGAGGTTCCTTAAAAAACTGAAAACAGAAGTACCATATGACCCAGCAATCCCACTACTGGGCATATACCCTGAGAAAACCATAATTCAAAAAGATACATATACCACAATGTTCACTGCAACACTATTTACAATAGCCAGGACATGGAAGGAACATAAATGTCCATCAAAAAATGAATGGATAAAGATCTGGCACATATATACAATGTAGTATTAGCCATAAAAAGGAACAAAATTGAGTTATTTGCAGTGAGGTGGATGGACCTAGAATCTGTCACACACAGTGAAGGAAGTCAGAAAGGGAAAAGCAAATATTGCATGCTAACGCATATATATGGAATTTTAAAAAGCAGTACTGATGAACTTAGTGGCAGGGCAAGAATAAAGACGTAGACATAGAGAAAGGAATTGAGGGCATGCGGGGGAAGGGGAAGCTGGGATGAAGTGAGAGTAGCACTGACATATATACACTACCAAATGTAAAATGGATGGCTAGTGGGAAGCTGCTGCATAGCACAAGGAGATCAATTCAATGCTCTGTTACGACCTAGATGCATGAGATAGGGAGGGTGGGAGGGAGGCTCAAGAGGGTGGAGATATGGGGATATATGTATACATATAGCTGATTCACTTTGTTGTTCAGCAGAAACTGACAGAACATCGTAAAGCATTTATACTCCAATAAAGATGTGAAAAAAACACAATTAGATAAGGAATAGAAGTGTCAGTGAGACATAATTTATTAGTTTTAGGATGTTGATGAACATAGTTTACTGACTGAAAAAGTTTGATCACTCCTTTTGAAAGAAAGCCTACTCACTGACTCCATTACTCACATGCTCTATGTGAAAGTAGGAATCATTGAAAGTTCTCAGAAACATAAAATAAAAACTCCACCTTACACTATGCAGAAATTCTCCACACCCTGCCATCAGAACTGTGGACCCATGAACTAATGTCCCTGCTTCCTCCACTCTTGGCCAGTTTCACTCTCTGCTTTTCCATATCCTCCACTTCCAGTGAAATATAAGGGCTGATTCAGACAGGTTCTTATTTGCAAACACTACATACTGACCCAAACCAAGTTAAGCAGAAAATAAATTTACTGGAAGGATATTAGTTATCTCATAGAATAACCCAGAAGACCAACAAACCAGGGAAGGAAATCAAACAAGAACACAGGGAAGCTGGGTAGCCAAAATCTCAGCCAAGTTAATGCCCTGGTTGCACACTGAGCCTTGTCCTCAGCACTTCATCACTTGTCCCTGAATACAGTCTCTCTGTGGAGGAGATAAATTCTTCAGTGTCTGTTCCTATGCATCATGGGCTATAGATTCAAAGTGCCAAGCTGAGTGTATTGGTCAACTGTTCCCACACCAGAGCTGCATAACAAAGCACTCCGAAATTCAGTGGCTTAAAATAACAGTATTTTGTTTTTATTCATTTGTGGGTGAGGTAGGGGTTAGCTGATCTAAGCTATACTTGGCTGTACTTGGCTCCAAACCTCAAGTTGGGTTCCACTGAAACTCCTTATCTCTCATGTTTTTTGCATCAGTCAGCTGCCTGACATCTCTTCTCACGGTGATGGCAGAAGTTCAAGATGGCAAGCCAAACCGTATAAGTATGTTTCAAATTTCTGCAACATCAAATCTACTAACATTCTGTTGGCAAATCCAAGTCACATGGCAAGCCCAAAGTCAAGGGGACAACAAAAAACATTCCACCTCTAATGAAAAGAGCTGTGAAGTGACATAGCAAAAGTCACACACACAGGATGGGATGAAGAATTGGGGCTAATATTTCAATTTATTCCAGTGACAATTACTACTGGTCAAGTTTAGGCCTTCTGATAGTGCCCTGGCTGCCATGCAGATGAGTAGAGCAAGTATCTGGTCCTTTCTACTTCTGTAGGGGAGTAAGGGCCCTACCGGGAGGGGGTTCAAATGCTAAGCAGGTATCAAAGCAACAAATATCTATCAAAAGTGCCCAGTCATTATGCTTTCCCATTCCCTTCCATGGAGTTTTAGTAGACAGTAAAGAAGTGGCATACCTGGAAAGTGGAGACTAAATCAGAGTAGGAATTTGGAGATTTGGGCTACATGTAGGAAAAGAGGAAAAAACATCATTTTCTCTAGAATAATGACAATGAGATGATCATACTTGTAAGACCTTTGCCCTGTCTTTACATAGAACCCTGAATCAATGTGCTATTCTTCTCTCATCCTCACACCCCAAGTGATTTACTGGAAGTAAATATATGTGAAAAGGAAAGAAAGGAACACTCTCATTTATGAAGGTGTTCAATTCTCTGCACATGCACGTATCTCAGGAGCAAAAGTTAAACTCCTTAAAAAAAAGCAGGGAAATCTTCTGCCAAACACCACTTTTCTCTTAAGAATTTCAACAATCATTAGGTTGATAGCACCGCTATAGAAACGAAAACAAATCTGGGGCAAATCTAGTCTGATTTTACCTCTAGTCTCTTGACTTCTACAACTTACTTGAATGTAACTTCAGGCATATCTATGTGTTGGGAAAAAAGTTTAGAGTTAACTCGAGTGGTATTACTTGGTGAAGACAAGAATGTAGAGGCAGAAAGGTGAGCTGGTCCATGGGTAACTAGTTACCCCACATCCTTCAGGGGGGCATGTTTGGGCTGGTGCATAGCTAATATAAAGGGTGCTCCAGGAAAGGGACCTTGACTCTTGTTGCTCTTCCTTCTCATAGGTCAGCTTTGAAAGTAACATTGGTTGGAGGAACACATGATTTGGACTCAGCTGCCAAGCAAAATAAGCCATTAGTTGTTTAGGACAATAATAAGAGATACTAGCTGCTCAGCTCCTGGAGACTTTGCAGATCAAGTTCCCACGGGAAGTTGAGTTCAGATGCATTTCCCCACCATCAGGATTAGGTCCACCTAGCTTGTTGCTGGAGAGAGTTACAGGGTCATTCACTGGAAAATACTGCTAGGCTTAGAGATGGGCCAGGTATTATACCGCTACTGGTATGGCAAAAGTGACTCATGGAGAGGTCAATTTGTAAATAAGTAGCCGTTGCTATTGCTATTGATGCCCATACATTATACTGATTTCTCTAGGTAGGAAATAGGCTCAAAACTTTCATTAACATCACCCACTTCCTAAGGAGCATCTTAAACAGCTTCTATCTTTCTGCCAGTTCAATGGACATGAGGTACCGAACACCAAGGCAATGATGAACAGGCTGTGGCCTGGCCATCAAAATGCAGATGTATGCCTAATACTGAATTTTTCCTTAGCAAAATAAACAAAAACAAACAAACAAAAACACCCCCACAGAAAACCAAACATGTTAAGTCTGATTGAATTCGACAAGAAATAGACTTCTTCCTTCTATGGAAGTTAGACCTTTGCCCCCAACTCAGGCATTTTCCTGAAGATCAGGTGAGTTTGAGTGATGTGGACTTGACACAAGTTTCCTGAGCTAGACCCTGTCTGGTTGTCAGCCTAGCTTAGTTTTCCTGCTTCTCTGGGAATACTCCACAAAGGGCTGAATTTTCCAGGTATGGATGACACCTGGCTAGGAGAGACTACCAGATTCTTTTCCCCCAGGTATCTGAAATCTAGTTTGGAGAAACAGTGAGTCTTGGAGTAAGTGGAGTTAAAGTACATTAATGGCAGCATTCTGGTGAGATCCTCATGAAAACCCTCAAAAGCTTTCTAGTAACTTTCCTACTCCTTTTATTTTAATATTATTATTGCTTAAATTAGCTATATTTTGTTCTGTTTTTTGAAACTAAAATAACTATTCCAACACATGCCTCTTGGGGTTCAAGGACATGCAAGTTACCCACAGACTCTCACAATTACACAGTGTTATTTTATACCCACTAAAGAATCCAGGAAGAGCTCATCGTCAAGTGCTCCTTCTAATAACATCCTCCAGAATAGGTGGCTGGTTGAATGCTTCCCATCTTCTAACTAGGACAGGGACACCCAGATGAAGTCAAACAACAGCTAACTGATCTTTTTAAACACTGGAAAACATAAGACATGACTGAAGTGGTATCTACGCTACTTATGACTCTAGTCATAATTATGCTTCTTATTTCTCAAGCACTTTGTATATATTCAAGTCCTATAATGAGGAGAGAGTTCTTAGAAGATGCCTCAAGATACCCAGGTGTTTCTAAATAAGTCATAGGTCATCTTTCTATAATGAGAAACAAATGAGAAAAGGAATCAACGGATACTTATAATTCCTGCCAGCTTTGCCTGACTATCCATCCACTCCATCAAATAGCTTTTTGATATAAAAGACTGCAAGAAACAATCTTATTCTGCCACACCAAGGGTTCACTCAATTAGCGGTAATTAAGATTATAGCAATGGTTTAATTACTTGTTCTTTTATCCCTTACCCCTGGGTGTAACGGCTAATTGAAGTATATCCCATAAGAGAAAAGAGGAGGGGAAAAACTGATGGAAGTTTTTCAATGGCTGCTTAAATCAGAGAATCTTATAAAAAACCTTAATCAGGGGGCTTCCCTGGTGGCGCAGTGGTTGAGAGTCCGCCTGCCGATGCAGGGGACACGGGTTCGTGCCCCGGTCCGGGAAGATCTCACATGCCGCGGAGCGGCTGGGCCCGTGAGCCATGGCCGCTGAGCCTGCGCGTCCGGAGCCTGTGCTCCGCAACGGGAGAGGCCACAATAGTGAGAGGCCCGCGTACCGCCAAAAAAAAAAAAAAACCTTAATCACCGTTAATAAGTAATCCAATTGATTCAGATGTGTCTTGATCCAGAAGTGTGATCTAGAACTGTGAATAAGACTCTGGTTGTTTACATATAGTTTTCTCAGCTCTATCCTCCATATTTTTGCTTTTGCCTCACCCTTATTTCTTTCATAATAACATTAATGGCTACAGCAATTACAGAATTTGCTTCCTTACCATGCAGTCCACAGCGAAAGAAAGGACCTCTTCCTTAGCTCCTGATGAAGAGCGGATAAACTCCTTTCCCATGATTCCCCAGCAAAAGTCCTTTCACGTTTCATTGGCCAGAATGAGGTCCTAAACCAATGACCATGACCAGGGGAAATCAGATGCTCTGATTGGCCTAACCTACCCAGATCACAGGACCATTACCAGTGGAGGAAATTAAGCACACACCCTAAAGGACATTAGTGTAAACTTGTTAAAAGACGAGGGATATCAGCGCTGGAGAGACAACCTATTCCTCTACACATACTGAAGTACATGCTCTGAGAGGCCAAAGCTGCAGCTAATAAGCTAGAGTAATAGGAGTAGCACTTTCTAGGAAGGGCAGTAGTGAGCAGGCTAAAACACCAGTAATTTATCCAACCTGCTGGTGAGATGCCAATTGGTAGTGAGTAAACCACCAGGCTCAGGCTGAGCCAGGGAGGAAGGTCGATGACTCTGCCTCAGACTGGGCAGGTAAAGAGCACATGGGTCTCCACAGAATAAGGATTGACAAACTATGGCCCACAGGCGAAAAATGGCCCCCAGCCTATTTCCACATGACCCACAAGTTAAGAATGTTTTTTAATTTTTTTAATGACTAAAACATTTTTAAAAGAACGATATTTCATGAAATAAAAATTATATAAAATTCAAGTACAGTCATCCCTTGTATCCACGGGGGAATTAGTTCCAGGAAACCGCCCCCCTCCAAGATCCCAAAATCCACAGATGCTCAAGTTCCTTATATAAAATGCAGGGTATCACTGTGTCTAAATAAACTTTGACCAAAACACAGTCACACTCATTTATCTATGTATTGTCCAGGGTTGCTTTTGAAATATTTACTGCCTGGTGCTTTACAGAAAAAATTTGCCAACGCTGATATAGAAGCATTGGTGCTTAAAGTATGATTCATGACTAGCAGCATCATTACCACCTGGAAACTTGTTAGAAATGCTAAGCCTTGGGCTTACCCAGGCTTTTTGAATTAGAAACAATGAGAATAGAGCCCAGCAATCTGTGTTTTTAAACAAGCCAGATAGGCGACTGATTCAGGCTAAAGTTTGAGAACCACTGGTATAGAAGGATGTTAAGATGAAAATGATCTGAATGACGGAATCCCAACGAGAAGGGCACTGTGGCTTGTTTTCTGAAATCAGAGCACAAGGCACAGAACTTAATAATAATAAAAATAACAGTACTAATAATGGTAATGTTCATGGCAAACTTGAGTGTGTCAGACATTTTGCTTTACATTCACGATCTTATTAAAACCTCACAAAAAGTCTGTGAAGTAGTTGCTATTATTATCCCCATTTTGTAGCTAAATATATGAAGGCTTCAGGAGATTAAGAGATGAGTTACAGTGTTAGTAAGTGGTGGCTGTAGTCTGAGACTTAGATGGTTTGACACCAGGGTTAGACATTTTCATGTGATATGACTCTGAATTCTGTAAGCTAGATAAATGGAAGTGTTACTGAAAAAGTAAAGTGACACATGAACACCATCAGTTTTGAAATCAGTGTATACATTTATACAAAGTAGAGGCACTTATAACTCCATTCTCTTCTTGCCAGGGAACTAGCTTCAGCTAAACCAGACATGTAGCCTTTTCTTGAGTAAATCTAGAGGAAACCACCAGCATTTGCGACCACCAGTTAAAATCTATTTCTCTGTCTTCCTACATTTCACATAAATTTAAAAAGTAAGATTTTCCCTCCCTTTCATTTTCAGACGCCTGGGAGTCCTTGACTTTGACTTTACTATATAGATTGTAATGACTTATGATTTTGTTGTTTTTCACATAATTGTCAGGATAGTTCATTTTGGTCTACTTTTACATGACATTACAAGTTCTATTTTCTTTTTCTGGCTGGTAAGGCTGAGTAAGAAGGGGAGAATACATGCGATGCGGAAGGTGGGGAAGAGATGAGGAGTAAGCTAACACCAGGAAAAGTAGAAGTAGAAAAACAAAACAAAAAAAGATTCTTGGTGCTGCAGGATGTCAAATCTAGGCAAAAGACACCTCATACCAGGGATCTGACCTTTTTATGTTAGAAAAACAAAGCCATGTTGAGATGTGAGAGACACTTGAAAGGGACAATTTGAATTTTGAACAATGTTTTCCATATGGTGCACATGTCATCCATAATCTTTACAGGTTTCCAGTTCACTCCTCAATGAAATTCACATTTCCGGTTTCAGTTCATCAAGACTAGAAATTATAGCTCGGCATACCTTTAAAAGGCTTTGAAAAAATATGAAAAAGGTACAATTATTAGTTTTTATTATATTTTATAGAGATTGAATAAGAACCAGCAATGATTTCTGAAGAAAGAAAATTGTCAGATTAATCTATACAACTATAATAAAGCTCTTGACCTAGGAGACCAAGGGCAAGTTAGAGAACATTTTGCTTTGTGTTGCAAAGTTTCTGATTCTGTTCATTAAATGCACTGAACCAACGACTGTATGTGGAGAATATTACACAATTCTGGCTGACGGTATGCAGATTGATCATCAATCATGGATTAGCCTAGAAAATTAGAAAAAAATACAGCCTTATTATATAGCAAGTTCTTGCAGAGATGGAGAATGAACTAGATTAATAATTTTTACATTTCCTTGGGTCATAAATCTTTTAAGAAAGCTGACAAAACCCAAGGATCCTCTTCCCAAAAGTATGCACATACCTATAAACGATTATGCTTACATATTCAGGAGGTTATGAGCTCCAGGTTAGCAATTTCCAAACTATATGGGTTTTGGGGGTTTTTTCTGCTTAAAAAATTCTAGGATGATGTGATTTCACTTTTAAAATCATCTGAATTAATATCAATCAGGAACAGCTGATGGCTTATCTCATGGCTCACAGAACTCTGGGGAGTCAGGATATGGATGACCTTGGTGGAAAACCATTGAAAACCACTTCCCTATAGACCTAACAGATAATTTTCAGGATATTTTGCACTTTCAATTAATTGTAACTTTTAGTTTCTTAAACAAAGGATGGTTGATTAGAAGTAATTAATTAATTGAGCTTGGTTTTCATGTGCTAATGTAATACTGGATTTCTGATTGCACCTTCAGGAGATGCATTTTATAACTTTTATCGGTCATATCTGCAGTCCACAGAGACTTGTAGCCCTTTAGAGTTATCAAACTTAAATCCCTTTTATTCTGCGTCATAGGGAAAACTTGGCTCATCAAAATACTTCACCTTAGTTGAAGGGAAAAGACAATAAACAAAGTGACAATGATATTCAGGGGGATTTGGTTTATTTAGGGATGAATAGCATCCTGGCACTTACTTGGTGTTAACTGCCTGGTGCTAGAACTACTTTGGTTTCTGAAGGAGTGTTTTTTTTTAATTTTGTTACTGCTTAGTCTTTGTTTTCTAAACGATGAGCTTTCCTTAGAAATATTCTGAAAGGAAAAAAAGGTAGTGGAAAAGTGTAGACCCCATTAGGGAAATAAATGGTGTAATTATATGTGGCACTGAAATAAATGAAGGCTTTCCTTCTTCCAATCCTGCTTCCTCCTAATGACTCTGATAACTGAAGTGTTGGGTTTTATTAAATAGAGCAGAATTGAACTCTCGGGAGATGAAAGTGGCTATTGAGATTCAGACCTGCTGAAATAGGAGTCTCCTCCCTTTTGTAGCTGGCAGACAGGCCCGTAATGAGTACATTTTGTAGCTGGAGAGAAAGCAAAAGAAGATGAAAGTAAAATCTTCTGAAGACTAGGAAAAAAAGGGAAAATTCCACTAATATAGTGAAACCCCTTAAATTGTTTTCTAAGAGACAGAAAAAAATACTATTTAAAGGTCACATTGGCTGTTGGAATTTGTTTGGCTTTGAGAAGATAAATATTGTGTATGGGAATATAAGAATATCTGCTAGAAACCACTTTTATACAGTGAACAAAGGAATCATCCCTAATATGTGATTAACTGATGTTCCCTGTTAACCACAAATGCTGGCTTTCCAAATACTTCAAGTGAAGGGGCTCCTTATTAATTGGCTCAAGCATCCCTTAGGACTTCTAAGAGGTTATGGCCAGGATGATTCAAGGTTCTTTCTTTCTTGAAAAAATATGCATACAGATGTTCAAAACATGGTGACTGCAATAGCATTGTCATCTATCTTAAATTACGGAATTAACTTATCGTTAGTATTCAAAAACTTTTCAGCAACACGCCAGGTTAGCTCACTGTCGATTAAATAATGATTTTATTTTTCCTTGTACCTTCAAAAAAAAAGTCTAATTGTAATACAATTTGCTTTTAAACCCAAATAGAGTCTGTGACTTTAAATGCAAATTACCAAATGGTTCCTGAAGCAAGTGAAAAGAAGGATTGCATCCATCATGCTGTAATTTAAAATGAATTTTAACCCCTTAGGCTGACAACGAACACAAACCCAGACTGCCACAAACAGAAGCCAGGGGGTCTGCTGAAATAAGAGCTGCCATTTCCAATAAAAACAGAGTGCTGCAATAATGCCACCACGAACAGGACTTGATGTTGAAATCACAGATCTGATCTAGATGAGATTGGCGGTGAAAAACTAGGGAAGATATGAATGAGATTTTCCACTGGGCAGTGGTAATTCGAGGAGCCTTTCACACACTGCCGAGGCAGCCATTGTTTCATAAACCCTACTTCCCACATACACACTCCTATCCATTGATTATCTTATGTTTGGAATGATTGATGCCCCTTTGACTCCGAGGAACCACCCTGGGATCTGACAGGAAATGGTGGATTGTTTATTTTTTAATTATAAAACCAGTTGAGCTCCAGAATCCATGTAAACAAAATTGGATCTTACCTTAGAAGCCACCCTGTAAGCTGGGGCTCTAAATCATGTTCTGCTTATTATAACGCGTTTATTTAGAACTTTTTACGTTTTTACTGACTCTACAATTCTTTAAATGAATCATTCCCTGTATCCTCTTAGTTCTGGCTAATAGCTCAATTCTTCAACACTGTTAATGGTGCAGGCTGGTTCATAGCCATTACTTGTTCAGGGGGCTGTGTGTCTGTGCTGTCCCAGCCATCACCAGTCCTGCTCTCTCTGAAATGTGGCTGGGTGCCCAGGAAATGAACTAGCTACTGCCTGGTAGAGAGGAGAATCAAAGACTGGCACTTGGCAGGGACCCCTGCTCTTGCAGCTGCTGAGTGCTAAATTATTACTGATGTGCTTCTCCAGCCGTGCACGGCAGGGCTGGCCTAATGCGGCATGGAGCCCCCCTCCTCTGGCCCTTAACACAGGACTTGGGTTTCAGAGCTGGAATCAAGGGGGCACGCTGAGCTGGCTTCTGCCAGAGGCAGTGAGTGTATCCATCCCGCACAGATGCTGAGATGCGCAGGACACGTTTCCTGCTCTTCGTGTGCATCAGAACATGTCTAGCCTCCCTCGTGTGATTGCTTCAGAAGCTTGGTGGGGTTTGCATAGGAATATGAGCTGATCAAATTGAACTTCTGAGGCAGAGTGACACCATTCAGACAGAGCTTTCCTAACTCTGAGGTCTCAGTGAGAGACACAGTGAAAGGGTAGAAGCATCTTTTCTTCCTTCTGCTTCAAGAAAAGAATCAGGATCGGGGCTTCCCTAGTGGCACAGTGGTTGAGAATCTGCCTGCTAATGCAGGGGACACGGGTTCGAGCCCTGGTCTGGGAGGATCCCACATGCTGCCGAGCGACTAGGCCCGTGAGCCACAACTACTGAGCCTGCGCGTCTGGAGCCTGTGCTCCACAACAAGAGAGGCCGCGACAGTGAGAGGCCCGCGCACCGCGATGAAGAGTGGCCCCCCCTTGCCACAACTAGAGAAAGCCCTCGCACAGAAACGAAGACCCAACACAGCAAAAATAAATTAATTAATAAACTCCTACCCCCAACAGCTTCTTAAAAAAAAAAAAAAAAGAATCAGGATCAATCAACCTGAACTTTGTGAGCAGGTTTTTATTAACCTGACATTATGTGTTCTGTAGTCTCCCAGAACACTAGTTAGGTCTATCTGCTGAGGTTGATATTCGTAAAAGAGGCAGGGATCGTTCCTAGGAAGAACCCAAGGTCACAGAGCCCCAGTCCAGGACCCCCTGCATGACTGTATGGTTGCAAATAACTTGGGCTTTCTGTGTCTCTGTTTTCTCACCTGTGTGTGTTAGGTACACAGATTGCTAGTCTTGGTTACTGGGTTCCTGCCTACAATTTCAAGATGAATCTCCTGCAGTGTCAGTGTAGATGCCATTGTATGAATAGTCAGGTTATAAATTGTAACATAAATTATGTTTTTATGCTGTCCCCTTCTCACGTCTCATGCTCAATTCTACCCATCAGAGTAAGACAAATTCTTCACTGAACCTCTTTTCCCAAGGCTCTGCCACAAAAAGACAGGGCTTTCTCTCCTTTTGGATAATTTTCTTCTAAGAGCCGCTCAGAGCAGAGGGTGGCTAAATTTATTGGCAACTGATTTATCTTGCTTACAGTGATAAACTTTAATTAAATTTAGAAATTTTCTGATCAGATCTACCTATGTTGCTATGTAAAACTGAAACATTCTGTGTGGCTCTCATTTCTTTCTTCTCAAGATAACGCACTCAAGGAAGAATAATTTAAAAGCTAAAATTTTGTTCAAAATGAAAAAGCACACACATTTGCCTTCCATACCAGCTGAAGCCTGTTCTTCGCTCATCTTTCAAGAAGAAATTTACATTTAGCAAACTAAGCTGGCTCTTGTTAATTGTTCGCCCTGGTTGTCTGATAGCTGCTACAGTCCAAACAATTGATATGTCACTATTTTATTTTTCGACAGGTTGCTTTGCTGTAATATGGATACTACTGCCTTTCATGCTTTTAAAAATGTTGCAAGTGGAATATGAAAGAAGCTACATCTCCACTTCAGAGGTAAACCCATAAAAGCACTGGTATAAGTGCTCTACACAGTGGCACATATTTCATTATACATTTAAATTTTCTCGCTGACAAGTCCTTCAAGAAGTGGGTCTCCAGCGTCCCTTTTTAAATGTAATCTTCAAGCTAATAAGCGTGAAAAGTCAAGAAAGCTTCTTATCTCTGTAGGTGGTTTTTCATGGCAGCAAAAATCATCTCAGAGAAATTGCTTTAGTGTAGCACAATTCCAGCTATTTGGGGTGTATTTTTAGATTTATAGAAAAATTGTAAAGATAGTACAGAGAGCTTCCATTCACCTCGAACCCAGTTTCCCCAAATATTGATATCTTATATTAGTATGGTACACTTGTCATAATTAATAGACCAATGGTGATACATTGTTATGAAGTGAAGTCCATGCTTTATTCAGATTTCCTTAGTTCTTTCCTAATGTCCTTTTTCTGTGCCAGTCTACCACATTACATTTAGACTTCATGTCTCTTCAGGCTTCTGTTGGCTGTGACAGTTTCTCAGGCTTTTCTTGTTTTTAAAAACATTCACAATTCAGAGGAGCACTAGTCAGGCATTTTGTAGAATGGCTCTCAACTGGGATTTCTTTTTTTTTTTCATCATTAGACTGAGGTTATGAGTTTGGGGGAGGAAGAGCACAGATGTAAAGTGCCCTTCTCATCACACACTATGCATATGACTTATGACTGTGATGTTAACCTTGACCACTTGGCTCAGGCGGTGTTTGTCAGATTTCTACACTCTAAAGCTTCTCTTTTTTACCTTTTCCATACAGTACACTTGGGCAGGAAGTTAGTTACTATGTGTAGTCCGAACTAAAATAGGGAATTATGCTCCACCTCCCTGAGGGCAGAATAGCTTCATAAATTATTTGGAATTATTTTTGCATGAAAGATTTGTCTCTTTACCCAATTTATCATTATTATTATTATTATTTTTTTTTTTTTTTTGCGGTACGCGGGCCTCTCACTGTTGCGGCCTCTCCCGTTGCGGAGCACAGGCTCCGGACACGCAGGCTTAGCGGCCATGGCTCACAGGCCCAGCCGCTCCGCGGCATGTGGGATCTTCCCGGACCGGGGCACGAACCCGCATCCCCTGCATCGGCAGGCGGACTCTCAACCACTGCGCCACCAGAGAAGCCCCTATTATTATTTTTTAACCAACCCTATTTTCTTACAGCTGTCTGGACTCATGAATATTTATTTTATACTTTGGGTTATTATCCAATACGACTTTATTTACTTGGCTGCTCAAATCATTTCTGCTTTGGCTGGGCTATTGGGAGAGCTTTCAGTTGGTGTCTGTATTTCTTTGACATCCCCCACATCATTGTGGTCTTTTTAGATTCTTTTTGTTTTGTTGTTTTGTTTTGTTTTGTTTTGTTTTTGAGAACTTCCTTACTTTCTGGCACTATGTTCCAGGATCATTTTATATATTTCCTGTCCTAGTCCTAGAATCAGATGTTCCTCCGAGAAGCCCTGGTTTCTTTTATTGGAGAATGGTAAAACACAAAACAAAAACAACAAGATCTGATTGCTAGGTACTTATCATTTTATAAAGCATTGTTAGTAATTTATAATCAGTTTCCCCTGAAAAAAGTGAGCAACTATCCTGAACGTTTTCCAAGTTACACATTTACACATGGTAAAATTTGAAGAGCATCTTTAGCCTGGCATTCCTGTCAATGGCAATCCAGGTGTAGGATAGAAAATGTACCCAAGCCAAGCAAATAACACTTTTGATAATCTTTTTTTGTGTGTGATGTGAGTCAGATATGAAAGACAGCAAGTGATTTGAATTTAATGTTATTTATGTTACATTATATTATATTACACCTCCCAAAAAATCACCTCAGTAAAATAGAAAGGAAAATGTGTTGGTCCCTTGCCCTACCTGCCCGTCCCAGTACCACACAATCATTAAGAACTTTTTTCTAAGAACTTACAAAAAGATTTTTTTCTTAAGGTAACGTTGGACTAGGCCAAGTGAATATTTTACTAAAACATTCCACTGGAGCTGGTCTTGGAGAAAAGAAGGGAGGCATTTCTTCCAACTATGGAAGCACTAATGCAAACCAGTTCTGCTGTTTGTTTGATTCCTTTGCTTCTAATTCAAAAGGGCAGTGACCTCATTCTAGCCCTGCCCTATGTTGGGTTGGTAATTCTACACTCTTCATTTTGGCCACCCCAGCATTTTCCACAGCCAGCTGCCCTTCCCACCCCCATCCTTCTGTCTGTACCCGGGCAGTGTCTTTAGTCTTCACATGCATCTTGCTCCCACTTACACTTAACCCTTCAGATATTCCCATTAACTCTTCAGTTTTAGGTCATTTTGGTCTGAGGAGAAGTAAATCACACATCCCTGTTGTAATCCTGAGACCATGATTTAAGCCTATACTATTTCAGATTCTTATTGAACTTTTGAAACAAAACCTAAAAAATGATGAATTGCTACATAACTACATGTGCTATATTAAAGCTGTATTTGGGAGTTCTATAATCTAGCAAAGATTTTAAGAAAACTGTAGCCTGTGTTCTCATTTTTTTCTCTCTCCCGAGATAATATATTTGAATTAATATGTATCTCCTCTCATTTTCTCTCTTTCTCATCATAGTGTCATTTAATCCAAGATTTCACCCAAACCAAGGATCTTTTTACAAAATCCCTGAGAGCTGACTGTTTACCATCTACTCAAACATTTCCACTGCCTGGAATTCATTTCTTTGTGAAGCTTGCTGTTTCATTTTTGGACAGGTCAATTTATGGAAAGCTGTCTTTCATACTGAACTGAAATTTATCTTATCGTCTGCACCCATCATTCCTAGAATCCAATGAGATACTATATGCAGAAACTTTTTAAAACAGCAAAGCCCTGAATAAATATAAAGAATATTAATATCAATTCTACCATGTAGAGTTTGAAATTTTGACAAGCATAATGTCTTATCCAAGCCATTGGAATAGGTGAATATGACAATAGGGCAAAGGATACTCTGCACAGGTTTCTGAAAAGCTCCCTCCAGTTTCACATTAATCCATTACTCAGTGTTCTTTAAACAGCTCTATTTAAGCAATAAAAAACAAGGGCCAAGCTAAGCTGAGAGCTAGAAAATAGAAACAAAGCCCAAACAAGAAAGAAACCAGAACCCAAGACTAAAGCCGATCAGAGGCCAGAAGAGGTAGGAAGAGATTGGTATGGCTGAATCAGCTCTGCTGGTTAGGATACTTCTGTCTTTGAGATCAGTGGAGGCAGTGGTTTCATTTCTGCTTCTCTCCTCATGGTCAAAGACAGCCTCAGAGTACTTGAGAAATTGTTCCAATTCGAGCGCACCAAATAAGCAGCAGCAGCAGTTTGGAAAAGAGTCCCAGCTGAAGGCCTGAGAAGATTCCCAGATTTACTCTCAAAATGTCATTTTGAAAGTGGTCCTTAAGGCTTGGATGGGTGTGCTCCACTTCCAAGCTGAGTTATGTATGAGCTACCCCGCCAGCAATCCTGGATTTGGGGGTCAAGGGAGGGCAAGGACAGAGCAGGACCGGACCCATGTCTAGGGGGTGTCCACTAGACAAATCTGACAAGCACTCCCATATCCAAACTTCCACAGAAGGTCAGAAATCACTGGAAGCTGTGTGGTATTCCAAAGGCTGTAAATAGAGCACCTTGATCCAAGTAACACAGAACATTTGGATACACACTAGATGGCCTATGGGGGAATTTCAGGCTCATAAAACATCCCAGGCAGTTCTCATAGAGGGTGAGAAATTGGTTCAATATATAACATAAATGATTAAATATGAGTAACTTCTAGATCCTTTGGAATTGAAATTAGCACTATATATCACTTGAGACATAAATTCAGAGTTCATGGTAAGGTCTAGGATACGGCACATGACCTTATACCATGATAATTAGACCCTTATACCCAGGGACCTTCTATGCTTTTACAAAGACAGAATCTCAATACTTTCTTAATCTCATCGTGATCTTTCCATAAATGTTAGCTTTGATAGCAATCTTAACTTGAGGATAAGAGGCCTAAACTAGCTGGAAAATTTCTAAGATATTTATTGTACATACTACTGTTCAATGTGATGAATATAAATCTATAAAATGCTCTTGGCTCAACTAAAAGATCATGCTGATAAATTTTCTCTAAAGAATATTAAAAATAAATGGTAAAAACCCTGCTTGGAATGTTTAGTCAATAAGAAGAGTTATATCTTATACTGTACCCTCCTCTCCAAACTGGAATATAATACAACAAGCCAAATTCTAAGTGGAAGTATATTAGCCATTCTTTCCATTATTTTTTTCAACCTTATGTAGGTATAATTGACAAACTAAAATTGTATGTATTTAAGGGGTACGATGTGCTGTTTTGATAAATGTATACATTGTGAAATGTTTACCACACTCAATCAAGCTAATTAACATACCTATCACCTCACATTGTTATCTTTTTTTTTGGTGAGAAAGATTAGGATCTATTCCCTTAGCTGATTTTAAGCGTACAATACAGTATTGTTAACAATAGTTAACAATAGTTACCATGCTGTACATTCAATCTCCAGAATGTATTCATTCTGCATAACTGAAGCTTTGTACCTTCTGACCAACATTTCTGCATTTTTCCCACCCCCATCCTCTGGTAACTACCATTCTATCCTCTGCTTCTAAGAGTTCGACTTTTTAAAATTCCACATATAAGTGAGATCATGCAGTATTTATTTTTCGGTGTCTGGCTTATTTCACTTAGCATAATGTCCTCCAGTTTTATCCATATTATTGCAAACAATAAGGATTTTCTTCTTTTTAAGACTACATGATATTTCTAGTTTGTTGAAGATTTTTATCCTGAAAGGGTGTTGAATCCTATCATCTTGTCAGATGATTTTCTGCATCTATTGAGCTAATTATATGATCTTTTAAATTAGGCATTATTGAATGCTAACTGAATGATACCATTTAGTAAACAGAAAAACGGACTCAGTGTACAATTTAGAATAAAAACTGAGATCCACCTTTCATGAGAAAATTTGACCACAGTACTGAAGTGACAGTCTGTATATCATGTTCCAAGTCCATTTTAACTATCTCTATTTTGTTTTTTAAACAATAGAATATAGAGAGTGCTTAGTGATAGTCTTAGCTGAGTTGAAGCAAAGTCCTAGAATCAACTTGATCTCTGCCCGTTACTGATGCTCAAGCACTCTTCATTGTAGTATGGATTTGGTCCAAGAATATGAACTTCCTGTTTTCTCATAATACAGAGCATAATAGACATCCACTGTTTAACTAGCTACTTAAAAATACTTTCCATGGAAGGTGATGTAAAGAAAAACCTTTCATCATATCCACCTACTTGTAGCCTCACTTTTCTTTTTCTTTCAAATTAAACTCTCAAGGAGCTTGTCCTGAGCACCAAAAACTCCTGAAGTACTTTCATTGACTCCCGAAGACAGAATTGGAGGGCAGACCTTAAAGGTGACCTTAAAGGTCACATAGTTCAGCCACCCCCACAAACACTCTCACTTCCGAGCTTCTTCTGGGTTATGTCACCTCCCTTAGTTCCCAATGGAATGAGACGTTTAAATTACAACAGCTCATTCAGAAACAGAGCAGCTGCTGATTTGACTTGGCCTCAGTATTTGTGTTTGAGAGAGGGTCTTGGTTGTCTGTTTCACTCCAGAAAATTATTATAGATGGTGCAGTTGGGTGACATGACACAAGGTTTAAAAAATAAGCAACCCTCTTATTGACACATGACCTAGAACTAAGACAGAGGCTTTAGTTCTTGTGATGAAATATTTGGCTCTGTGGAAATGTTTTTCTCAGCATGGGAAGCCAATTTATATTTTCATATGAGGACTGATTTTCAACTGTGTCAGCCTTGTGGTATCTCAATAAACTGGACCACTCAAAAGTTGCTTTCTGCTCTGCAAGAATAAGCTACAAAAGCTTTTTGAAATAAGAGACTTTAAGAGCCATTCTCTCTCCTTTCTGTGCTCTCCCTGGCTGCTGGCTTGCTGACCTGAGGCTTTTTACCTGGTGGTCTGATGAGTCATGGCATTTAAAAAAAAAAAAAAAAGAGAAGATAATGAAGATATTTGGGTGGTTAGATGTAGAGGTAATTAAAAACCTGCTGGGTGGGCTTTTTCCTGTAAGGCCTGGATGCTCGTTTGGAAGACAGTAGTGGATTCTCTTTGTGGTGCCTACAAATATTCTAGAAAATGGAGTAGGAAGGGAATGTGAAGCCAGACCCATCAGAACAGACTGTCCACAAATTCTTAGTCTCCATGGATTTTATACTCTTTGAAAGATCTCCAAGAAAGTTACATTTAAAAAAAATTTTTCAGCTATAAAATTGACTTGGAAGAACAATCTGGACCAAGCAAGCTTGATCATGGAGGGAAGTGTGTCTGGTGGTGGGCTGTAATACAACTCCTTATCCTGTCTCTTAAACCAGTTCCTTCTGTGTTCTCTCTCTTTGTTGATACTGTTCACAGCCACCAATAGCCAGCTAGATGAAAGACTTTGGAATGCTCTTTGATTCCCCTTCCTCAACCATTCACACATGGTAAGTTACTTCTCAAATATTTCTTGTCACTTCCTTTTGCCATGGCTACCATACAAGTTGAGGGCCTCATTTCATCACCATGGGGTCCTGCAGCGCTCTTTGAACTCTCTCCATTCTCTCTATCCTATCCTATGTCCCCAGAATGATCTTTTCTAAAATTCAAGTCTAAACACACCCCTGCTTAAAAACCTTCAATGGCTCATTGCATAAGAATCAAATTCAGATTTTTAATGAAGCACGAAATGGGGTTTTACAAGCTAACCTGATCTACATTTGGGAGGCATATAGCTTAAGAGTGTGGGTTCTGGAGTGTGGGTGAGCTTGACTGTTTCCTTTACCATTTGTGTGATTTTCAGGAATTACTGAACCACTCTGAACTTTAGTCACTTCGTGTGTAAAATAGGGAAAGTAACAGGATTTACCTTATGAAATTGTTGTGAGGATTAAATTAGATAACACGAAAATTCTTGACATGATGCCTGACAGATAGCTACTGCTCAATGCTTGAAAAATTTTATTACTGTTGTTGTTTTTACTTTTCTAGCTCTAGTATTTGTTTTTTCCCAAACATTTTCTAGCCGTATTCAACTTTTGTCTGTCTCTGGAGGATATCCTGTGATTTCCCACCATTTTTCAGGTCCTGCCCAGGAGGAAGAGGCAGACTTGATAGAGAAGTGATTTAAGGAGCTATGGATCATTGGAAGGTGCTAGACTTGGGGTTGAATGGAGGTGGTGTTGTCTAAGAATTTTCCACAATTATGCTGAGATATGAACCATTGCTAGGGTCAAAGTGTAAGACAGATTGGCTCCTTTATCGAGCCAACGGGGTAGAGGTCAAGGTATAGAATAGTAGCAGATGGGTCATACAAAGCTGGCGAAAAGCGGAGTTTCAAGAAGAAAAGTTTAGTAAAATTGAGCATGCAATGGGAAATTCTACATTGTGGGACACATCACATTCTGCCAGAAAGGGGCAGGTTCTTAAAAGTGCCACACCAGGTTGGGCAACTCTCTTCTTCACCTGGATTGGCCTTCTTTGCTCATTCCTTTTCATCTTTCAATGACCCTTCTCTATTAACCTTCCCTAACTCCCCCAGTGTTACATATCCACTCCTGGAAGCTCTCTAACTCGTTGCTTCTATTAGAGCACACACCATGGTACATGTAGTCATCTTTGGCTTATTATATGTCTTCCTTGTTAGGTACTGACTCCCTCAATCATTGTCAGATACATGGTAGGAATCAAGTGAGTACTTGGTAAATGGCAGTACACAAAGCAAATTTCTTAAGATATGTTTTTGACCTGGCTGAATTTTATTTCTGCTCTTCTAATTTTTCTCAGGTACAGGGTACTTTGAAAGGTAGAAAAACTTATAAGACCTTTTATTGACAACCTAAAAAAACCCCAAAACTGTGTAAGGATACCAACACTTGAGTCCAAGGACAACGGAAAATAGAAATCTGACTGGAATAAATGGATCACATACAGAAGACATGCTACTATATGAGTAGAGTAGAAACAAATTAGGTTGATCCATAGGAAAGCAAATAAGGGTTCTTGGAAAAAATATAGGAAATGAAGAGCTAGTGGTTATGGCTGACCTGAATGCAAAATGCTTCATTAATTTCTGCTGGCAAATTCTTTCCCCAGCAATCTGGCTCTCTGGGTCTGCTGTTTACCAACTGTGTGATCTTCCGAGTCTCAAATTTCTCATATGTTAAATGGAGTGAGAATGCCTGTTCTGCCTACTTTATTGGTTTTAATTTTCAAAAAAGAGGGAATATGTGATAGTGTAGTTTTGGCCTGGTCATAGCATTTCCATGAATAAGTGAGGGTAGAAAAGAAACGCTGATTTGTGGTTGTTTGTCATGTTTTAACTAACGTAACACTTTGGAACCTATGATTAAGCTTGAACTCATCATGGAGGTAGTCACTTTGTGTTTTCAGGTGAAAAATTAATGATTACCTAAAATATTGAGTGAATGATTTCTTTATCAGAATTTTGAAACTGTTTTACTGTATTAGTGCAAATCAGAAATGTAATTATGCAGGCCTTTGTAGTTTGTATCTGAAAATTAGAATGCATCCTATGAGTAGCTTGCTAGAATGCACATCATACACAAAGCAGAACATTTTAAAGTAAAATAAGTGACTAAACTAAATAAATTTGTTTGTACTCTCACCTTTTTGGTAATTGATGTAAAATTTTAGTTTGAGAATGTGATATTAAATATGCTTTAAGTGACTTTATAGGAACTTGATTGCTACAGTTATAAATAGTAACAACCCAGGTAACAGAGAGAGCTTTTGGGACTAGCTTTCTTTATAATATGTAAATAAGAATGACTGGTAGTTCATTGGATGTAATTTGGTTATAATGTAATAATGTTAATTTTCATATTATTGGATTTAAACAGCTTTTGGCTGTACTTGCTTCATTTAATATTAGTGATTGAGGGCTTCCCTGGTGGCGCAGTGGTTGAGAGCCCGCCTGCCGATGCAGGGGACGCGGGTTCGTGCCCAGGTCCGGGAAGATCCCACATGCCGCGGAGTGGCTGGGCCCGTGAGCCATGGCCGCTGAGCCTGCCCATCTGGAGCCTGTGTTCCGCAACGGGAGAGGCCACAACAGTGAGAGGCCCACGTACCGCAAAAAAAAAAAAAAAAATTAGTGATTGAGAAATGTTTCCTGGCTAGGTAGTTGATATATGAATGATATTTATTAAATTGTTAAAGGTATTTGAGGTATTGACATATCTTAAACTCCTTCTTTATAATCTCATTTATACCTTTCATTTTCACTAACCAGGTAAAGTTTGTTAAATAACGGTAAACTTTCCCTTTCACTTCTAATGAAATCATATGAGGGAAGAATCCATTTAAAGTCATTTGTGGGAGGGACCTTCAAGATGGCAGAGGAGTAAGACATGGATATCACCTTCCTCCCCACAAATACATCAGAAATACATCTACATGTGGAACAACTCCTACAGAACACCTACTGAACACTGGCAGAAGACCTCAGACTTCCCAGAAGGCAAGAAACACCCCCACGTACCTGGGTAGGGCAAAAGAAAAAAGAAAAACAGAGACAAAACAATAGGGACGGGACTTGCCCCTCTGGGAGGGAGCTGTGAAGGAGGAAAGGTTTCCACACACTAAGAAGCCGCTTTGCGGGCGGAGACTGCGGGTGGCGGAGGGGGGAAGCTTCGGAGCCACAGAGGAGAGCGCAGCAACAGGGGTGCGGAGGGCAAAGAGGAGAGATTCCTACACAGAGGATTGGTGCCAACCAGCACTCACCAGCCCGAGAGGCTTGTCTGCTCACTCACTGGGGCGGGCGGGGGCTGGGAGCTGAGGCTTGGGCTTTGGAGGTCAGATCCCAGGGAGGGTACTGGGGTTGGCTGCATGAACACAGCCTGAAGGGGGCCAGTGTGCCACAGCCAGCCGGGAGGGAGTCCATGAAAAAGGCTGGACCTGCCTAAGAGGCAGGAGGTCATTGTTTCCGGGTGCGCAAAGAGAGGGGATTCAGAGCACCACCTAAATGAGTTCCAGAGACTGGCGTGAGCCGCGGCTATCAGCGCGGACTCCAGAAATGCTAAGGCTGCTACTGCAGCCACCAAGAAGCCTGTGTGCAAGCACAGATCACTATCCACATCTCCGCTCCTGGGAACCTATGCAGCCCACCAATGCCAGGGTCCCGTGATACAGCGACAACTTCCCTGGGAGAACACGTGGCACGTCTCAGGCTGTTGCAACGTCACATTGGCCTCTACCACTGCAGCATTACCCTGCATACAGTACCCCTCCCTCCCCCCAGTCTGAGTGAGCCACAGCCCCCTAATCAGCTGCTACTTTAACCCTGTACTGTCTGGGCGGGGAACAGACATCCTCAGGTGACCTACATGCAGAGGTGGGGCCAAATCCAAAGCTGAACCCCAGGAGCTGTGCGAACAAAGAAGAGAAAGGGAAATCTCTCCCAGCAGCCTCAGGAGCAGCCGATTAAATCTCCACAATCACCTTGATGTTCCCTGCATCTGTGGAATACCTGATTAGACAGCGAATCATACCAAAATTGAGGTGGTGGACTTTGGGAGCAACTGTAGACTTGGTGTTTGCTTTCTGCATCTAATTTGTTTCTGGTTTTACCTTTATTTTAGTTTAGTATTTAGAGCTTATTATCATTGGTAGATTTGTTTATTGATTTGGCTGCCCTCTTCCTTTTTTTTAATATGTATATTTTTTCCTTTTTTCCTTTTTGTGAGTGTGTATGTGTATGCTTCCTTGTGTGATTTCGTCTGTATAGCATTGCTTTTACCATTTGTCCTAGGGTTCTGTCTGTTCGTTTTTTTGTTTCTGGGTTTTTTTTGTATAGTTTTTAGTGCTTGTTATCATTGTTGGATTGGTTTTTTGGTTTGGTTGTTCTTTCTTCCTTTTATTAATTACTTTTATATACTTTTATTTTTAATAATATTTTTTATTTTAATTATTTTATTTTATTAATTTTTTTTCTTTCTTTCTTTCTTTCTTTCTTTCTTTTTCTCACTTTTCTTCTGAGCCAAGTGGCTGACAGGGTCTTGGGGCTCTGGCCAGGTGTCAGGCCTGAGCCTCTGAGGTGGGAGAGCCAAATTCAGGACACTGATCCACCAGAGACCTCCCAGCCCCAGGTAATATCAAACAGCAAAAGCTCTCCCAGAGATCTCCATCTCAACACTAAGACCGAGGTCCACTCAACAACCAGCAAGCTACAGTGCTGGACACTGTATACCAAACAACTAGCAAGACAGGAACACAACCCCACCCATTAGCAGGGAGGCTACCTAAAATCATAATAAGGTCACAGACACCCCAAAACACACGACCGGATGTGATCCTGCCCAGCAGAAAGACAAGATCCAGTCTCATCGACCAGAACACAGGCACCAGTCTGCTCCACCAGGAAGCCTACACAACCCACTGAACAAACCTTAGCCACTGGGGGCAGACACCAAAAACAATGGGAACTACAAACCTGCAGCCTGTGGAAAGGAGACCCCAAACACAGTAAGTTAAGCAAAATGAGGAGACAGAGAAATACGCAGCAGGTGAAAGAGCAAGGCAAAAACCCACCAGACCAAACAAATGAAGAAATAGGCAGTCTACCTGAAAAAGAATTCAGAGTAATGATAGTACAGATGATCCAAAATCTTGGAAACAGAATGGAGGAAATACACAAAACACTTAACAAGGACCTGGAAGAACTAAAGAGCAAACAAACAATGATGAACAACACAATAAATGAAATTTAAAATTCTCTAGAAGGAATCAGTAGCAGAATAACTGAGGCAGTAAAACGGATAAATGACTTGGAAGATAAAATAGTGGAAATAACTAATGCAGAGCAGAATAAAGAAAAAAGAATGAAAAGAATTGAGGACAGTCTCAGAGACCTCTGGGACAACATTAAACGCACCAACATTCGAATAATAGGGGTCCCAGAAGAAGAAGAGAATAAAAAAGGGACTGAGAAAATATTTGAAGAGATTTCTAGTTGAAAACTTCCCTAATATGTGAAAGGAAATAGCTAATGAAGTCCAGGAAGCACAGAGAGTCCCATACAGGATAAATACAAGGAGAAACATGCCAAGACATATATTAATCAAACTATCAAAAATTAAATACAAAGAAAAATATTAAAAGCGGCAAGGGAAAAACAACAATTAACATACATGGGAACACCCATAAGGTTAATTGCTGATCGTTCAGCAGAAACTCTGCAAGTCAGAAGGGAGTGGCAGGACATATTTAAAGTGATGAAAGGGAAAAACGTACAACCAAGATTACTCTACCCAGCAAGCATCTCATTCAGATTCAACGGAGAAATTAAAACCTTTACAGACAAGCAAAAGTTAAGAGAATTCAGCACCACCAAACCAGCTTTACAACAAATGCTAAAGGAACTGCTCTATGCAGGAAACACAGGAAGGAAAAGACCTACAAGGACAACCCCAAAACAATTAAGAAAATGGTAATAGGAACATACATATCAATAACTACCTTAAATGTAAATGGATTAAATGCTCCAACCAAAAGACATAGACTGGCTGAATGGATACAGAAACAGGACCCATATATAAGTAGTCTATGAGAGACCCACTTCAGACCTAGGGGCATATACAGACTGAAAGTGAGGGGATGGAAAAACATATTCCATGCAAATGGAAATCAAAGGAAAGCTGGAGGAGGAATTCTCATATCAGACAAAATAGACTTTAAAATAAAGACTGTTACAAGAGACGAAGAAGGACACTACATAATGATCAAGGAATCAATCCAAGAAGAAGATATAACAATTATAAATATACATGCACCCAACATAGGAGCACCTCAATACATAAGGCAAGTGCTAACAGCCATAAAAGGGGAAATTCACAGTAACACAATCATAGTAGGGAACTTTAACACCCCACTTTCACTAATGGACAGATCATCCAAAATGAAAATAAATAAGGAAACACAAGCTTTAATGACAGATTAAACAATATGGACTTAATTGATATTTATAGGACATTTCATCCAAAAACATCAGATTACACTTTCTTCTCAAGTGCTCATGGAATATTCTCCAGGATAGATCATAGCTTTGGTCACAAATCAAGTCTTGGTAAATTTAAGAAAATTGAAATCGTATCAAGTATCTTTTCCAACCACTATGCTATGAGACTAGATATAAATTACAGGAAAAAATCTGTAAAAAATACAAACACACGGAGGCTAAACAATACACTACTAAATAACCAAGAGATCACTGAAGAAATCCAAAAATACCTAGAAACAAATGGCAATGAAAACATGATGACCCAAAACCTATGGGATGCAGCAAAAGTAGTTCTAAGAGAGAAGTTTATAGCAATACAATCCTACCTCAAGAAACAAGAAACAACTCAAATAAACAACCTAACCTTACACCTAAAGCAATTAGAAAAGGAAGAACAAAAAAACCCCAAAGTTAGCAGAAGGAAGGAAATCATATAGATCAGATTAGAAATAAATGAAAAGAAATGAAGGAAACAATAGCAAAGATCAATAAAACTAAAAGCAGTTTCTTTGAGAAGATAAACAAAATTGATAAACCATTAGCCAGACTCATTAAGAAAAAAGGGAGAAAACTCAAATCAATAGAATAGAAAAAGGAGAAGTAACAACTGACACTGCAGAAATACAAAGGATCATGAGAGATCACTACAAACAACTATATGCCAATAAAATGGACAACCTGGAAGAAATGGACAAATTCTTAGAAAAGCACAACCTTCTGAGACTGAACAAGGAAGAAATACAAAATATGAACAGACCAATCACAAGCACTGAAATGGAAACTGATTAAAAATCTTCCAACAAACAGAAGTCCAGGAATGGATGGCTTAACAGGTGAATTCTATCAAACATTTAAAGAAGAGCTAACACCTATCCTTCTCAAACTCTTCCAAAATATAGCAGAGGAAGAAAAACTCCCAAACTCATTCTGTGAGGCCACCATCACCCTGATACCAAAACCAGACAAAGATGTCACAAAAAAAGAAAACTACAGGCCAATATCACTGATGAACATAGATGCAAAAATCCTCAACAAAATACTAGCAAACAGAATCCAACAGCACATTAAAGGGATCAGACACCATGATCAAGTGGGGTTTATCCCAGGAATGCAAGGATTCTTCAATATATGCAAATCAATCAACGTGATACACCATATTAATAAACTGAAGGATAAAACCATATGATCATCTCAATAGATGCAGAAAAAGGTTTTGACAAAATTCAATATGCATTTATGATAAAAACGCTCCAGAAAGTAGGCACAGAGTGAACTTACCTCAACATAATAAAGGCCATATATGACAAACCCACAGCCAACATTATCCTCAATGGTGAAAAACTGAAACCATTTCCACTATGATCAGAAGAAGACAAGGTTGCCCACTCTCACCACTGCTATTCAACATAGTTTTGGAAGTTTTAGCCACAGGAATCAGAGAAGAAAAAGAAATAAAAGGAATCCAAATCAAATGGAAAACATAGGCAGAACTCTCTATGACATAAATCACAGCAAGATCCTTTTGACCCACCTCCTAGAGAAATGGAAATAAAAACAAAAATAAACAAATGGGAACTACTGAAACTTCAAAGCCTTTGCACAGCAAAGGAATCCATAAAGGAGACAAAAAGACAACGCTCAGAATGGGAGAAAATATTTGCATATTAAGCAAGTGAAAGAGGATTAATCTCCAAAATATAGAAGCAGCTCATACAGCTCAATATCAAAAAAACAAACAACCCAATCCAAAAATGGGCAGAAGACGTAAACAGACATTTCTCCAAAGAAGATATACAGATTGCCAACACACACATGAAAGGACACTCACCATCACTAATCATTAGAGAATCAATAGAGAAATGCACATCAAAACTACTATGAGGTATCACCTCACACCAGTCAGAATGGCCATCATCAAAACATCTACAAACAATAAATGCTGGAGAAGGTGTGGAGAAAAGGGAACCCTCTTGCACTGTTGGTGGGAATGTAAATTGATACAGTATGGAGAACAGTATGGAGGTTCCTTAAAGAACTAAAAACAGAACTACCATATGACCCAGCAATCCCACTACTGGGCATATACCCTGAGAAAGCCGTAATTCAAAAAGAGTCGTGTACCACAATGTTCATTGCATCTCTATTTACAATAGCCAGGACATGGAAGCAACCTAAGTGCCAATTGACAGATGAATGGACAAAGAAGATGTGGCACATACATACAATGGAATATTACTCAGCCATAAAAAAGAAACACAATTGAGTTATTTGCAGTGAGGTAGATGGAAGTAGAGACTGTCATACAGCGTGAAGTAAATCAGAAAGACAAAAACATATACCATATGCTAACACATATGTATGGAATCTGACAAAAAAAAAAAGGTTCTGAAGAACCTAGGGGCAGAACAGGAATAAAGATGCAGATGTAGAGAATGGACTTGAGGACACGGGGAGGAGGAAGGGTAAGCTGGGAGGAAATGAGAGAATGGCATGGACATATATATACTACCAAATGTAAAATAGATAGCTAGCGGAAAGCAGCCTCATAGCACAGGGAGATCAGCTCGGTGCTTTGTGTCCACCTAGAGGTGTGGGATAGGGAGGGTGGGAGGGAGATACAAGAGGGAGGAGACATGGGGATAAATGTATATGTATAGCTGATTCACTTTGTTATAAAGCAGACACTAACACACCACTGTAAAGCAATTACACTCCAATAAAGATGTTAAAAAAAAATAAAGTCATTTGTGGAAAGAGGTGTGAATAGCTAGTTCAATAAATAAATAAAGGTTTTGCATATTTTGAAATAGGATATGATACCAAAATAAGCAGTTAGTTGTTTTACAAAGTTCATTCAAACACCTTTCTTCATCACTTCATGAATGAGCACCAGCCACCAGGTAATTTTCTGTAGATCTTTTCCAGCTAATATTCAATTGTAAGTGCAGAACTAAATGAATTTGTTTATGTTGTCAGTTTTGGGTACCTGATGTTATAAACCTGGAAACATGATGTCAACATGCTCTCTTTAGGAGTTTGATTATATGACTTATTTTATGAAGCAAGAAATAATAAAAATTTTAGTTATTTTAATCAAGAAACATTTGAATGCTCATAAATTAAAGATATTTAGGTGACAAGGCAATAAAGCCTATGAAATGAAATGGACCAGATAACTGTTTAAAAGAATACCCATGTGTCAAGTTGCATAAATAACATGGCCTAGATGTGAGGATTAATTTTCTCTCAGATAACATGTTATCTTGTTTTAATGTGATTAAAAATCCCCACTGGGTTTGATGCTAATCTTTCCTCCAAAGGCTTGGATCTTATCAAATTTGGAGCTACTCTGGAAATAAGAGAGTGCTCTACAGAAGAACTCTCAAGAGCCGGTATCAGTTTTTTTAATCTGTTTCTGGGCTAATGAGAGAGTGGTTGAGTTTACACAGATTATCATTTGTGGCTGTCTCATCAACTTGACATTGAACAGGGGGAGAACTCAAAGCTCAAGGAGGCTCAGACAAGGTCAGACAGGTAGAAATTGGGAAAACATTTTTAGTTTTTTGCCTTAAGATGCTTTAGGTTTTTTCTTTTCTTTTCTTTTTTTAAATCTTCTCCTTCTGATGTCCCTAAAATTTCTCTTTCTAACCCAGAGGCTTACATTATATAAAGAGTCTTTGCTTTTAAAAAGTCAACATGTTATTCATTGAAAAAAACTTTTTTTTTTTTTTTTGCGGTACACAGGCCTCTCACTATTGTGGCCTCTCCCGTTGCGGAGCACAGGCTCCAGACGCGCAGGCTCAGTGGCCATGGCTCACGGGCCCAGCCGCTCTGCAGCATGTGGGATCTTCCCGGACCAGGGCACGAACCTGCGTCCCCTGCATCGGCAGGCGGACTCTCAACCACTGCACCACCAGGGAAGCCTGAAATGAAACATTTATTGAGTGTCTGTTATATGCCAGTTACTGGGCATAGGGACTGGGGATGTAGCTTTGAATGAGGACCATGAGGTGCTTGTCCTTCTGAGGCTCACAGTGGTGGTGACGTTGGCACTAACTTGACACTACACAAGAACAGTGAGGGCCCTGAAAATGTCTTTCCTCTTTAAATACTTTTTATCACTGCAACCTTCTCTTATGATACTTATTGCCTGTATTTAAGTCCTCCTGTCACTTTATATTTGAATATAATGAATATTCATCTATCCATTCATTATTCTTTCAACAAATCATTTGAGTGACTCTATCATCTTTCTAACAATTGATTGATAGGAAGATGAATTAGTACTGCCCTCGAAGACCTTAATAGACATCTCTCCAAAGAAGACATACAGATGGCCAGTAGGCATGTGAAAAGCTGCTCAACATCACTAATTATTAGAGAAATGCAAATCAAAACTACAATGAGGTACCACCTCACACCAGTCAGAATGGCCATCATCAAAAAGTCTACAAACAATAAATGCTGGAGAGGGAGTGGAGAAAAGGGAGCCCTCCTACACAGTTGGTGGGAATGTAAGTTGGTACAGCCACTATAGAAAACAGTATGAAGATTCCTCAGAACACTAAAAATAGCATTACCATATGATCCAGCAATCCCACTCCTGGGAATATACCCAGTCAAAACTATAATTCAAAAAGATACATGCACCCCTATGTTCATAGCAGCACTGTTCACAACAGCCAAAACATGGAAACAACCTAAATGTCCATCGACAGATGAATGGATAAAGAAGATGTGGTACATATATACAATGGAATACTACTCAGCCATAAAAAGAGTGAAATAATGCCATTTGCAGCAACGTGGATGCAACGAGAAATTATCATACTAAGTGAAGTAAGTCAGAAAGAGAAAGACAAATACCATATGATATCACTTAATGTGGAATCTAAAATATGGTACAAATCAAACTATCTACAAAACAGAAAGTCTCACAGACATAGAGAACAGACTTGTGGTTGCCAAGGGGAAGGGTGGAGGGAGAGGGATGGACTAGGAGTTTGGGGTTAGCAGATGCAAACTATTATATATAGGATGGATAAACAACAAGGTCCTACTATATAGCACAGGGAACTATACTCAAAATCCTGTGATAAACCATAATGGAAAAGAATAAAAAAAAAAGAATGTGTGTATGTGTATAACTGGATCACTTTGCTGTGCAGCAGAGATTGGCACAGCATTGTAAATCAACTATACTTCAATTAAAAAAAATTTTTTAATTGGTCCTGCCCTCAAGCATCTTATAGTCTAGTGTGGGAGATAATATATGTATATACATGAGGATGATACTACCACTCCATCCGAGTTATGGAAGTTCAGATAAAGGAGCGATTATTTCCAGTTGACAGGGTCAGGAAAGTCTTCATGGATGAAGAGGGCTATAAATGTAGCCTTATGATTAGTGAAGTTATGAACACATGGCAAAAAGAGAAAGGTAGCCCATGTAGAGGACAGGAGAACAAAGGCATAAAATTGGGAACTCAGAGACAATCAACAAAGCAAGAGCAAGTATTCAGTTTGGCTGACTTATCTCAGTTTTGATGGGTCAGTTGGGAAGAGTAAAGAGGTATAAAGAGAAATAGAGGAGCATTAAAAGCAACTAGTAGATACTTGTTGCCATGGACCACCACAAAATCCTCACGTATTTGGAAGCTTCTTTAATGAGACACACTTTGAAACTGTAGGTGTTCTACAACCACCCATTCCATGGTGCTGGTCCTCTTAAGTTCCAATTCTCTTACACTGTCTAGATATTCAGGAATGTACAATATTAAACATGATAGATACTGGGGCCAAATAATCAACAATAGTTGGAAACACGTACCTTGGAAAGACGTCCTCACTTTGAAATTGAATCCCAGACAAAACTGGGATTTCAGGTCTGTTCTGAAGGTCGAACTTGTACAAAGTTCACCAAAGTTCACTTCTAGGGATCCTGTAGAGAATTAGGTGTAAATCAGAACCAGCTGAGGTGGCAGCCTGCATACATACATTCATAGGTACAGACAGACATCCTTCAGTACTCAGGTGGAAACCATATGAAATGCCATGGCAATGCACAGCTTTGGCCAGGAGCCCAGTCAGTTCAGTGTGTTCCATGTGAACCTGAGCTTACTGCAGGGTGCATATCCTGCCCACAGAAAATAAGAAGCTTGAAGAAATAGGTGGGCCCAAACTATTGGATTGTCCTTACTGCCCAAACCTACATTCTGTAAAATTTATGACATATGTGATCACCTCACATTTCCATGTAAATTAGAGCATGAAAGGGGAAGCTGAACCTGCTGAGGCTTCCATTATTGAATTTTTCCAGTTGGCATCAATGTCTGTGCCTAGGTGGAATTATGACAAAAAGAAAAGAATGAGAGGGAGACGATATCGTCTTATCTTAATTTCACAGGATCTGTTTCACTGTAGGTTATCAATTATGTTAGCATTTTGATTCACCTGTAAAATGTGTACATTTAACCACAATTTTGAATTGTTTGGTGAGTGGTATTTAACTTACAAAAGAATAAAACTGTGACAACTGATGCCTTTAGTGTACTTTTCCTAGCTAAATAAATCTTTAAAAAAGTTCAGCATTGCCTCTATTGGGACTCTTCTCCTTTATACAAGCCAAAGGTGCAAATTTTAGAAACAAACAGATGCTAATGTTTCCTATTTGAATATGCTTGAATAACTGAGATGATGCTTTGGTACTTCGTTTAAGAACATTAGACAGAAAGTTGTGTGCAGTACGGCTTAATGTGTATTTATCACATCAACTGAAAACGTATTTGAGCTTTGTATCTTCACCCCCTGCATAGTACAATAAAAAGTTACTGAGTCCTAAAATGGTGCTAAAAAATTTTCAAAAGCACTCCATCGGCACACGAGTGAAATGTACAAATGAGGGCGATGTGTTTTGATGTTGTAAAACAAGCTTGAAAGGCAGGCATCAAAATGAATCTATTTTTAAAGGCCCGAATTTCATACAGAGTGATGATGTACATTTTATTGCTTATTTGCAAGGTCCGGTACAAAGGAGTACAGTATCCCTCTCCCACCAGGCTGTAGTCATTCAGTACATTTCAGACATGTTGGCTCCAATAGGAAAAAGGAAAGCGCATGTGTTCTAATACACATTATTTCCATATCTAAGATGTCTATCACCATAACAACAAAGTTTATTTATATTTTTCCAAGTGACTTGCCTTCTTAGTTTAAGCCATCAGGTTAAAATGAAAAAAAGAAAAAAATGAGGAAAAGAAAGACCACATTTCCTTTCAAAGAAAGGTGTAATCATTGATTTTTCTTGCAATGTTCCACAAGAAAGTGGCACCACTGAGTGATATGTGCACCCCAGGGCTAGCAGCTGGAGGGCAAAAAGCACTTTTTATCCATGATTGACAAATAATACATAATGAGAAGAGAGAGGCAATTCAAGTTTTGAATTTCACTCTCTCTGGATTTTCAGGGCAGCTGGGCACTGCTGTTCTCACTTGGTAACCTTTGAGGTGCTGCCAGGAAAGGGGACCTGAGTGACAATTGTTTCGCTCCTCCTACAATCCCCCAAATCTCTATAAATATGTGTGGCTTGCTCCTTCAAAGAGGATCCAGCTGCTAACAATTCCACCGTTTCTCCCCGAAATGAAAATCCTGGGGGTCTGGAAATGTATTGCACGGTTATAATGACCACAGTAGAGTAAGGCTGAGATTTAAAATCCCTACAAGTGGCCTCGCAAGTGGGGAGTCCATTGCTAACTGATGGCTAAGCAGTTGGAGAGGGAGGAGTAGAGTCTACTGAAAAGAAAAATCACATCAGAGCTCTGTCGCTTTCATAAATGAGTGCTGTAGATATTCAAAATTTTTACATTTCACAAAATTAAGACATGCTTAATGTAAATAATCTAGGAAACATGTAAGAGAAAAATCTTCATATGAAGTAAAAAGCTAGAGATAGCTGGTGTTAACACTTTTGGTCTCTTTTAGATTTCTTCCTACATCCCCATCTCTATATTTTTTCCGTGTCAGTACTCATATCTGTATCTTTACCTCTCTGTAACTGTATCTACATACAATACATATCCTTATATACTTGCATTCATCCATCAGTCTAAGTGGCTATGCCATATGGCCTTTCTTCCTAATCCCTCCACCTCCAACCAAAATTGTGTTCCCTCTGAGTTTTCCATCACAACCACAAATGACGATTCTATCCTTCCAAACAATAGATACTAATCAGGCCTAAAATCTTGGATTCATCCTCTACTTTTCTTTTTCTCTCACGCCCCTTCTACTGCATCAGCATACCTGTTGACTCAATCTTAAGTATTTATTCAGAATCCAACCAGTTGTCATCTCCTCCTTTCTACCACCCTGGTTCAGCCATCATCATCTTTTACATGGATTATTGTGACAGCCTCTTAACTGGTCTCTGTGCTTCTGCTGTGGTCTTCTTCACCTCCAACACGACGGCTAGGCTGAGCCTTGATAAATATGTTAGACCACTCACTCTCCTGCTCTGAGATCTCTAATGGCTTCCCATCTCATTCGGAGTAAAGCCCATTGTTGCCAACGGGCAAAACAGTTTTCCACCATACAAAAGAGTCCTACAGAGTGTCTCTGCTCTCCTTAAGTGCCAGTAGGGTCCCGGACTCCTTGTGACAACTAAAAAAACCTCTCTCCCACATTTCCAGCTGCACCCTAAGGGGGAACTCCCTCCACGTCGGAAAAATATTTTGGCTTCCCTAAACACAATCCTCTCCTAAATCATCTCTACTATTTCCCCTGGCTTACTCTGTTGCAGTTTTGCTGTTCGTTGGGTAGACTAAGAATTTTGCTAACAGGGTGCCTTGCACTTGCTGCTGTATTTACACAAATGTCATCTTCTCAGTGAGGCAGCCTTCTCACTCAACACTTCATATCCCCTCACTCTATATTATTTTTGTTCCTTAGCACTAATCACTATTAAACACACTATTGGCTTCCTTATTAATCTTGGTCATTATGGCCAACGTTCTGCCTCACTAGAATATAAACTCCATGAGGGCAGAGGACTGGTCTATTATGTTCACAATGATATCTCAATATTTAGAGCTTTCCTGGCACAAGGTAGGCACTCAATAAACAATGATCATCAGAGATTTAAAAAATAGAACTATTTTAATATATTGTGTATCTGGAGAATTAATAAGTTAATGGTTCCTAATCTTTTTTAGGTCAGGAAACTTTCTGACAATCCAGTGGAAGCTATGAATCCTCTCCCGAGGAAAGTATATATTTATGTGTATGCATGTGCACTTGAGGGATTCAACATTTCTTTTCCCACAGTATTCTTAAAGACAGATTAAAAAAAAAACTAAAAATAGAGTTGAGTGGATCACTGACAGGTAAATGACTCTTCTCAAAACATATTGAGGGACCAGCTTGAATCTGGAAACCAGGAAGGAGGACCTGAAACAAAGTCCTTTCCTGCTCTGCTTATTTTCTAGTGACTTGGAGGAAATAATTGACTACACATGAAATTTGCAGAGACAGAAATCAAGGAGAGAGCATAAGTGGAGTCTTCCGGGAAGGTGGTGGAAGAGTAAGACATGGAGATCACCTTCCTCCCCACAGATACACCAGAAATACATCTACACGTGGAACAACTCCTGCAGAACACCTACTGAACGCTGGCAGAAGACCTCAGACCTCCCAAAAGGCAAGAAACCCCCCACGTACCTGGAGGGGATTCAGATCGCTGCTTAAAGGAGCTCCAGAGACAGGCGCGAGCCGCGGCTAAAAGCGCGGACCCCAGAGACAGGCATGAGACGCTAAGGCTGCTGCTGCCGCCACCATGAAGCCTGTGTGCGAGCACAGGTCACTATCCACAGCCCACTTCCGGGGAGCCTGTGCAGCCCGCCACTGCCAGGGTCCCGGGATCCGGCAACAACTTCCCCGGGAGAACGCACGGCGTGCCTCAGGCTGGTGCAACGTCATGCCGGACTCTGCCGCCGCGGGCCCGCCCCGCACTCCGTGCCCCTCCCTCTCCGCTGCCTGAGTGAGCCAGAGCCCCCGAATCAGCTGCTCCTTTAACCCTGTCCTGTCTGAGCAAAGAACAGACGCCCTCCGGCGACCTACATGCAGAGGAGGGGCCAAATCCAAAGCTGAGCCCCTGGGAGCTGTGAGAACAAAGAAGAGAAAGGGAAATCTCTCCTAGCAGTCTCAGAAGCAGCGGATTAAAGCTCCACAATCAATTTGATGTACGCTGCGTCTGTGGAATACATGAATAGACAACGAATCATCCCAAATAAAGGAGGTGGTCTTTGAGAGCAAGATTTATGATTTTTTTTTTGTTGTAGAGCAAAAACTAACACACCACTGTAAAGCAATTATACTCCAATAAAGATGTTTAAAAAAAAAAAAAGAAATCAAGGAGAGAGAGTTCTAGAATCAAATCCAAGAAAACCTTGAGAGGTTGGAATAATGGGCCAATATAAACATGATGAGATTTAATGGGGATAAATATGAAGTCCAGAAGGCTAATTGTGGAAGCACATGATGGTGAAGATGAGCTTTAACAGAACTTGGTGGTGCAACTCGGTTCCAGTCAACTGCAACCACATGTGAGTCAACAGAGATTTGTAGCTGCCAAAACAACTAATTAAACTTTAAGACTGCATAAATAAAGTTATTGTAACAAAGTGATTCAGTATTCTCTGCTATGCTCTGTTGGACCAGAAAATACCTGTAATATTCTGGCCAGTTTGGGGCGCCAAGAATTTTGATGGAATATAAAGAACCAGAGAAGAAATAACCAGAGGGTGAAGAGAGTCTTACTAACCAGAAACCAAATGTGTTTCACCTGAAGAATGGAAGACTTTGAGGAAACTATGATCATTGTCTTTAAATATAAAAAAAGTTTGTCACATGTGATTATTGTTACCCCAGAGGGAAACTGAAGGACTCATGGGGGAAAGTTACAATAAATCATCTTTTCCTTACATGCAAAAAAGAATGCTTATGAAGTACAAATTGTGAAAATTTAAATGGGCTTGCCCTCATCAGACAGCTGAAGATATAAAAAATCAATTTGGTAGGAATGTCATAAAAATAATTAAAGCACTGGATTGCCTTTCTTTAGATCCCTTCTTGCTATGGGATTCCGTCACCTGCATTGTATTCTGCTCCCCCCGATTGTGGGACACTAGTAAATAGCTTCCCTGGCAATGTCTCAGTGTGACATCCTGTAGTTTAAACGACAGTTTTCTTTCTGTGTATAGAATTTCTCTGTATTTCCATTAATACACCTGAATGCAACAACTGACTTAACTTCTCCTTGAGGTTTTCCTACATGAGGAGGGTAAGCTACTTTTTCAAAGACGGTTGAGAAAATTGCTTTCACCAGGCCATTGTTGAAATAGGTGTAGAGCTCTGGGTAGAGGTAATGAGCCTTAGGGACTTTTTTCTGAAGGAAAAAGGATCAACATTTCTGGTAGGAATTGCAAACGTAAATGTATAGCATCCAACAGGTATCACAAATCAGTATAGCCCCCTCGGTGTGAGACAACCATGAATGGTGGGCTGTGGCACACCAGACAGCCTGCATCTTATTGAAGATGGGCAGGTTTTACCAACTCTAGCCAATTTTGTCATGTGGTAGGGCAGGCTCAGTGTTGCTAGATTTTCCCATTTTCAAGAAAAGCTAGAAATTTAGATTTTTTACATGAGATCTTCTGATTTTAAATGCTGGCAAATAATTCAAATTAAAAATTAAACCCACAAAGAAACAAACCCTGTGCTAACAACACACGTCTTTCAGAGTGTCACAAACTACCAGTTCGTGATCTCTACTGTAAAATCAGTTTCTGGGTTCTCTCCAAAGTTTGGTTCATCTTACAACGCACCCCTGGTGTTCCAGAAAAATCAGTTATCAAACTGAATTCAACAAATGTTTCTGAGCCTCTAATAAGTGAAAATAGTTTCCTAGATATTTGGAAAAACGAACGTGGATAGCAATGATCTTTGTTCTCAACGTTTACAGTTTTGTAGTGAGGTTAAGACAAACACCAATTCAACTACAATTTAAGACTAACATGTAGTTTTGTGGGAGATATAATAAAGTATTGAGAAGAGAATAATTGAAAACTGGGGGAATCTGAGAAAGGTTCATTAAGGGGGACCATTTGTGGTTAACTGGAAGATCTTCAGTGACAAATGAAGTGGGGAGACATTCTAAGGGGAAAGAGAATATGAGAAAAGATACAGTGATAGAAGAGTGAGAGGTTATTTGGGGAACCAGTGTTTAAGTACTAGTTTTCCTGGAGCAAAGGATAGGTGTTGGGGATTTACATGAGAAAACTTCCAAGGAAGGTTAGAAATCAATGATAGGCTAAAGAGGTTTGATCTGATTATGCTGTATGTGAGAGGCTGCATGATATCACAGAAAGTGGCATGTATTAAAAGCTCAAGTCTCAGCAGCATTTACCGGTTAGCTGTGTAACCCTGAACAAATCTTTTAAATTCACCACATGCCATTTTACTACTTGTCATATGAGGCATAACCTACTTCAAAATGTGGTGTGAAACGTAAAAGATGTCAGTAAATCAGTTCTTGTGAACCTTGTGAGTTATTATTAGTAATGGGCATGCACTCAAGGTTTCGGATAGGAGCAGGATGTGATGGGAACTGTGCTTTTGGGAATTTGGCTGGCAATGGTGCTTTGAATGCATTGTGAGACAGGCAAAAAGACCACTAAAAAGTTAATTCATTTGCAATAGACATATTGCATAAACATGTATAGCCTTCAAAATTGAAAAAGTCCAAGGTGTTGGTAGAGAGAAGGAAAGCAAGTCTCTTCTCTTTGAATGTTCCTCAACCATCCAGCTATCTTTCCCTGAGGCAATCACAATGGCCAGTTTTTATCCCAGAGATTAACCACGTATTTATAAACACGCAGGTATAAGCTATTCCAGTTTTAGAGCTATTTCCATTTCAGTTTAGGAGACCCTCCGCTCTGACACGGTGTGAGCCTGCATTCCATTTCGAACTGACAAGGCAAGGCTAGACTGAAAAATATGTGGAATGTGGAGGAGCTCCCTGGAAGGTCACCTGGGGGCCTGGGGGCTTTCCAGGTCACCAAGATGTCTCTTGCTTTCTCCCTGGGGTAGGCTGACCCAGGATTTGAAAAGTATTAACCTTTTAGCTATTATGAACACTTTTATGCTTTTGAGTTTAATCTAAATGTCTGAAAGATGTTGGGTGGTCTCTGGTGATTCATTTCAAGTCTTTTGGAATTTGAAGATGCAGCTGAGGAAGAGAAAGAGAGAGGAGGAAAGAGTTCAAAAGTTATTTTTTATTTATAAATTTATTTATTTATATTTTTGTCTGCACTGGGTCTTCGTTTCTGTGCGTGGGCTTTCTCTAGTTGCGCGAGCGGGGGCTACTCTTCGTTGCGGTGTGCGGGCTTCTCATTGCAGTGGCGTCTCTTGTTGTGGAGCACGGGCTCTAGGCACGTGGGCTTCAGTAGATGTGGCGCTCAGGCTCCGTAGTTGTGGCGCATGGGCTTAGTTGCTCTGCGGCATGTGGGATCTTCCCGGACCAGGGCTCAGACCCATGTCCCCTGCATTGGCAGGCGGATTCTTAATCACTGCGCCACCAGGGAAGTCCTTCAAACGGCTAATTTGTATTGAGAAATTGTTTTGTAAAACTCACCAATGCCTCTGTTAATCTCTGTAACCCAACTCCACTGAATTTGTCCAATCTTTTCTTCTCTTTGACTTGGTTCAAGCTTTAGACTCAGTCTGTGCAGTTTCTTTTAAGGGCCCTAATATATACCATGGACACTCCGGCAACTATGCCTTCACTGGTATTGGTCCTCCTTCCTAAAATACCTCTCTCTATCCTCCTTGATTTAGAAGGACCTCTAAGTCTTGAAAGTGCTCACCAAGTTTGTCATATTCCATGGAGGCAGAATACCTTAGTAACTAAGTAACCACATGGTAGGATTTGACTATACGGGCTCAATTCCCAATTCTGCTTTTTACTAAATTTTCAACTTGGGCAAGTTAATCTCTCTAAGCCTCAATTTCTTTGTCTGTAAAATATTGATGCTAATGATTGGAATGTATAGGGTTGTAGTGGGATTAAATGATATGTTATTAAACATATCTGGTACATGGTGAGTATTCAATAGATGTTAGTATGATGTTAATAAGGCTTCTGTAATTTCTCTGAAGTACATGATTTTCCTCATCTGGTCTTTTCTATATGACTATGCCTTGATTCACAATTTAGTGGTTAATTAAATGCGATCATTTCTTGTTTATTAATTGTTTCTTATATTTTTGGATTGATGTCCTCAAATAGATTTTAAATTCTTGAGGGCAGGACTATGCATTTTAATTCTTTCTGGGTATAGTACCCATTTTATAAATACTTAATCAATTAATATAAACAATAATTTTTCAAAGTTAAATTAGTTTTAAAGAAAAGCCCAGGGCTTCCCTGGTGGTGCAGTGGTTAAGAATCCGCCTGCCAATGCAGGTGACACAGATTTGAGCCCTGGTCTGGGAAGGTCCCACATGCTGCGGAGCAACTAAGCATGTGTGCCACAACTACTGAGCCTGAGCTCTAGAGCCCATGAGCCACAACTACTGAGCCCAAGCACCACATCTACTGAAGCCCGCGCGCCTAGAGCCCATGCTCCGCAACGAGAGAAGCCACTGCAATGAGAAGTCCGTGCACCACAAGGAAGAGTAGCCCCTGCTCGCCACAACTAGAGAAAGCCTGAGTGCAGCAACGAAGACCCAATGCAGCCAAAAATAAATAAATTAAAAGACCCTATATCCAAATAAAGTCACATTAAAAAAATATATATATATAAAGAAAAGCCCAAAATTCTTTGGAGAAGAGATTTGTAAGTGCTTTAAGAACAATTTTAGGGCATGAATAAAAAGAAATTCTAAAATAAAAAAAAAATTTCCTACTTTGACGCAGTCAACACTATCCAAAATACCATTTCCAGAAAGTCTTTATTTTCCTCTTGGCTTCATTAGACCTCTGAAAATCTTCAGTTTTCATTTTTAAAAATCGTGGTAAACATTAACAGTCATATACAACTCTTTTTGTAAGTAAAATCTCATTTCCAGGGAAGTATTTTTGTTACTGGGTTCTGGACAGATCACTGGTTAAAATTAATTTGTGGATCATAGTAGCATCTGGCATTATATGAATCTTAATACCATCCCACCCTGAATGCCTATCCCAAAGCTGAGGTCTTTCTACGAGAAAATGTGTTTTTCCTCTTTAATGCTAGTTTGCATGAAATCTTCTGGTTTACATTTTTAAGAGGTGATATGCACCATTGTATGAGCATGAAACATATTTGCAGAGTGCTCCTTTCTTATACTTGGATTTATCCCAGCCATTAAACTTAAAGTTTAATCTTGTCCATGACTTGTGACATGGTTGCTTGCCAGCAATATAAGAATTTCATAGCTCAAGCCAATTTATTTAATACTTAAAATATTTGTACTTTTCTTCCAAGAGTATATCAGAAGGAGTATTTGTGTTTCAGGATCTTAACTATCTCAGTTAATACCTCTTAGAAAAATGAAAGGGTAGATATTGTTAACTATCTCAGTTAATACCTCTTAGAAAAATGAATGGGTAGATATTGTTAACTATTTCAGTTAATACCTCTTAGAAAAATGAATGGGTAGATATTGAAAGAGGCAGAAGACACTGATCGTTGCCTATGTAGAGGTACATATTCTCCATTTATTCCTACCCAAGAGAATCTCAGTTTTGTTTCATTCATTACCCTTTTATTACACAGCCAAGTACCTCAGGGAAAGTTGACCTTGAGTGGCCATAATTCCATCATTCTACCACCTGAAACACTGGAACAAAAATGAGCATGCAACTCAATTTCAACCAAACACATTTGAGGGGGAATTTGCTGGGGGATTCAGAAAGAAGTTCTCTCTCTTTTATGAGAGAGTTCTGAAAGCTACTTTTTTCTTCTCTTAGCTGTGGTCATTTGCTGTTGTAGTGTTTGTATCTTCTGAAGCTATTCTGCTCCATCCTGAGGAGTGGGACAGAGCTGAGAAAACTGTCAGAGAACCCAACCAGAACCACTGGATAATGCTTCCTCCAAAGTTCACCTTACCTCTGAATTTCCAGCTATGAAAGCCAATAGTTTCCTTAATGTTTAATCCATTTTGAGCTTCCTATTACTTGTGACTGAGAACATGGTAAATGATACAGAAATACACTGAATTTATGTACATAAGTATATTAATGCAGTTATCAACATCTATTTGTGTAAAGATTTTGAGGTGTCTTTGAATGAGTCCCTTGGAATTATAATTGAGTTTCTCACCTTTACATTTATTACTACTGTATTCCAATCCTACATTTTTGGAGTGGTAACAGAATTAAAAGGAGACAAGGATAAAACAGGGCATTCATTGTTAACTATGATTATTTCATCAAACATGATCTTTTTTTAGTCGTTGGGATACATTCAAGGAAACGAATCCAAGCCATAAATTAAAAGGAATCCTCTCGCCTCTAGGAATCAGTATCAAATTGTACCATCTGATTTTAGAAATACTTATGAATTCATGCTGATTGAGGTTTGAAAGCTAACATTGATTCCCATCCCTTTTGAATAATGTCAGATATTTTCACAAAGCAATGCTTTCCTACCCCATCTACAATTATGGTAATACTCTAACCATCTGTTGATCAAGAAAATCTATACTGGAATTCAATAAACCTTTTTAGTAAATTTTCAGTTTATTTATTATGAGATCAAAACCCTAGAGATAAAAGAAATAGAGTCACATAGCTCCGTAAGACATACTACTTATTCAGTTCAAAGAAATTATTCTTGTACATCTGGATTCAAGAACCTTTGCAATACTTCCAAGGTGTCCAAGGTAGAACGTAAGTGCCTGGGGGAGGGCTCTCTGTGTGTGGTCAGCATTTTGTGCGTGATGAAACCTATATGGTTTCTTTCCTCCAAGAAATATATGTATTAATGGGAAAAGAGAAATCGGCATAAAGTGAAGTGCTAGTAGCAATGATTTATCCAATACTTATTGTGGCCAAGACTTTTACATTTGTTATATTTAAGTTTCATAACAATTTTTGTTTTACAGATGAGGAAATTAAATCTTGGAGAAACTAACTTGTGGAGCTTCCTTGAGATGCTAAGTGGAGGGATGGGGATGTAAGGCCAGGTCTGGGTGCCTCTGGAGCCCATGCACTTAACTATGATGTCATGCTACTTGAGGATACTAAATCAGGCCAAATGGGGTGGAGACAGGAATTCAGAGCTCCTGAATTTCAGACCGGTCTGCACTTGTCTCATCTGGCTATTCAAAGTGAATGTAGCTTCAGAATTAGAGAACTTGGTAGCATAAACACTGCAAATCAGTAGCAGAACAGAGCTGCTTGGATTCTTAATCCACCTCTGTCATTTACTGAGCATATCAACTTGCACACCTTATGTATCTTCTCTGAGCCCCTACTTATCTCTTGAGCATGGAGAGAATAAAAATTTCACCGTCTACGTCATAGATTTTGAGGAGTCAGCCAAATTGTATTAACTGTAAAGTACAAAAAAAGTATGCATTATCATTATTATTTTGTAATTTTCTCATCCCTTCTTACTGTTTTTCCACACCTGGAAACACTAAATTTTATAATGAAAGACGTCTATTATTGTTGTTGTTGCTATTAATCACATATAAAGAGACAGATTGACTATCCATTATTTGGGGAGGGAGTAAGAAAAAGGCAAAATGTTCCAGGGTTCATGTTCATTTTGGGAAACCCGATAATCTAGTGCTGGAATAAGACTTTGACCTCAACAGAATAGCCAAAGGGCTATGCCACCAAGAAAAACCCTATTTTAAAAAAGGGAAACATTCCATTTCAATTTTCTCATTTGTAAGATGTAGAGCAGAATTTAAAAGATGCCTTTTCACCCCCACCCCACCAAAAAAGGAAAATAAATCTTATTGATGTAGCAAATGCATTAGACAATGTTATACCCTTTCTACACTTGGATGAACAAAGGACATATTTTCATGACGTAGAATTGCTTGAAATGGAAAGATTATGGAGAAACTTACATGTAAAACAATTGAAAAAAAGTAGAAGATAAAAATCATACTTACAAAGTCAATTAGAACAATTCATTAATAGAGATATCCTGTCAAAGTAATGAGTTCCGGATCTAATGGATTCCTTACCACACAGATATTCCAAGTGCAATGTTAGTAGGTCTGTTTTTTAATGCTGATGTTTTGCTCAGATTGATTTTTCTAGAATTGAGTGCAGTTAAAACCTAGGTTTCAAATACCAGCCAATTAGGGATACAGTTTGTTGGATTATCATCATGCAGAAAGGTATTATGAAATAATAGAAAAAGCTCCAAGATACAGACGATCTAGGTTCTAGTACTTACTGTATCTACGAAAGTAACTATGTAACACATTATGTTTGAAGATTTCAATTTTAACATCTGTTAAATGGAAATAACAATATATGCTTGGTTTACTTTAAGCTTATTATAAATGCAAAATAAAATAGGCTCTGTAGTGCTTGGTAAATTGTAAACACCAAATTAGAATTCTATTAATCACCATCCCCAACATTTCTGTGCATACCTTTAGTTATTGTTGAAGTTTTAGAAAACAAAAATTCTAGTTGCTCTTTCATGTTGGCATTCTGAATGGGATGTATACTAATGCTCGAAATATAGCTGAATCAAATAGTTATTAGCTGTCTCAGTTTTCTTGGGGAACACATATACCATAAATTATTTGGAAAACTGGTTTTAAAAGCAATCTATGAGGCCTTTATACTGTCTGGCTCTTGTTACTTAGAGGAAACCCCTGGCGAATCCTCTGAATGTGAATTGTTACAATGCTAACTATTACCTAAATTTTATATTAATTCTAATATTTCTTTATGTATATTCACGGATGGTCTGTATACTTAAAAAGACCCATAACTACTTTGAGCATAAAAATATTTCTATTATTTCTTTAAAAACAAGACAAAAATTAAATTAGCAATCCTTTTCCCTTTCACCATTCTGGCAGCCTACTCATGTGAACCGAAATATGGATAAGGAAGCATATCTGGTTCTAATTTCTGAACTCAACACCAGATGTTGTTTTCAAGGTTTGCCTTTAAAAAAAAAAAACCTAACTTTCATGAAGCCATCTCAGTCCAAGGGGTAGGGCGAATCACTGCAGATTAAAATTTTGAATTTATATTTTACTATTAAACCATGCTTATGAGGAACATCTCCAGCGAATCATCCATAATGACCAAAGAGACCTTTTCAATATAAATATATACACTGCTCATATATTGTCAAATCTTTTAAAATAGAATATGGGATGTGCAGTTTTTCTGAAATAGAAACACCATGTTCCTTATGAAGGCCCTCACACACTGCAGCAGGAGAGAGAGGACCTTGGGAAAAGTTTGTATCACAGGAGACTTGTGAGACAGTCAGTTTTGTGATCTGTATTTACTCTACAAGTTTGTGCCATGGACAAATGTGAGTCATATGTTACTGCTGAGTATAGGGAATCTCCAGCCATTCATGAAATTAAAAGGTAAAAAATATTTGCCTTTTTTTTTTTCTTTTTCAGCTCGTGACTAAGTTATTTATTTAAGCCATCTCCTGCTATAAGCAAAGGGATGGAAGATCAGTATAATGGTCATCACTGGATACAAGGAGGTGAGCTTCAGGTCCCGTACAATTTTCTGGTCCGTGTGTGCAGAGTACTGGTTCAAACCAGTGCTGTGGTCTTCACTGGGTAGTGGTCCAGGTTCTCTTTGTTCGTCTTCATAGCCAATTGGAAGCGGATTCACATGAGGGTTATGGAAAGTGTATGGTTACCATCTCCCCAGGGAAAGGGCTTGGACCTGATGCGGATATAGGGGTAGGCGACGAACTCGGGTCTCTCCTCCTCTCCGTGGTGCGACTTCAGGAAGACATTCAGCATGTTCACTCCCACCCCGGGGAGCGCCACGAAGAAGGTGAGGGCCTTCCACAGGCGATCTGAGCCCTCCTCGCTGTGGGTGCCACTGTGGGCACCACTCGACATAGGCTGGCTCGACAGCAGGGAACGACCTAGCAGCCCAGAAACCTGGGCTCCAGCTGCCACTGCCATCTTCGACCAGGACCCATATTTACCTTTTAAATAATCTTTTCCAGGTTGTTGCCCAACAGTCTTTTTCAGGCTCTTTGTAGTTGAAAGGAAATGTAATATTTGACAACTTCAAGTAGGCTCTTAACCAAACAGAATAACCAAATGTTGAAATGCTGATGGTTATTTACGTAGTTATACCTGTAGTTACTTATATGTGTTGCTCTTTCCTTAAACTAAGTATTAGGGATATGTATATTTCTCTATTTATATTAATATGGCATTTAGTGAGTTTTATCTTATTTGAATATGCTAAAAGCAGATGAGAATTGTGAATGGGGTTGTACATAAACTACGACTAAAGAGCATCTACTAACATTAATTCAACAAACAAGGGTTGAGGGCACTCAGAAATGGAGATCTAAGACGCATGTGTATAAAGCAGAATCTATGAATAAAGAGAAACAAGCATGAAAAACTGTAATCATGTATCATAAGAACTCAGAGTATTGGGTAGACTTTCAGCCGTTCTTCATTTATTCAGCAGTGTTTATTGATCACCTGTTATATGCTGGGCTTCAGAGATACCATGGGGCAAAGGGAGCAAGACAGACACAGGCCTTTCCTCTTGGAGCTTACATTTCCATTTGTCCAGGGGACATTCTCACCCAGATGTACATAAAAAACAATGTATGTAAAATTGACCTAATGATGTCTGCCCTGAAGTCAGCTTTTCCTTCTGGTATCCTCACTTTTGTTAATGGCACTTCTATTCCCTCAATTTCTGTGGCCTCAAACTTGAAATTGTCATCTCTTTTCCTTTTCCTCTCATAATGGTACTGTTGAGCTTGCTTTCAAAATACCTTGCCATCTTCTCTTCTCCGTCCTCACTCTCCCCTTTTAGTTCCTCACTATCTATCTTTAACCGGGCATATTGCAAAGTCTATCTGATTTTACTTGTCTTCAATTTTTTTCCTCTCTCATTTATGTGGATAAAACTGTTAGATAATTCTTCCTAAAGAAGAATACTAATCACATCACCACCTTGTTCAGGAGCCCTCAATGTCTCCCTAGTCTTTGTCTAATTAAGCAAAATCTCCCCAGTCTGTTATTTATGCCTACCATAATAGCCCTGATCCCACTAACCAATGAATATAATTTATATTTATGTCCAAATTACAATGGTGCTGAGCTACCCTCTGCAGAGGATATTCCTTAAACTTCTGGTTCTTATTATCTAACTTTGCTTTGGATTTAAAAAAAACGAGAAAAAGAAAAAGAAAGCTGTTTTCAGCTTGTGTATGGGGTTTTCCTGAAGATTACTGTATTCCTTTATATTCCAATAACAATAGCACAGGCCTTCTTCTGCCTCTCTGATTATGTGCTCTTTTGTCTATTTTCCATTCTTGATTGTGAGAACCTACAGAATGAAACTGACAAGGCAAGGGCCTCCTAGGTGGCTGGAGAAAGGGAAGAAATGGCATAGAAAAGCAAGACTCCTCTTGAGCCAGTTGGTAGATGGGAAAGGCTGGCAACAGTCATACATTAATAATTTTGAGCCCAATCACACCCATTTGCCAGCTGTAGTCAACACTTAGCATCTTCCAACTTCTTCCTTTCTGCTTTCCTCTTGTCAACACCTGCTTCATAAAAAGCTCAATGAAGGAGCTGACCACTGTTCAATCATGAGAACACTGACACTCCTGCCAAGAGCTGGCTCCCAAGGCTGACTCCTGGACCTCACCCTACAGATGAATGGGACTGTAGGCTCTTCCCCCAAACACATCTGATTTCTTGTCCCCATGTCTTCCCTCTTTCTAAATGATATCTTCTCATTTCTGCCTGTTATAGTCCTGTCATTCAAGTTCCATATCTCATGCCAGCTACTCTCTGATGCTTCTTCCAATCTCTTTAACAGCAGGGTGATCATACTCTATGCCAAAGAAACATTCCCAACTACCCTGAATAATCTGCATTATTCAAGACTAATTTCCCCATACCATTCAAAAATGGTGACAAGCATTTCTCTTTATCAGCCCCTATGTGGGGATTGCCACATGGTAATAGCATAAACAGAATTTTTAATTTACTTCATCTTTTGAAAATATGTAATTCATGATAAATTCTAAACATTTTGAAAGATGTACATTATTTTGAAATCTGTGTGTAAAAGGACACCTGAAATACCTCTATTTGTCCATAACTCTGCTGTAATCTAACTGAAGAATATCAGGATTATAGGCATAAAAGTTAAGTCTATATGATATAGGAATATTCAGTAAAAAAGTTCATATGAGACTAGGGCAAACGGCAGTGTCCTTCAGGAGATAGTTTTCTATATACAGTATGAGACTATTTATTGTGCTTGGGAAGCTCACTGTGCAGTGTTTGGAAAGGTCTGGAAAAACCGTATGCAACCCATACTCCATTTGGGGCCTATTTTCCCCTTGGGGTATTAGTAAATTTTGATTTAAAGTTTATCTCCTCTTTCTTTGTCTACTTCACTTCTCTGTTAAAACCTGCAGTCCCAGCTGCCCTCCTGTCACCTGTTTTAATAACTAAGTTAAAAAGTGAGTAAATTTACTGATTCATCTACATGAACTGAAGCAGCTTGGGGTTCTGTAACTTTATGGAAGATATTAGGTGAATGGGGTCTCACTGTGGAGTGACAGACTTTTGTTAGCACTCTTTTTTCTCCTCTTCTTCCATTTTCCTTTAATTTCCACTCCTGTCCATACCACTCTGATATAACCAGGAAATTCTTCCACTTGGTCTTGCAGAACAGTTTGAAGAGCAGCCTTCCTTGTACCTTTAATCCCAAGAGTCTATGAAAGTTTTCTCTGAAGAATTTCAGTGTCTTCCCTGAAAAGAATTCTGGTCAACACAATTTTTTTTTTTCATTTTTTTTCTTATACTAAGGCAGACTAGAAATCGGGACTCAGTCACATTGATGGAATTAACATACATTATATGTGATAACATGAAGACACAGTCATTTTTATTTCTGGAGCTAGTGGCAGGAACAGAGTGTCTGTTGCACGTAATTGTGTGGTGCCTAATCCAGTAACATAAAGTGAAGGTTTGGTTTTCTTCTTTATAATTACAGTTTTAAAACTGAGGTATACTTAATTTACAATGTTGTGTTAGTTTCAAGTGTACAGCAAAGTGATTCAGTTATACCCATCTATCTACCTATTCTTTTTCAGATTCTTTTCCATTATAGGTTATTACAAGATACTGAGTAGAGTTCCCTGTGCTATATAGTAGGTCCTTGTTGTCTACCTCTCTTATATATAGTACTGTGTATATGTTAATCCCAAACCCCTAATTTATCTCCCTCCGCCCCATCCCCTTTGGTAACCATGTTTGTTTTCTATGTCTGTGAGTCCATTTCTGTTTGGTAAATAAGTTCATTTGTATGCTACTGGTGGAGGTTACCAATAACTTAGATATCAGACAGTTATATCAGTCACTTCTGTGAATGTGGCCCACACTCTAGAGATTGTCCACTGCAATGACCAGGCAAGTCTGTTTCTTAGGATACATTTTGAAACATGAGGGCAATGCATGTTTAACATTTTCAGAACAGTGAGCCAATAATTCAAGGTATTTAGATTATCTCCCTGGGTTGATATAAAAATATTATTTGTCACTAGTCGCTTAATAAAACTGTAGTGAAACAGTTCTATGGGCAAGTTCTTCCCCTGAAAGGAAAGGCTAAAGGTGTTAGGTGTTTGATGTGCCAGAAAATTTCAAAGACTCCCATGTATACTGCCAGCCCTTTGGGGGAAAATGGTTCTAAACTGATATCCAGTTACTGTTTAATAAGTAAGGTTTTCTAATTAAATTTTGGAACTTGAAAATAAAATTCTTCTGAGTCTAAGCTTTGCGTCATGTTTTTTAAAAAGCAAGAAAAAGGAGGAATTATAGAGAAAAGAACTGAAAAATGGTCCAAATTGATTTCAAGAAATTTAACATTTCTGTCTTTATTGAATTTTTATCTTCAAGAATTTGCCAAAAAAGAACATACCAAGTTTATTGGTGGTGCCATAGAAGGAGGACAATGTATTAATCATGAAGGCATGAAATAAATAAAATAATGGCAGTTTTCTACTTTGAACAAAAGACTTGCTATTTTAGTGGCAAGAGTAAGTGTGCGAATACACAAATAAATCTAATATAAACAATAAGAAGCCTCTGACTGCTTTTGGAGTGATTATTTTTGGAGTGATTATTGATCCAAATGCTATCTGCTGACTGAGGCTATCCTAGCTAACGTCTCCAAATACTCAACTCTTCTGCAGTAGTTTTGTAGCTGAGGCTTTTTGAGTGCCTGTGGGAATAGCTGGGTTGGTGGCACTTACCAAGACATTTTTCTTAGTTTACACATTTGTTTTGACTTGAAAAACTTATAGCTTGGGATTCAGCCCTGAGCTCATGGGCTAACCACATCGGTTTACTTCTGTCTCATTCCTAGTATTTGCACCTAACTTCTGCTTTAAGAACAAAGAAACAACTTTCACAGAGAATCACAGATTCAAAGAGCATGAAGATACATAATAAATTGCAATGGATCAAAAATCAGGAGATCAAGAAGACTGTTCTCCATGTTCTACTAATTTCCTCGTGGGCTGCCCTCACACCGTGTTTCCTTAGCTTTGTTTGTTGAAATTGCCACGGCATCTATCATTTTTATTCAACAAAGTGAAATGAACACATCATTGTGATTTCCGAGACCTCTTGTTCCTTCACTTAAGATGAGTTAGCTGACAAATCCACTCTGTACTTTTCTTAATATTTATATTACATGGATCCTTTGAGAAAAGCAAACTTTTATTTAGACCTACTTAATTAGATAACCTAGAAGATGATCAATCATTGGGTTTTCCTTAGAGAGTCAAATTGTGAGTGAATTTTATTAATTAAAAAATTGTCGAATGAAAACAACCTAATATACCATATGTACACATTAATGGGCATATAAGCATATATGTTTAAGCAGATGCATTTGATTTTAGTAGTGCCCACGTCATTGTTTATCTTTGCAGGAAATTCACCTGGAGCAATTGAGTGTTGGTGTGCTGTGCTCTGTTTGTAAGGCAATTATTAATCTGCGTGAGAATGTAGCAGGATCTCACCCATCCCAAGGTTTGCCTTTATTGCTTAACGAAGAGGTCTGTTTAAACAGTAATTTTAACTTTCTGGTAAACAGTTCTTCACACCTATGCCCTTTCTTTAAAATTTCACCCATTAACTTCAAAATGGAAAATTTCCTTCCAGACTAAGGTGCGGGACATATCTGGGTATAAGTGGCTGTGCTTTATGGCACATTTCACATGATTCTGTAAAGGACTAGTCCAAAGATACTCTGAAAGAATGATTAAAGATCACATCAGTGATTTTGTCAGAAGGACAAGCACAGGTACCTGCTGGTCGATACCTGTCTTCTGTAAGGTGCAGAGGGGAAGGAGAAAGGGATTGACGTCAAAAAGACCAGCGTTGAGACCTGGCTTTACCACCATGGGCATGTTACTCTGCCCTGACATCTCCTTTTCCTTAAAGAATTGCTTCAAAGATTAAAGGTAATATACATAAAGTGTCTAGCAAAAGGTGCCTGGCATATAGTATATACGATTGTTTTATAGGTTCAAAGATCGCATATTTCAAGCCACTCAGGAGCCGACGATTAATACAGTGTTAGAGGAAAAAGACTGGAAGAACTCACCGTACAGAGTTGGGCTATAGTTCTCAACCTGCATTTATTTATGGTTATTTGGTAGCTAGCGATCCTGTGGATATTAGTATTCCTTTCTTAATAGGGTCCTTTATCAGGGAAAACAAATAGAACAGTCTTTACAACTAGTGCCCCTTTCCCCCTAGGGTACTAGAAAAGTTACAGTTCCCAACATTTTGAAAAGAAAGAAAGATGCTAAACATTAATTATGCATAGTTACAAAATAGACTTCTCCTTGATGGAAAAGTCTTAAAAAATGAATTAGAAGCGGGGGAGGAAATGAACAGCAGAAAGGAAACTATATTTTGGCAAGCTCTGAAACATGGAAACATTATTCTTTCCTGGTTTTCCATGAATTTGAATCTCTTGACAGTTTCTCAATTATAGCTTGTAACTGTGGGCTTCAAAGCAATTCTGCAGTTCAGTTCACCTCAGCTAGTCAGTCAGTAATGTTTATTGAATTCCCATGGAGGGAAGAATACTGAGTAAAGGACCCATTTTCCTTTTCCTCAGCATGGATGCCTTGAACCAGAGACTCTGTCATTCAGCCAGTCAGACCTGCTAACGTTCTCTTACTTTGAATCCTCCCCGACCGTGTTTACCCAGAGACCCTCGGAGGCTGGAGCTGACCTCCTCCCATCTGCCATCCTACATCGTGTCTCTTCCTGCCTGTACCAGATGAAAACCCTTTAGGCCGGAAGCTTTCCCAGATTAATACCAGACCCTTAATCTCATACCACCCCTCCCCACCGCTGCCCAAATTTATTTTATAAATATGTGTATTGTTTGGGTTGAACTGAACCAAACTATAATCTCTACACGTTTAAAGCTTAGGCTCAATTATAGGATCACATGGTATCCATGTTCAAAGGGGTTTTTAAGTTTTAGTCCAATCATCTTATTTTTTCAGATTAAAATAAATCAAAACTAAAACCCAGCAAAGGAAAATTACTTGTCATAGTATAGTGAAGTGGCAGTAGGCTTTGGTGTCTGAAAAATCAAACCCAGGGCTAGCTCCTGGCTCTGCAAATTGCTAGCTAGCTATTAGAACTTGAGTAGGTCACTGAACCTCTCTGTGCCTTATTTCATTTTAGTCTATAAAATGGGGGGGGGGGGTTAATCATTATTGTAGCATTACTGACATTTTTTAAATGGATTTGAGCTGTTCAATAATGATGACTGTTCTTCTCCAAGGTCAGAACGGATATAAATGGCAGACCAGAACTGGAACCCAGAGCCTCCAAGTGCAGTGCTTACTCTTTCCTGACCTGCTGCTTATTTCCGGAGGAGTACCACCCGCTGAGGGCATTCAATAAACAGCTCTTGGGGATGGCTGTTTCCCAGACAGATTATAATTCTTTTGAGACAGGAAGGTAGGAGGGATTTTGTTATTGTTTCTTGCCTTGGGCGAAAGATTCCATCAGTAAAGTAGCAATAAAAAGGTTCCCTCTATTAGTGGAAATGATTAACACTCCTTTAGTTAGCCAATATGTTCCCACCCATTTCCGAATTTGGCCTCACATGAACCAAGCCACACAGACGGGGGAATCAGAAACCTAAGAAAACAGCAACAAATTGGTTTGATGAGTGGATGTGGTTGAAATCTTTCATCTGGTTTGTCTCAATTGGTGGTGGAAGTTATATGGGTTTTGAATAAAGTCAAAAATCCAAGCAAAATGTTATGAATATTAAGCCGCAGGTATCAAAGCTTGGAGAATCTGATGAAAAATGAACCAATGTAAACCAAAACATAAGGATATTACACACCTCCTTTCCTGACAATTTCTGGCAGGAAGAGACTCAACTTGCTATAGGAGAAGAATATGCAGACTTTCTAATGAATTATCGCCTCAGTGTTTATTTTTCAATGAATCAGTGTGCTGGAATGATTAAAGTATATGTGGCTCAGAAACTCAGGCGGGAAGGAATGAGCCAGGACTAAAAGCCAATGTTAAATGTGCCCACGTTGGCTGTCCCAGTGGAATCCAGCCTTGCCATGAATAAAAGGGTTTTCTGAGGCATAAGTACTTACACAGCCAGCCAATTTGGCTCTCCACATATCTGTGATGCTTGCTTGAAAATGGTGCTTCCAGATGGAAATCTGGGGAAGGGTGAGTAAACCAGTATAGAGGTGATATATATTGTCTACTTCCTCTGTAGAGAATTCATGGTGCCTTATTTTAGCATGTTTGAGAAGTAAGACATTGACCATCAGAACAAATATCTGAGATACAGCCTATGACTTATTTTGCCTCAGTCAGACCAGTGGGTGAAACTACTAGTGGGTGAGATTGTGCAGAACGAAGAAGCAGCTATTCTAAGTTCCAGAAGAAATGAAAACTTTGTTTTCTTGCCTTGTAGCTGTTCTTCATCCATCTTCAAAGGGTCTACACTTATGAAATATTTTAGACTGAGGTTTTCTTTTTTTTTTTTTTTTGTGATTTCACAAAGAAATGATGGTCCTCTTAAAACTCTAGCGAAACTGTGCTTGGAATCTGCTTTGTCAGAGGCCTATTTTTCAAAAGCTGCTATGTGGTTATCAAACTACATTTTCTCAGGGCCTATAAAAAAAAATCTGAGTTGCTTTAGAAATTTAGAGAAGGAAGATCCAAACTGAAAATTTTAGCTGTCCTATTTAATTATAATGAATGTTTATAATTCAGGTACAAGATGTGTCCACATATGGAAGGTCACTTTAAAATAGATTTGCTTTAGGGCTTCCCTGGTGGCGCAGTGGTTGAGAGTCCGCCTGCCGATGAAGGGGACACGGGTTCGTGCCCCAGTCCGGGAAGATCCCACATGCCACGGAGCGGCTGGGCCCGTGAGCCATGGCCGCTGAGCCTGCGCGTCCAGAGCCTGTGCTCCGCAACGGGAGAGGCCACAGCAGTGAGAGGCCTGCGTACCGCAAAAAAAATAAAAATAAAAATAGATTTGCTTTAATTACAACTACCTGTGAACAAACCATCACCTGGATGACTTAAAGCTCTTGTGTTTAGTTCAGAGGTATAAATATTCATGAGAAAAAAAGAAGTTAGGGTTTGTAAAAATCTCTTGTTAAAAAACATCATGCTGAACTTGTTAATGGGTAATCTTAAACCATTCTATATAAAATAATATGTAATTACTGATCTAAACCTAAAATTTTGATTAAAAGCAAGGAGTACATTGGGAGAAGAGCTATTGATGGCTCTTGAGAAGAACAGGGCCTTGGAGAAATAAAAGTTGCATACACTGGCTCCTTGGTAACTGTCTCTTCCTGACTTGCCATGAGACAAGGACAATGCAGGGAGGAAATTCTCGTTGGACAAAGAAAATACAAGAATTTTGATTTCTTGGGTTAAATGGGCAAAGTGCGTGCCAAAGAAATTAAAATATGTAGACAATTAAAGGCTTTTGATGGCTGAAGTAATGTCTTTCATGGCAACACCAAACTGCATCAGCTGGCTGGAGTTGACATCAAAATTCTTTTGAACATAAAAACAGGTGCAGTGCAGGTTGAAAACAGTTTTTCTGGTTGCAAATTAAAAATGGAAATAAACAGTATTAGATAAACAATAATCATTGTCACTAAAGCACAGTTGCAGGTATGCCTGGAAATGGCGGACTATGTAATGACCAGAATGGTCCCAACTGCTCTGTCAAATCACTCAGCTAGGGAGTTGTGGACCTGGTACAGAAAATAGATCTGTGGTTTCCTAGATGATTTTAAATAGCATTTCAACTGTGCTCTTAAAATATTATTAACATTTCTAAATGTTTATTTTAATATGGTGATTGAGAATGTGCTTTGGTCTTCCACTCTATCATTTAGGGACTAGCAAGAAAACAAACCATTCTTGGCATTTTATTTATTTTTAATAAATTTATTTATTTTTTGATTTTTGGCAGCGTTGGGTCTTCGTCACTGCTTGTAGGCTTCCTCTAATTGCGGCGAGCGGGGGCTACTCTTGGTTGCTGTGAGCGGGCTTCTCGATGCAGTGGCTTCTCTTGTTGCAGAGCATGGGCTCTAGGCGCACAGACTTCAGTAGTTGTGGCATGCGGGCTCAGCAGTTGTGGCTCGTGGGCTCTAGAGCACAGGCTCAGTAGTTGTGGCTCACGGGCTTAGTTGCTCCATGGCATGTAGGATCTTCCCAGACCAGTGTTTGAACCCGTGTCCCCTGCGTTGGCAGGCAGATTCTTAACCACTGCACCACCAGGAAAGTCCCAGGCATTTTAAATGAAAGGAATTTAATACAGGTGATTGGTTACCACACAATCAAAATGTAGACAAGGAAAAGAGGAGATGGCAAGAGAAATAAAAGGCATATGATAGCAGGAAACCACTATTTACAAGCTCTGGGAACAGAGCTTAGAGGGTAGAACCATATAGCTATTGGTCTAGCCTTGGTCTGGGATCCTTAAACGTGGGGTAAATGGGTATTGAAGCCACAGAGAAAACAGAACTATTGCTAGAGATGCCCAAAAAAACCTCAGAGGAAACGGAAGGGAAATACCCTGACTTTTCCCCTCCTCCAATCTTCCAATCTGGCAAACTAACATTCAACCCTCCTTTACCAAACCTCTAAAATTACACATACAACATGCATAAATATATAACTGCTCATGAAAATAAGACATAAAACTCAGATGACTGAAACCTGTGATGAACCCATGAATGTTAGAAAGCAGATGACATCAAGTTAAATAGAGAAATTGTGGGCCAGGATGCGTGCAGGGGAGCACTTAGTGGTGGGTCACAGACAGAGTGAGAGGAAGCCAAGCATAGTTGGGACATTGGATAGGATCATTATTTGGAGTCAGTCGTAAGGAGTTGAAATGAATGTTGAGCTCTATTCACGTTCCTACCTTGGACCACAAAATCTAAACATAAAGTCTGCCTCCAGTTAGGGACAACGAAAACGGGCACTCTGATTACAGGAGGAATCACTGCAGATCACGAAAACAGCTTCTGCCTAGTGGCATATCTTGCCCTACCCCCTTTCTCACTAAAAGCAGTGTGGCATGCAAACTGCAACAGCAGTGCCCACATTCTCCCAAAGAAACTACATGAACAGATGTGTCAAGACAATCTAATAAGGACTCCCAATGGTAAACATAAAGGCACAATCCAAAAAATTCCTTTCTTAAGGCACACTTAAGAAAAGCCAACAGCATAAAGGGAGGCAGTATTCTCAGGACCAAGGGAAACCGAGTCAGCAGGGCAGCCAGAGGGAATGCTAAAATATATGACATTAATATTATAAACAAGGAAGGATATTACGTCCATGAAATTAGTATAGGTAGTTTTGAAACAAAGAAGACAGATAAATCCAAATGCATCATTATTTACAATGAATATCAAGGAGGGAGAAGGATAAGAGGTTTATTTTGCTTAGAATATAAGTTCAGTCCATATTTTTCAGTCACTATTCACCTATTAACACCAAAAACTTTCAATAAATCTTGGCTTTTCTTTTGTGAGACAAACTAAAAGCATTTCTAGAGTTGGCTATAGGAACCAAGTTGAGCAGCCTAACAGAAAATACAACTACAATTTTGGTCCAAGCAACAATAATATGAAACCCTTTAAAATTAGATTCTCTCACCTCAATGCACAATAAAAATTGAGTGCCACCCTTATGAAAAGTCACTTTCTTTTTCTTTTGCATGTTCTGCTTTCAGTGCTTGGCTTCTCTGTGACCCCTCTGAGAAGAATATGGGGGGCAGGGTGTGGGTGGAGGTGGTGTGCATCAAGTCAGATCTGTAGATGAAGGGCCTTGTCCCACCATCAATTTTAACCAAAGCTCCCTAAGACGTCATGGGAGCTCACATCTCAGCAGGATGGATTTCTGGTTATCAGAAAAGCCTTGGAAGTTGATGCATATAAGATCCACAGAGATTCCTTAGTAGCATTGCTAGGATCATTAATACGGTTTCCCCTTATCCTAATATTCTAGAAGTTAATCTCCCTCTTTTATTCACTTTCAACCTGGCAGGCACCATTATAACTCCAATTACAAGAGTAGAACTTACTGTACTTCATCCATTTTAAGATACATGTTTTTTATCATCTCTGAAATCACAAGGCATGTTACAACTGACAGCATGTCAGCTTAGTAACTTTCCTTTCCCCCAAGTGGTACATAAATAATGGTGAATCTTGCAGTCAATGGTATCTTGGAGTCAATGAAATTTGACTTTTTTTTTGCATGCTTATTTTCACCAACACAGAAGATGTGACTATTTATCTTGTTAAGTATTGTAGTCATCATCGACTGTTCACAGAATGAGTGTGTGTGTTTGTACACTGGAGTACTTTGTTTGTTTGTTTTTACAGTAAAACATTTCTAGACACATATTTTATAGAATGCTATAGAGTTGTGCTTCCTAAACTTGACCAACTAGCAGAATCACCAGAGGAACTTTGAAAACAATACAGATATCTGAGCTCTCCTTCTGAGTTTCTGGTTCTAGATGCATCTGAGAATCTGTAATTTTAGAACTCTCCCAGGCTGATTCTGATGAGAGCCGTGCTACAGATGAGGAGAACAACAGAGGAATGTATCTGCTCTATAGGAAGTATGTGAAAAATAATTTAAATATATAAATATCGCTGTCTTCAAGTAGGGAAAGAAGAGTCCACCCAAAATCATGTTCTTTCATACTTAAAATTTCTGTTGTTTTATGAAAACAATCTACATTGTATCTTCAGTGAAATTTTTTAGCATTAAGAGGTCAACTTTATGATCCAAAATGTATTAAAAAATCAATCTTCAGTGATTGTCAAATTTCAAATAGAGTTTTAACCACAGAAAATTATATTAATTTCCACTGAGACTTGAAAATCAATTCAATTCAATTCAGTGCCCTTTTTATGCTGCTTCCAAGGTTTATGGCACACTGGTTACACGAGACATTATGGAATTATACTAGTCTCCTGAAATACTGGGTTATATTTGTTTAATTTTGGTAGGCTTCATTGCACATGGGGAGGCATGATTTAATGGAAAGAACCAGGAATCACAGGAGACCTATCATTAGCTGTGTGACCTTAGGCAGGTCATTTAATTTCTTTTGGCTCTAATTTTCCAATCTGTAAAATAATTAAGCAGGATTAGATGACTTCTAAGGTTCCTTCCACCACTAAGATTATATGGTTTTTGTGGTCTGAATGGATGCAAAGCCATATTGTATCCACAGCTGCTTGACAGGAATATTTATATTTACAGCTTACTGGCAGGAACTAATTGATTGGCAATGTGAAGTTAAGAGGCAACTTTGCTACGGTGACCTTGAACTGTGATAATTCAGTACACTAATAAATGGGCTTCAGGGAAAGAATTTCAAGTGAATAAAGCACCAAAAAAGGAAATGACTATGAAATTAGAGAAATCTAGGAACTAATTTAAATGAGTTTTTAAAATTTATGTTATTCCAAGGACAAAGTTCAACACAGAATATATCCTTCAAAAGTAGAAATTTGAGAGAAACTTCTTGGTCAAGTAAAAGAAAAGGAAAATTAAGAAGAAATAAAAATGAGAGTAGTTCTATCCATTTGGATGATGTCAGTTCCAAGCAACGAAAGACAGAAGAAATTTATTGGCATATATAACTATTAGTTCATCTGTACAGAGTGGGCTTCAGTCATGGTTTCACCAGGAAGTTGGCTGAAATTCCCATCAGTTCACCTGGCTCAGTCTCACTCTATGCATTGGTTTGTCTAGACTGGCCTCCATCATGATAACCAAACAGTTGCAGCAATTCCAGGTCTCATTGGCATTCATGACACTATCCAAAGCAAGAGAGAGGGCTTTTCTTCCCTCCACCATATCATAAACACCTGAATTTCACCCTGGACCAAGCTAAAACAGTCTCTGAAGTCAAATGAATGTCATGCTCTGATTGACTTTAATCTAAATGACTGTTCCTTCCTCAACCATCAGGGATTGGATGAACAGGTGGATTGATATCACAGTCCACACCTAGAGCAGGAAGTGGGGTCAATTTCATTCAAACCATATGCTTGCTGCACAATGGGGGAAGATTGATCCCCCAGAGGAAAATCTGGTTGCTCTTAGGAAGCGGAAAGACGGGAATGGATACCTGATAGGCTACCAATAAACATCTACTTCCAAATTGAACGTGTATTATTGTACCGAGTGTGGAGAAAAATAAGAACCTTTCCATCCCAAGATTTTGTCCTGAGATATAGACCAACAATAAGCAGAGAAGTTTGAATATTAAACCAAAAGTAGTTAAGTGTAAATAAACTCAATCTAACATGTGACAACAATAGCAGAGTGGTTAAGAGTTTGAGTCACAACAGACAGATTCAAATCTCAGTTCAATATAGCTATATGACCCCATCCTCCACCTATATCGTGGCCATAATAATAATATTTATGTCACTGAGATTTTATTGTGAGAATTACATGAGAAAATGTAGGTAAAATGACTCTCAAAGTTAGCTGTAGAAATTTTTTAGATATTAGCTTTAGTAATATACTGATGAAAACACAAAAGACAGTCATCCTGAAAAAGTTCCAAATGAAGGGAAAAAAAGAGGTAATTCTCAGTAGCAATTATATCAATAAAAATATAAAAACTGAATGCCACAAAAAACTACACTTAATTATTGTGCTTAACAGAGAACTGATAGCTCCTTGCAAAATGACTCAAGAGTTCACATCTGGAACATGATGCTTTGTTTAGCACAAGTCATACAGTGCAGAAAAGATGCTGCACATAGGTCAGTAAAGATCACCTGAGAAGGAAATTGAAGGATTGAGCTGTGTGAAAGAATAAAAAGAAAAATAAAATATTTAATTGTTAGGGAAAGCTTCCTAACTATAAGAGCTGTTAATCTCTCTAAGAAAGTGATGGAAGTTTCAATATTTGGGGACCTTAAAAATAAAACTGGGGCTTCCCTGGTGGCGCAGTGGTTGAGAGTCCACCTGCTGATGAAGGGGACATGGGTTCGTGCCTCGGTCTGGGAAGATCCTACATGCTGCGGAGTGGCTGGGCCCTTGAGCCATGGCCACTGAGCCTGCGCGTCCAGGGCCTGTGCTCCGCAACAGGAGAGGCCACAACAGTGAGAGGCCCGCGTAGAGCAAAAAAAGAAAGAAATAAATAAAATTAAATAAAATTGGATAAATTGAAAGTCTAATTCACCTAGAAGCAGCCATGCATAAAATAGGCACGTAATAAATGTAAGTTGGATAAATAAAGTTCTATAAATTATTACATGTTAATTAATTTTTCCAAAGTGAAGTGAGTTCCTGCCAGATGCTATTCTATGAGCTTGGGATACTTTAGTGAAGAAAAGTTCCTGCCTTCCTGGAGTTTGTACCTATTATTAACTTTCTAAGTAAATACTTCTGTAATCTGAGAGCTATCTTCTCTTGGAAACACAGATAATTTGAAGGAATCTTAATCTCTTATAGACCAGAAAATCACGTTCTTTGTCTTAGTTGCAATCCCCAGAGTTTAATGAAATAAATACAAATTATACAAAATATCAGCATTGAAAATAGAGATAAAAGTAAGTCTGCAATTATAAACACTTACATAGTCATAATAATTTGGAGTTTTAAACATAGTAATATTTCGTTTTAAAATTCTTGCAGATTCATTACACTCTTGGTGTTCATTATTGGTACAGTGTGATGTAATGTTATTTTATTTGTGGTAGATTAGGTAGTAGCATTTCTGCTCAGGGTCTCACTCCTGGGAATTCCCTGGTGGTCCAGTGGTTAGGACTCCATGCTTCCACTGCAGGGGGCACGGGTTCGATCCCGCATGCCAAGCGGTGTGGCCAAAAAAAAAAGGTCTCGCTCCTGCACTATAACTTTTATGAAGAATGGGCACAATTTCTGTCTCCTGAATGGGAGTATATAATGGAGCCTAACTGAATGTCATGGGCTTAAAAATATTATTTGTCTAACATTTGCAATAGAATTCCTCAATAAGAAAACTACATTTGCTTGGAAAATATATCTTGATAATTGTACTTGAAAGTAAAAAGTTCATTCCAAGGGATATGAGTAAGGATTGCTTATTACTCTAGAGAGGCTGGAGCAAAGGAAGGAGAGAATGAACAGGGTAGGTCTAGCAAAATGGCAGAGTGAGATGTGACCTCTTCCCATGACCTTGTGAAACTTTCGGAAAGTTTTAGAATGCATGAAATTATTAGCTCAAATTGATCTTTTGTGGACATCAGCTAAGAAATTGAATTTTGGACCTAGGTCAGCAGAGGCTGAAACAAGGCATCCTATACAGTTCCAGGGAAAATATTAGAATTCAAATTGTTACAAATTGGTAGAAAGTATGGGGAGGGCTCTGGACCCTTCTGGATCATGAAAATTAGGAGTTTATGTCAAGTATTCCTAAATCTTGTGATGAGAACATATAGGTGAGGGCAGGGAGACTTCTTGATTGGTAGATGGCTGCAGGTGGAGGTAGGAAGGCATCCAGCTGACAACTGGGTTACAATAAATACAAACGAAATTTGTGATATTCCTCTTTTCCACTGCTTGGCAAATCTGTCCTTCAATAATTCAACTAATTGTACCTTTTGGTCTTTTGGCTAAGCATCTTGCACTGATGTTTGAAATATGGTGATGGATATACTCTGACCTTTTCATACTTTCTTTGGGATTAATAATAGTAACTGATATTAAAGAGCAGCTACTACATGTCAAGTATTAACACTTAATGAGGAGTAGCTTTTTTAATCCTTATATCAACCTGTGAGGTAGGTACTGCTTTTTTCATCATTTTACAGATGAGGAACTGAGACTTATAAAGGTTAATTAGAACAACCAAAGAGAAGATCAATAAGGAAATAGAGGACTTAAACAATAGGAAAGACCAATTAGACCAAATATACAGAACACTCCATTCAACAACAGGATACACATTCTTCTTCAGTGCACGTGGAACATCCCCCAGGAGAGACCACATGTTAGGCCACAAAACAAATCTTAACAAACTCAAGAAGATTAAAATCACACAAAGTATTTTTTTCAATCACAAATGGAATGAAACTAGAAAGTAAAATTGTGGTTACCAGGGGCTGGGAGGAGGAAAAGAGGAGTTTTTGTTTAGTGGGTATAGTTTCAGATTTGTAAAATGAAAAAGTTCTGGAGATCTGTTTCACAACAGTGTGTTTATGCATAATACTGCTGAAGTGGATCTGGAATTTACTTTCCAACCCAGAGCTCACAGGCTCCTAGAGTGTCATAGTTTTGTCAAAGATGGCATGAGTCCATATGCTCTAAGTACTTTCTGTTTCTTGAATAATATGGGTGGTCACATAAATCTTAGTCATCAAATACCAAGCACCCAACATACTAGGCTGATGGGAAATTCTGTCATAATCATCACTGGGTTTCCTTCCCCTTGGTTGTATCAGAGTCCTCAGTCTTTGTGTAGCACCAAAGCCTGAGGAGGCCCCTGCATTTCTCACTGGTCTCCCTGCAAGGCTTACTGCTCTCTGGCTTCCAGGCTGCCTGGATCCCTAAGGGCTCAGGGCCTGCCGGAATGTGATCTTCAAGCAACATCTGCTTTCATCTCTGTAAAAATTCCTGAGACAGGGAGATTTGAATATATTTGCTTTTGTCTGCCCTGTAACTTTTCCTTATTTTGGTAACAGCACCTTGGTTTCCTTGGGGAATACAACTCTTCCCCAATATTAGTTTGTTTGGCTTATATGGGAAGAATTTTTGCTGAGCTGGACACATAACCCAATCCTGACCAATAAGAGTATTTTATCTCTTTAACTACAGTGATTGGTAAGAGATGCACAGAAGACCCAAGCCAGGCCAGTAAGACCCAATCTAGGATAGATGAAACTATGGGGATAGAGGCTTTTTTTCTGGAGCTGCTGAGAGTTGGGGTGTGAGCCCACAAGACAATGGAAACAGTCCAAAGAAAAGCAGAGCAGAGATAGGCAGAGATAGGTAGCAACATCTGAGTTTTGGTTCTAGCCATGCTTGGACTTTCTAGGGAAGCCAATCTGTAAGCTTTTGTGGTGATTTCACTTTGCACTGTGACTGAGAGTCCTTACTCATGGTCTTTACTGATACACTGTGCTTCATGATCACAATGCAGGGGAGGGAAAGATCAAAGAGTAAACAAAACAGATGCTAAGATCTCAAAAAATTACCCTTCCACATACATCTTCCCAGTAGAAGGGTGTTTATTCAGACTAAATGTAAATAACCACTTTCAAATTAATGACATTTCCAAAATTTAGATACGTCAATTCAAAACAAGTATACCCCAAATTTTCTGGATGTATTCTTTTGGGTTTTCTTTCTGTTATATAGGTTAAGAAAGAAGATGCATAAAAATAAGCATTTTAACCATTGCAGTTTAAATCTTTAAAACATTTGTTACTTGCCAAAATATACAAACAGCAAGACCAATGTGTGGGCATTTCACCTGTTTGAATCATACCACATTTGTCAATATTGCTCATTTGCTCCTACAGCATGATGTCTTCCTTGCATATGATGCATTATAACAAATTGTCCTTCAATTATTATAATGGAAATTTTAAAAAAATTATGGTCATAGAGAAAAATTGGAAATTTCCATTTTTGATGCTTTCTTTGTTTAGACTCCCAGATAAATGACTTATATATTCGAATGTGTGTGGATGCTGATGGAATTTTAAAAAATAAAACATTTATTTCAAAGACATAATGAATTTATAATAGCTCTCTGACATTATATATTTCCCTAATCAGCAACTATTACAGAGAGTTTTGTCTTTTTTTAGTTTTGGTAGAATGAGTTCTTAACCTTGAAGAGTTGGAAACCACTGATGGAAGGGATTTGGTGCCCTGCACAGTAAACCAGATAGACTCTTATTGCCCTCAGGGTTCACCCAACACCAAATCTTTAGCAGGGTTCAAAGTTATGTCTTTGGAGATGCAAGTTGTTTCTTATATATTAAAGCCTTTTGCTGAAGAATTTTCCTTCTTATAATCAATTTTATATACTCCAAACCCTCAAAAGAGAAAACATTTCAGGTTCCTATCAGAAAAAAACTAGCTTCTGTTGAATCCATTCAGTATTTCAAATGATAGCATGAAAGTTGACACATCTGTTAGCCTAAAGAAATGAAATTAAACCACCAAAAACCCAAAATAAACCCAACCATCACTTTCTAAGGAGAATACCTCTGATTCAGAATTAGGTAGTTTTAGGATTAAATTTTGTGAGTTTCCCTTCACACCTCTCCTTAAAGGGGAAAATTAATACACAGTTGATGTCCCAGATATTTACAATAAAGAGTAATATCTTTTAATCCACAGACAACAAGAGCTGCATTAGTGTGCAGTTTTCCTGCCTTGATCTATTTGCACTAAGCCAGCAGGGAGACATTTCTGTACCACTTTAACTTCCATCTACAGGTAACTGTTTTGGAAGAAAACCCCATCTATCTGGGCTGCAAATAGAAGAGTTGACAACATATTGAAGATGAGATGGTTTAAGTAGCCAACAATTTATGAAGGAAATATTTTTTACATAATTCAATTTAGGTTAAATATTTTTTGATAGTTTTTGTATTAATTCTAAGAGAAAAACATACCCTTCCCACAAATCTCAGAAAATAAATAAAAATATTTTTTAAAACTAAAAAATTCCAGTAATCCCAACACCCAATGATTGCCACTGTTATGTTGGCATATGTTTTCCCAAACTTTTTAAATGCACACACACACACACACACACACACACACACGTAGGATTGCAGCAAATGCTTTTAAGAAGAAAACTAATAATCTTAAAAAATTATTTTGCTATGTTATTCTAGATCATTTTATGGTTATCCAGATAGGATGATAAGCTCCCTGGACAACTGGCATTTTATTTTGTAAAGGATACTCAGGAAAATACATAGAGATACCCACTGTGAAGTGTGTTTTTCAGCTTGAGGCTATAGGAGGTCACAATTAGAAACTCATCTACCAGCCACTGGGAAGAAGCACTGGAATTGTCTGTGTGCTCATGTGCTCTATTCTGTAGTGCAACAAAAACCAAACATGTGTCCAGTATAGCACACTGTTTCCCCTTTCTGTATCTTTCCTACTTTTCTTTAGTCTTTCATGTTGGGCATCTTGGAACACAGCACTGAACCAGGTGGAAAATGGCTCCTTGTAGAAATTCTTTTCTTGGCCTCCATGACTACCTTCTTCTGGTTTTCTTACTTCCCTGACTATTCTTTCTCTTTCTCTTTTGCTAGATATTTTTCCTCTATGTCTCTTGTTGATGTTGCTCTTCCCTACTGTTCTGTCTGTAGCTCTTCTCTCTTTTCAGGATTCTCCCTCTTCTTTCTCTTCTTCTACCGTGTACTCCTAAGGTTTTACACACTATTATTTTTTTTTTTTTTTTGGACAAGATGCGCATCTTGCGGGATCTTAGTTCCCCGACCAGGGATCGATCCTGAGTCCTCGGCAGTGAAAGCACCGAGTCCTAACCACTGGACCGCTAGGGAATTCCCTACATACTACTTTTAAACAATATTTCCAACTACGTATCTCAAATGTCTACTCCGCTCTTGAGGTCCAAAACCGTACTACTTCCCACTACCTACTCTGACTATATAGGTGACTATTTTAACTTGAATCCTCTCTGGAAAGTAGAGTCTGAGACAGGGTAGTTTATCTGGGGATGTGAACAGAAGTTGGAGAACAGGCAGAGGGGAAACGGAAGGAGAGAATGCTATTTTAAGGGTGTTGGAGAATGCTATGTTGCGTTGGTCTTCTCAGGAGCCTTATAAAAACTCACACAAAACTCCTAAAAGGCTTCTCAGAATTGTCTAGACAGAGCATGAAAGGAAGAGGCTTTATTCATTGTCTGCCTTCCCCCATTTGTTGAGAATTGCCCCACTTGGTGTTTATTCCCTCATGCTTCTGGTGGCTCAACTCAATGCTGGGTGGACTCCCTTGAAACGGACATCCCACACGAGAGTCAGAGAAGCCCCTGGAAGGAAGCTAGCATTCAGGAGCTTATATCTGAGGATGGGCACTGGCAGAAGGAAGTGGGTCAAAATCTATACTCAAGTGTTCACCATGACTTGGCTGGAATCAGAGGCATGGCTGAGAGTTGCGTAAACCTGGACAGGTAACTAATTTGGGCATCAATCTCCCAATCTGGAAAATGATGACTTGCACTGTCTCTTATGAAGCTATTATGAAGATAGAAAAGGTAATATATCTGAAAGTGTTTTGCAAACTCAAAAAGCACTACAGAAAGTTAATATAATATTATTATGATGCCCAGATTACCAAATATAACTTGCTGTTTAAACTTCAGGAAGCTAAAACCTATCCTATTTTGACTCAATTTCCCAAGAAAATATGATTATTTCTTTGGCTTCTATTATGGCTAGAAATATTTACTATTGAGCAAGGTCATTCAAAATATTTTATATTTTTATATAAATTGCTTTTAGCAGGATAATTTATTTTTTAAAACCTTCTTTTACAGTATTTGGTTATGCTTAGAACAGCTCAGTAATTAAAAAACAAAACAAAACTCTCAGGCCTGTAATATAACTATATATATATGTATCTACACTAAGCTACCCTCAGATATTGAAACATTTCATGAATAGCAGTGACACTCATTTATACTAATGAGTATAAATTAAAAAGCATTGCAGAAAGGACAGATAGAAGATAGGACAGAGCTGCATCATGATGCTAGTTGAAAACATGAAGAATGTCTAAGATTTCCAAAGTTCTGATATATAGGATCTGGGCTTATATATATATATATATAATATAGCCTATAATTATTAAGTTCCTGGGAACTTTGAGCAAGAGATTTTTTTTTTTGCTTGTTTTCTTCATAAAACATAATATGATTTTTCATTAAGGTCTATATTTTTACAAAATCCTTACTTTGTTGAAGAATTTTCTTCTTCCCCAACAAAACATTTTAAACAAGGAAGCTACAGTTGCTTTGTAATGTTGAAAACAATCACCCATCTTTGCAAAAGAAAATATATTTTCAAATGTCTTTGTGGGCTAACTTAATGTTAAATGTGTCGAAAGAAAGAAAGCAAGCTTATGGGCTCCTATTTCTTTGAAGATGTACAGTTTATCACTCTTTCTTTGACATGTAGTCATTATGTTGTATATGAAAGTCGACTGTAGCTCCATGGGAGGTGTCCAAGAGATTTCATCTTAAGGTATAAAAGCTTCTTCCTTAGGAAATTACCTCAAAAGCATGCAATTTACTAACCCCTAGAGACATTGCATTCTGTAAATAGCTTCAAGAGAGCTCTCCTTATGTTAATTACAACAGAAAATGGACTTAAGCATATCTGGAAAATAGTGTAAAATTACTCTAAAGTTCTCTTTCTTAAGAGAAATATATATGCTCAAAGGCATATATATTTGATCAATTTACAACATTTACAATATACAGTGTAATAAGATTACCTTCAAATTCCCAGTTAAACCCAGTGAATCCACATTACATTACAGACACAATGCCAGTTGAGAATAATGGGCAGATAACAGTAAAAGAAACGTTAAATTTTTTTTCTCTAATTGGCATAGGCCTTTGCAAGACCCATCGATTGATTTCATACATAGGTTTATTATGCTGGAACAAAATAAAAAGTCCAAGGTTAAAATATTTTTGGCTTCTACTATCCACACTTTATCAACGGAGACTTTGACCTATGGTTGATGTAATGAAACTGAGACCTTTTTCCAACCCCTTATACTAGGAAATGATTACAAATGCTACGAGCAGACCAGACAGAAGTTGGTGACAAAAGTGTTGACAGAGGAGATGTCTACCCAAGTGGACAGACAGCTCAGTCTCCATCTTTGAACCAATGCCTGTGGATTCACTGCAGTTAAAAGCACATGAAATGCATTCTTTTTGTCCCTCTTGCTCTTACTTTATCCTTCAAGAAAACAAATATATAACACTAAAGACAGAGCTATTCCAAACAACGTCTAATATTGGGTGACAACTGAAGAGCTGGGGTGACCTTTTGCTCCAAAAAAACTTTTCTTCAGTTGATTTTTTTTTTTTTTCTTTTCAGATGTTGAAAGTGCTTTCAGGTCAGATGCAAATACAGATGCATTACTGCTTGACAAATCTGTCAGTCTTCTGTTTAAATGCTTTTTGGCACTTAGGGTTTAGAGACTCATAATCATGCCTTTTCACCTTAAATTATCAAGTCCTTTCATAGCTGTTACTGGCCTTTCAGGGGAGGCCTGATGGCAGTGAAGCCTGAAGTTCCCACTTAAGTTTCAGAACATAGAGTGTCTCTCACAAAAGGTACTCAGACCCACTGCAAAATAGATTACTTCCATTCAGGAAATAGTCCGGGAAGAATGAGTAACCAACCAGACCACACTGAAGTAAACCTAGTGTTTCTCTAGTTAGGCTGTGCTTATCTGTTCCCCAAACGGCTTCCATGGATCTCAAACAGTTGTCTAGCGCAATAAATCTCAGCTAGCTGTGTTCTTGAAGCTGACTCTGTCATGGAGGAAGTAAATGAGCACGATTTATATTTATGATTCAGATCTTTTTTTTTTTTTAATGGAAGAAAAACTGGGACTATTTCTATTGTGCATAAAAACTGCAGCAGTTACAAGTAGCTATAAGGTAATTATTTACATCTTTCCTCATTGTTTCCTTCTTTTCTTGTCTTGCTAATGTTTGTTTTGACTACTGGGCAAAGGGACTGACTTCATTCAGGATGAGAACAAGGCTGAATGAAGGGTGCCACCCAGGTAGTTCCTAATAACCAAACTGTTGAGTGGGGCTTCTTTCTTTCAGTATTTCTCATTTGTACATTATGAACACTGAGCTGCATTCACATAATTTGAGCTATGAACTGCTAGTTTCTAAGGACACTTGCTATGTATTCACAAGATCAATTGCATTTACAAACATTTTATTGTATTTTCCAAGTACCCTAGGATTTGGAATTAGATTTGACAGTCTGGCTGGGAGTTACTTGAGGCTCACCTGGATGAAGAGACTTTGCTGAAAAGAGGCAAAGTGAAATTGTCCACAATCATTTTCTCCAGACACTTGAAAAATCCAAATCTGATTCTTGCTAAATGGTCTGTGTCTGAGGTTGCTTGTGTGTTAAGGTGTCTCTTTACACCAACATAAAGAAAGAATTTCAGACTTGTATTGGTATAAGTCAGTGGTTCTCAAAGTGTGCAGGACTAGCCTTTCCAGGAAGCTTCTCAACAAATGAAAATTCTCAGATACCACCTAGTCCTACTGAATCAGAAAATCTGGGGATGGGGGCCCAGCAATCTGTGTTTAACAAGCCCTCTCGGTGACCCTGATGCTCACTACATTTGAGAACCACTGGTCTAAATAAATCACAAAGAATTCCATCATAGTTGTTTTAAGCTTATGAGTACTATTAAGAGTACAGTGATATAATTCTGAATAAAATCTACACAACTACTTGATTTACAGCTTTCATTAGGTAACATGGAGATGTGAAGTCAAATTTAGAAAGTATAACTTAAAAGTGTGATGGTGATATAAACAAAAGACTTTATTAACTGTATTACACCATCACATTGCTTTCTTTTCACTTGGTTTCAATTTAGTCAAAGAATAAAAAGTTGACTCTAACTGGCTGAAAACAGGGTGAATCATATATGTATACTAAATATTTAGATTCCTGTTTTACTTTATTTTTCTTTCTATACAATTTCGTGGTCTCCATGTTTGTTATTTTGTCAACATCCTGCCAAGTTACACAATTTAAAGGTGAAAGGAGAATTTACCTACACAGAGAGACATATACTAGAAATCAGTATTTCTATGAAAGTCAATCTCTTTCTAGAAAATTTCTTTTATTTTCTATGTGAAGAGAGAGAAGAAATCTACAAGGAACAGGCACTGTTCTTGAAGTGCCCACAGACATTAGGAGAGGCTGGTTGGTGTTTTATCCATGAAAGATAACCTTGGGATCATTGCTCACAGAGAATGGTGTGGTTTAGGATTCTGAGAGGAAGAAAGGGGAACTAATGAGGCAAAGAAAGAAAAATTTGAAATGTAAATTTCAATAAGCTTTAAGGGAAAAGTAAAAGCTTTCGATGGGAATCAAAAAAAAAAAAAGTGTTCTCTAGATTTGGCCATTCCCTAAGGGAAACGATGCATTCCATTCTCTCTTTTACATCTGGAGGCAGGTTAGTTATGTGTTCTTCACATTCAGGAGGTAGCCAGAAAATAATTTTTCTCAGGCTCAGGCTGGGGCTACAGCATGCCCTCTCCATAGTTTGGTAGAAAGAACCATAAACCAAGAGTCAGAGAAATCAAGTTCTATTCTCCGCTCTGTACTTCTGATTTAGAGACATTGGGGAAATAATCCAGTAATCCCTGCCCCTGTCCCTGCTCTTGAATTTTAATTTGTTTTCTTATCTGTCAAATGAAGGGATTGTACCAGAGAGATCTGCCGGTAGCATCCAGCTCAACCATTCTCTGGTTTTTCCATTGCCTGGCTACTAGAGTGAAAACTATTACTGATTTCCTAGCTTAAATGTAACTTATTGTTGTTTTTGGAAAAAGAGGACGATTTTGGCTATTCATCAGGAAACATGTTTTCTGAGTACTGCTTCCTGCATTTGTGATGGAATTATACTAAGCCACCCACCCTTCACTCTGTCCTCCTTGTGAATAACAGTATATGTTGACTGCCTAGGGTTAAATGTTGAACTTTCAGTTATGAATCACAGGAAAGCCTGCACTTAAACTTCCCGTTTATGACTTTCAACTCATTAGCACTGAACTTTAACCTCTAACCAGCTGTTAGGTAACCAGTTAACCAGCCACAAATACTTTACCAGCCAAGACAAAAGAAAGTTCCCTGGTTGTTCAGTCCAGTTGTATTTATAGGATGCATGAATTTGGATAAACCACTTAAACTCTCAGTTTCCTCAAGTGTAAAAGGGCCACCACAATTTGACCTTGCAGGACACTTGTGAGCTGCTTCATTTAAACCACGTAGGTCAGATTCCAGTTCTAAGCAAGTGCCCAATAATCGACAGTTGGAAGTGGTGGTGGAGATTGAACTGAAAAATGGAGTTTGCTGTTTAATGTATAGGAAACCTAAAATAGCAAAACAGATCATGTTAAAATACAAATGTGGAGACAGGTACCTTTCATATCTGCAGTTGGAAGAAATGAACCTAAAGGCAAATTGACACTGCCCCTTCCTCTCCTGGCCCCATATGTAAGCAAATGCAAACCAGTCAGAATGTAAATAATATGAGAGTAATGTGGCCAGGATTCTCAAAATCTTTATTTCCATCCCCCTATGGAATGAATCTCAATCTGTGAAGGTAGACATAAACCACTGAGAAAAGATCTATATAACATAAAATAAGAAATAAACCAATTTTTAAAAACTGTTCGTTTGTTGTTTTTTTTTTTTTGCGGTACGCGGGCCACTCACTGTTGTGGCCTCTCCCGGTGCGGAGCACAGGCTCCGGACGCGCAGGCTCAGCGGCCATGGCTCACGGGCCCAGCCTCTCCGCGGCATGTGGGATCTTCCCGGACCGGGGCACGAGCCTGCGTCCCCTGCATCGGCAGGCGGACTCTCAACCACTGCGCCACCAGGGAAGCCCTAAAAACTGTTTCGAGGGAGGACTTTTAGCTATCTCCTTCTTCCCTCTATCTCCTTCTTCAGAGTACCCATGAATGCAAGAGTGTACGTTGTCCATACCTAGAAGGAAAAGCTGGATAGAATACTCTCCAGGGATATTTAAATTCTATACCTGCAGAATAACTCCTTTGAATGTATATTATTTGTTAATATGCAATATATACCAAGTCTCCATGTTTGCACACAAAAAATGGAAACTTCTGCTCCCACTGCTGATTGGGTGCAAGTAGCTGGAGCAGAGTGAGTGAATGGGGAGAAGAATGAAAGGACTTTGGGCAGGTAAGCAGGGTTTAGAATATGAAAAACTTCTAAAGCTACAATAAGGAGTTTGGGTTTTATTTTGAATGTGATGGAGACCTTTTGGAGGGTCTTGAGCAGAAGTAAGATACGAATTGTTTCCGTTTCGAAAAGATCATTCTGTTTTTTTTGTTTTGTTTTGTTTTGGGTTTTGTTGCGGTACGTGGGCCTCTCACTGCTGCGACCTCTCCCGCTGTGGAGCACAGGCTCCGGACGTGCAGGCTCAGCGGCCATGGCTCACGGGCCCAGCCGCTCTGTGGCACATGGGATCTTCCCGGACCGGGGCACGAACCCGTGTCCCCTGCATCAGCAGGCGGACTCCCAACCACTGCGCCACCAGGGAAGCCCCTGACTGTTTTTGTTTGGAGAATCAATTGTCAGGGAGCAGTGGTGGAAACTGAGAGATGAGGGATGAGCTACAAGTTCAAGGGTCAGTGCTCCACACACAGTTACTGCTCAGTACATTTGTCATGATTTGGCAGGTCTATAAAACTGATACCAGAAAGCCTTCTTCTTAACAAAATTATAGAGTCACACAAAGAATGTTTCATCTAAACCTAATAATATACACAAAATTCATAGTAGACAAGATATAATTCACAGAAAGTTTCTCATAGGATCAAGTCTTTGCCATTTCAATGTGTTTGTATCTATTATCTTTTATTTAACAAGCACCTATAGAACCATTAAACTCTTCTTTAAGGAAAACATCTTCAAAAATGTTTTGAAGATTTACATCATCCAAAAAAGTCTGGATTTTCCCATTTTTCATACATAAGCTTAGAGGAAACTTCTCATTCTTTGAATTGTGATAAATTAGCATCATGAATGAAATAGCAGCAGAATCTATAATAAATTGATATTATATACATCTAGATTCCTTGGAGATGTTCCAATTTCTCCGATAACCTGCCTGCACCATGGTCCTGTTAGGTGTATTGACATTACCTGACAGGGTAAATAAACCCTCTTCCACCAAGCTGCAACTACTGAAGAGATTGAGTTATTTGGTTTTGAAAGGAAATTTATCCTCCTGAGCTTCTCATACCATGAAAGACATAAGGCCTTCCATGGAGGCCAAGGTCTTCAAGGCCATAGCATCTGGAACTCATTCCTGAACAACTGCCCAGCTTCCCTGTATAAACATTGCCTTTCTTCCCTTCATCTTTCTTTCTGATGTTAAAAGCAAAATGCTGGTGAGAAATCTCATTTTGATAATCAAGGAATATTTACTTGAGAAATTTACATCACAAGCTTCTTCCATCCTCACAAAGCCCAAAAGACGGAAATAAACCCTAAACAGATTGCCTGTTATTTACCTAATCTCAGAGGATTTCTTTTCTTTTCTTTTTTTATTTGGAGCAATCAAATACGGATAGAAATGTTTAGAGCACAGTTAGAAGATGTACAGGTCAATCTTCAAGATCAGAGGAAAATGTGGACATATTTTTATACTTGAGGTCTGAGCACTTAAAGACTTTCTTCAATTCATAGTAATGTGTCATAGGGTTTTGAGGTAAAGCATATGTACATTCAAAGAAAAATCAGGTTTCAACTACTGTCACTTGATGAAGAGCAATTATTTTTTGAAATGATGGTAGTCATAAGCAATTTCATTTTCAGACATAATCTCCTGGTGCTGGGAGATTTCAGTTTCTTTGATAAGACAATCTGTTATATATTTTAAATGTTTTTAGTACACACAAACGTAAAGACATTTCTGTTTTCAATAAGAGGCAAGACAAGTAGGAAAATACTTGTGTTCAAAGATCATTTAGCATTTACTACCAAGTAAGAAGTAACAGTTTCACTGGAAAAAAGAGCAAATCTTGTCAGAATATTGGTAGTATCTGTATCAGTAATATCTATATTTTCTTTTTTTCCCTAATCAGTCTGGATAGAAGATCACTTTTCTTGATCTTCCTAAAAAAACAAACAAACCGGGGCTTCCCTGGTGGTGCAGTGGTTGAGAGTCTGCCTGCCGATGCAGGGGACACGGGTTCATTCCCCGGTCTGGGAAGATCCCACATGCCGCAGAGTGGCTGGGCCCGTGAGCCATGGCCGCTGAGCCTGCGTGTCCGGAGCCTGTGCTCCGCAACGGGAGAGGCCACAACAGTGAGAGGGCCGCATACTGCAAAAAACAAACAAACAAAAAAACACCTTAAAAACCTAGCTTTGGGTTTTCATTGATTTCCACTCTCATACTCTCTTATCATTTTCTTTCAGTTTCATTTGCTTTTCTTTTTCCAAGATGGACCTCTCTTCTTTTCTAATATAGGCATTTAAGTGTATATATTTTCCTTAGCAACATCTCACATATATTAATTAGGTCAAGTTGGTGTTTGGCGTTAGACATTTTTATATTCCTATGAATATTCTTTTTTTTTTTTTTTGCGGTACGCGGGCCACTCACTGTTGTGGCCTCTCCCGTTGCGGAGCACAGGCTCCGGACGCGCAGGCTCAGTGGCCATGGCTCACGGGCCCAGCCTCTCCGCGGCATGTGGGATCTTCCCGGACCGGGGCACGAACCCGTGTCCCCTGCATCGGCAGGTGGACTCTCGACCACTGCGCCACCAGGGAAGCCCCCTATGAATATTCTTGAAGTTTGTTCTGGGGTGCTGCTAAGTTACTTAGGAAATAGTATGATCCCTTTGGGTCTTGATTTTAAGATTTGTTAACAGGACTAGATCCATGTTTAAACTAGGACTAATTGTTCACTCATTTAGTAAGACTATTCTAAGTATTCTGTGATGCCCTTTGAATTATGAGTTTTTTCTGTCTGACTGGTGGGACAGACAATACTTCTTGCCCTGTGTGAGTGCCATGTACTATTCTTTTTTATTTTGGGGGTAGTTTTTTCCCTAGCTCCGGGTGGTTTCCTCATGCATGCACTTATCAATACTCTGTTGAATACTCAATGGAGACAATCGGAAGAGCCTCCGGAGTTCTTTTTCTGTGCAATTTTCTCCTTTGTTTTTCTGTCCTTCAAGGTCTTGCTGCTTTTATTTCCCCAGACTCTCATTATTTCCTCAACTCAGGGAATCTGCATTACTCCGCCCAAGTTCTCCTTCTCTGTGCTGTGGTCCCTGGCAGTAAACTGGGGCAATTTGCTCACTTTGTTTCTTTCCCATCTCTCAGGAATCATTGTATTTTATTGATAGATGTTCAGTGTCTTCAACACCATTGTTTCAGGTATTTTCTGATTTTTGGTTGTTTCAGGCAGGAGGGTAGATCCAGTCCCTGTTATTCCATTTTGACCTGAAGCAAAAATCCTACTCATAATTTTTAAAATAAAGAACAGATACATCCTAATTTTCAAATAAAATAATTTACTATTTGTGAAATCTTTATGATTGCAAGGACTGTTTCTTTTGAATCTGTCATAGTCTTCATCCACATGAATGAAGCAGTCCAAAACTTATCCACCTTTCAATTTTTACCTCAGATGTTCTCACGTTTCCTGGAACCAGAAGATTCTCCTCTGATTTGTCATTACTCTTTTTACTTTATCTATGTGTATATTTTCTTCCTTCTACTAAAGTTTGAACAGTTAGAAGGGAGGGTTCAGATTCTTATTTTTTGCTTCTGCCACAGTAATACACACAGTGCTTAGTACATTGTAGTTATATCATTTTCAAGGGGGAAGAGTGGTGTCTGATGTGGAATAAAATAGCCAGTTGAAACATTAGATGGTTATGACACCCTTCACAAATCTGATGTTTTAATTGCTTCAAGTTGTTAATTAGAATAGAGACCTGGGGCTTCCCTGGTGGTGCAGTGGTTGAGAGTCCGCCTGCCGATGCAGGGGACATGGGTTCGTGCCCCGGTCCGGGAAGATCCCCCATGCCGCGGAGCGGCTGGGCCCGTGAGCCATGGCCGCTGAGCCTGCGCGTCCGGAGCCTGTGCTCCGCAACAGGAGAGGCCACAACAGTGAGTGGCCCGCGTACCGCAAAAAAAAAAAAAAAGAATAGAGAACTGTGTTTGTTTCCTAAAATATGAACATAATTAATAGATGCCCTATTAATAAATGACTAATATATTTCTAAACACTTTATATTAACAGAAGGAGGAAAACATTTAACCTTAAAGATCAAGACACATAAAACAAAAGTGAGATCACTGTCTTTGACCCCCACTCTTAATTTTAATTTGCTCAGTATGTTTTTATAGCTCAGTTCCCTAAATTCAGTGATCACAATAACATAGCATATGTTCTGTAAGCAAAAAGAGGCAACTGTCAGTAAAAATGAATCTCCTCGGAGTTCCTTGAACTTCAATCATAAAGATTATTGAAATTTCTTCTTAGCCTAAACTTGCTTTGCATTTGCCAGCAGGTCTACATTATAATAGAATAAACTGTACTACAAATAGAATGATACACATATATATCACATACCATACACAAATGTGGATTTCTTAGCATTTAAGCCTTTGGACACATTTGGAGCCAATAAATATATTTTCTTGCCTTTCTTTCCCCCAATCATTTTGTGTGATGGTAATGAAGCAGATGTCAACATTATTTTTATTGAAATGGAAAATAATTTGAAGGCAGAAATCAAACGTTTTTTTTTTACTGATTGAATTAATTTTCTATTTTTTTTCAATGGCAACAGAAAGAAAAGCTGATTTCCATTTTTTTCTCCAAGCTAACAAGCATTTGTTGAGCAACGTGAGATTTTTTCCTCTTGTTTGGGGTTAAGCCATGAATAAGTATTCCCTCCTTGCCCACAAGGAACTTGTACCTCTAGTAGGAGAATACGGACATGAAACACTGTACTGTGTTTTAAGTGTTACAATAGCGATGCACAGAAGTAACAATGAGGGCAAAAAAGGGGAAGAATTATGATCCAAAAAAGGCTCCACAAAGGAGATGATTAAGCTGAATCTTCAAGAATAAGTAGGACTTTATGAAAGGAGTATTCTAGGCAGAGCAAATAATCTAAACCAAATGAAAGCTGAGAAGCATAATACTTCTTGGCACTCTATGAGAATTGCCAGGAATTTGATATGGTTAAGGCATGGGACAGAGGAAAAAGGAATTAAAGTGGGACAGAGCAGGGTATAAAACAGGAAGGGAAGCTGGGAGAGAGGAGATTAGAAAAATAGGCAGGGGTTAGCGAGTGAAGGCCTTGGATTTTATTCAGAGAGGTTTAGTTTAGCAGGGTTTCTCAGTGGAGGGTGTGATTGACATTTGAGCAGGACAAGTCTTTCTTGTTCTGGATTTTCCAAGCCTTGTAGGGTAGCCAGCCTCTCTTCCCTCGACCCACTAAATGTCAGTCATTCTCACTAGTCCCTGGACAACCAAAAATGTCCTCTGCCCAATATCTCCCAAAAGCCCCTAAGAGTGGTACCACCCCTGCTGGAGAGCCACGGAAGGATGGAGAGCTGACAAAGGTGTTAAAGGGAGAAGTTTTTTCCTTAGATCTCTGTGCACTTTTTCTTTATTCTCACCCTCCTTCTCCTATTTTTGAATGCTGACTATGAAATTAATATACAGAGGGCTACATAGCATAGTCTCTATAACTATGAGAGCTGTCCTTTCTGTTTTTTAAAGAAGGATGTACAAACATTTATCTCTAATGCTGGGGTAACATTTATGTGTTGAAAAAACTTGTATCACTAGTGTGATTTTTCAAAAGCTTAAAAAAATATTATACAAGTGACATGATTATTGAGGACAAATTAGAAAACATAAATAAACCAATCTGGAGAAAATATATAGAAATCAACTATACTTGCTCAACCAGAAATGACTATTTAACTTTGTGCTGTGTGTTCTGTTCTGTTTCATATCTATTATTATACACAACCATCTTTCCAGGTCAATAAATATACTGTATGTTTAGATGGACGTTATAGTCCATGATACGAATGTGCTATAATTTATCCAACTACTATAACACTTTAACATCATATCAATTTTCAACTATAAACAATTTCGTTATGTGATAAACCTCTACATATATCTGTTTTCTTAGATACATTTCCAGAAACGGGTCAAAAGATCTTTGCATTTTAAGGCTCTTCATAAATACCTATTTCCAAATTTTCTTTCAGAAAGGTTTTTCACCAATCAGCAGTATCAAAGGTCACATCTTCAGTAAATATTGCTTTCATTTAAAAGAAATCTCTTTTAAAACTGCTCAGCAATTGGGTCAGATGAGCAATGCAGAGCAGAGTTTTGCATGAGCCCAGCAGCTCACTCTGGGGCCATGGGGCAGGGTGGCCATACCCAGAGGGCAGTCTCTTTCCCCCGAAGCTGTCTTCTGCTGTCAGCTTAGCTCTGCTCTTCCCCTTCTCTGGGAACTACTCTCCCACCCACCTAGCCTCAAGGCCATTGCAAGGTCACATGTCCTTGTCACTATTGCCACAGTGGGCTGGAGCAAACAAAGGTGAGTACTCTCTTCAAGCTGTGACTATCAGCTCTCAATCCCTTCCCCAGAAATTCAGAATTGGGACACAGAAATATTTTTCAGTCTCTTTCCAGGTAGCTGGATGCGCATCATATAAACCTGGGAGCCCTAAGTTGTCTTTATTTTCTGTTACTGAGTTGGATCAGCAGGAGAAGCTGAGAGAGAGAGAGGAAGAGAGGGGTTGGGGGCGGGGGAAGGAGAGAGAGCGAGAGGGAGAGAGAGAGAATATTAGGCAGCAAGAAACAGAGATGAGGGAACATCCTGATGACACTGGAATCTCTGGTTCCAGTCTTTTCTGAGGCAAGGATGCATTCTTGCCCTTAGGTTCTGCGGGTCATGTCCTAATGCTTGTAATAAATTTGTTTTTCTTTGCTTAAACTAACACAGTTGGTTTCTTCTACTTAAAAATCAATGAATGTAAACACATGTGATTCCCCCTGAGGGATACGCAGAAATGCTTGGAGCATGGGGTCTTCTCTGCAAGGGGTTGAGGCTCATCAGCCAGTAGTATTTGGGAGTTAATCTTAATGTGACTCACTTGTGCCCCTAGGCTAGTGTGATCTAGGGACATCTAGGTTACATATTTTAAACAATATAAAAACCAGAAACAGGCCTTACTGGAAAATCCACATTGTCCATAATGTAAAAACAAATCAATTGCTCAGGTGCTTTCAACTGTTCTTGAGACCAGAAGGAAATTTCTCCCTGGAGTCTTCATAGAGGAGACGCTGTGCAATGTACCGGAAAGATGCGCAATGCCAAGGAATCATACGTTTTAGTATATTTGTCCTCACATGCAGGTCCCCAGTTGGGACCTTTGCTTTAAATGAGCTCTTAGGAAGATCAAAGGAAATACAGATTTCCCTCCACTGGGTCCAGGCATTACCTTGGAATAAAAAAGAACCCAGAAGTAGGCTGTAGAAATCAAACTTCTCAGGGAATTTACTGGGCCTTCTGTTCATTAGAGTCACTAGTTAGGTTGGCCACAAAAAAACAATGCTTTGTATTAGAATTATCCCTCCCTGTCATGGAGAGTACATGAATAAAGCAAGATCGGGCAGCTCACGATGAAAACACGTCTCAGAGGACGAGAGGGGTGTCGATTTGGTTTGTACCAAAGCTAATGATTTGCGCTGGGAGTTTGGATAAAATTTTACTGCTTATGGACTTTTCTAGAAGTAGCCAAAGATTTAATAGATTAAATATTTGACCTTTCATTATTTTTTTTAGTACAAAAATCACAACCAAGCAACTTGGGTTGTTTTTCTACTTTATACTTTTAAATTTAGCCTTTCTCTTTTTCTCTTTCTTGCTCACTTGCTCTTCTAGCTTTCTATGATAAAAATAATTCATGGCTATAAATAAAACTTTAATAATTTAAAAGAAAACAAAATGGAGAATTAAAAGTCTTGCGGTCACTGTCCTCATCTCTATTTTCACTTTGTAGAGCAAAGCACAGTTTATAGTTTCCTGTGTTTGTTCCAAAAACTTTCTTTTTTTTTTTTTTAATTTTTTTTGCGGTACACGGGCCTCTCACTGTTGTGGCCTCTCCCGTTGCGGAGCACAGGCTCCGGACGCGCAGGCTCAGCGGCCATGGCTCACGGGCCCAGCTGCTCTGCGGCATGTGGGATCTTCCCGGACCGGGTCACGAACCCGTGTCCTCTGCATCGGCAGGCGGAATCTCGACCACTGCGCCACCAGGGAAGCCCATCCAAAAACTTTTAATGTATTTATTAGCACATGTCTGTGATTTGTACATTTCTCTCTCATCAAATGACATAGAAAGTCACCCATGATACGTTTAGTGACAAAATATCGCAGAGCCACATGTACTATATATACTCCCATTCTTACAGCAATAGTAATATGATAGTATATACATAAAATAAATTTGAAAAAATAACACACTGCACTGTTAATAGTGCTTCTCTCTCAGAGGCTGAGATAACAAGGACTTCTCCCCTAGCTTTGCTGTGTATGAGTATCACAACATGTATGTATTTTTTTTTTAAATTATTTTAAAAGGTAGGGACAAAAGGGAGATGCACTGTCAATTTGGGGAAAACATAACAGGCCACGCCTATTCTGTTTTTCAAGACAAATGTTCCGTACTTTTCACTGATTTGCTCCTTGTGACTCTAATTTCTAATCTGATTCTTTGTGACTCCTGATTTCAATTATCATAATAATCCTCTTTATCATTTAATGAAGATATATAACAACTCTTTGCCATTGATATACATTCATTCAAATGTCCGCAGGTGAAGATAAGAGCAAATTAACTGTCAGAATTATGCCTTATGAAAAGCGAATTTTAGTCTTGATCTTCTATCATACATTTGCCTATAAATCATGTCTTTATAGTAGCACCCCTACGTACCCGTACCCCCTTCTTGCAGAAAAATGGGTTACGCAAACACTTGTAAAACGGATTGCTCCCTAAGTAATGAGCTCTTACAACTGATCTATCATAGAGTATCTCTCATTTTGTAGCAGAGATTTTGAGAACTGTGAATGTGAACTACCCTCAAAGAAAGAAAAGGTTAAGTATCTCCTCCTTAGGAAGTGAAGCTCATAATTTTCTACTTAAATATAGGTCTTGAGCAAGTTCCTTAAGACCCTGCATTTCCTTTAAGGAAACAGTGAAAGGCTAACAAATTGGCAATCCCCAAATTAAAATTAGAGCCCTCACGAGTACACCCTGTCCCTTCCATTGTTCCAAATTGTTCAGTGTAACAGCTAAATAGCAGCTTTAGCATCCACATCATGTTATTTAGGGTCCAACCATAATTCTATTCCTAATTTCAATTACCATAATAATCCTTTGGTAGAACAACTTTCTAAAAGTCAAAAATCAAAGCAGTTTCTACTGAGAGCTCTCAGGACTGCCTAATTACACCAAATCAACATTCAGCCTACTGGTCTGTGTGATTTTATTTGCACTCACGGTCTTATGTGGCTCTTTTCTGATTCAGAGAACTGAGGAGGGAATCAGGCTGAGATCTGAAGAGTCAACGACAATGGTGAAATTGTTTTGGAGGAGGTTCCTCTTCTCTTCTACTTCAAAATGAAACTCAGGTGGTTAATAAAGAGGAACTGAAGCCTTGCCTTTGTTCTTTTCTGTTTTCCTGACCTGGCCTGTCCACTGTGTATCTTCCAGTGGACTTTGATAAGGGATAGAAGGAGTCTACAGAGTTTATGATAAGGGATAGAAGGAGTCTACAGAGTTTACATTTTTTTGGTCCTCAGAGAAAATTTTTTATTTTAGAGCACAGATTTCTTCTCCTGACTTCAGTCAGGCTACTGAGTGATTTCATCCTTGTCTTCATGTTTTACCCAGTCCGTGCCCTCTAGAACAAGTGGATTAACTCTACCATGTTATGAAAATTTAATAATCCCAGCAAACTTTCCATTTTCATAAAAGGAGACTTTCCAGTTCTAACTTAAAGGATACTCGTTAGGACAGTGATATTATAACACCCTCATAATTAGAGATGCTCTATCTGCTTGCCTGAGCATTCCTTCCATCAGAGATCATGCTTTCAAGTGGTCTATAGCCTCTAACCTGAATAATTTCAACTTTCTTTGCTTGTTTGTTTGTTTCATGAGGCCATATTTTAACTTTTGGTTAGACCAAATGATACCAGTTGAAATAACTCCAGCCACTTACGCATTGATCCAGTTGGAGCACAGAATAGAATTATTTCTCCAATCTCTGGCATGAAAAGGGCTCATGAATCCAGCTCTAGGCTGATTCAGCCAGCAGTGAACATCTGGAAGTGTTTGTGTCCATTATAACGTTGGTTGGAAAGACACATGACGTGATGCGGTACCCTGGGGTTAAGATTATACATATCATGAAAAGATCTGGAGACTTTAGAGGAGAAATGTGTGGCTGTTTTTATCTATTACTGAGACACCTGCCCATTATCTCTTTAAGGTTATGAACCGTTATGAACTGAATTGTATGCCCCCAGCAATTCACATGTTGAAGCCTAACCCTCAATGTGACTGTATTTGGAGATAAAGCTTTTGAAGAGGTAATTAAGGTTAAATGAGGTCATAAGGGTGGGGCCCTAATCCAACAGGACTGGTGTCTTTACAGAAAGAGGAAGAGACACCAGAGATGCACAGAGAAGACCACTCGAGGACACAGCAGGAGGATGTCCATCTGCCAGCCAAGGAAAAGGGCCGAAGGATAACCCAATGCTGCAGACACCTTGATCTTAAACTTCTAACCCCCAGAACTGTGAGAAAGTCAATTTTTGCTGTTTAAGCTACCTAGTCTGTGTATTTTGTTATGGCAGCCCTAGCAGACTAATACATGAACCAAAGCTATTTTCTTAGTTAGCAAGGACCACTTCCAAGAGTAAAGTGCAGGGGTAGTATACCGTCCAGACAGTTAAAATGATTGTGGCGATGAGAATAATATGTGTGTACTTATGCATCTGAAAACACCTGTGTCATACAATATCTCCTCATCTAGAATAGGAAAAGAAGAAAACTTGCAGTTCATAGTAAAATTTCTTGAGACATCATGATGAAAAAACTTAAAGTAGAACAAAAGGTAACAGGATAATATTTGCTCCCATGTGTGATCCATAACTATTCAACATGCATGGTGCTAAGTTGCTACATTGCTTCAAGAACACAGCCAGTAGAATTCTCCAGGATATTAGCAGTACATCACATGTTATTGCTAGTGTATTATAGGCTGGGTACAGCACTGAACTAAATACCATAATTTGGAGATAAAGCCCAAAGGGAGTAAACCTATTTTGATACACCATTAAAAAAAACAAAAAGCTAAGTTAGTGTAGCAAATTTAAGCAAATGCAGGGATAAACCCTCACTTCTGTTAGTTATAGTGCATTATGACTAGGAAACCTAGATTCTGGATCTAGACATGATAGTTTTGTTGAGGTTTTCCTTCAATAAACCAGAGTTGCATGATAACATTTGTGTAGTTATTTCACTTTTACTGCACTGGCTCTGTTTTTACCATATTTTTATGATAAAAACAATATGGTTTGGGATCAGTATTTTGATTTGTTCTCATTGCTTAAAAGTGCTCTCCATGACAAAGCATGGAAAGCAGTGACTAACCAGTTCCTGGAACTCTTAACCTGAGCACACTTTTTTCTTTTTTATAGTCAGTTACAAGCACATGTAGAATATGGTCAAGAACTAGTTGCTTCTGCCTATAGCTCTTAGTCACGCCTTAAATGTTAACTTAATTCTATTATAGTTTTGAAGAGAGACCTGGAATATTTCCCGTCTATTCTCATGGGGAAAACACCTCTCAAGCACCTGCTGCTATCCATTTTCCTTCAGAAAAGACAGTACCTTGAAGGGACTTCCAGAACAGTTCTTTCTAGAACAAGTGGACAGAGAAAGTATCGGAGGTAAAGAAGAGGGCATGATAATTCTCATAAAGAGGCATCTTTGAAAACTTAACGGTGACCAGCAAGTGATTTGTGAGTTCCTGTATCCAGGGGAATTTTCTATGTGGAGGGCACCTTGTGAAAGCCTAGAGGCTCTATAGCCTTAGTGCTTGGAGAAGAGACTGGTGGAATCTCAATCTGTTTTGGGGGGTGACTCTGAGTCTATCACTGATTATTTGCATATCTCCCCTTCTGCATCTATAGTATGTAATATGTACTGAAGATAAAACTATATGTCTTTATAGTTCTTAATGTTCTCATTCTTTCCCAGCTCCAAAGTTCTCCATCTGTCCACTGGGTTCAGACTCTGACCCCTAACTACATATTCTGGAATCTTGAAGTCTTCTAATTGACTCCCCCTTAAATCTAAAGAATCATACCCTGAGTTTTTGGAGTCTTTATTACTCTCAGAAAAGGTGAAACATTAAGTTCCTGAGATTTCCACACTGATGTTAAGTCTTATAACAAGACACAAAACAGTACTCTTGCGTGTAATGTGAGACTCAGGCAGCAAGAATTCTGGGATGTTATAAAATCACACTTGGATTGCCAAGAACACACCAAGTATGGTTATCTAGAGGTGGTTATACGGCATTTTTAGGTTTCTAAAATATTTAGAATAATGTTTCTCAAACAGGGGTTTGAAAGAACACTAAAAATAACTTTCAAAGTTCTGTTTTGTATTCAACAAAAAACTAAAATAAAATTAGTAGAAGCTTAGTTTGCTATTCTGAATGATTATAGTTAACAGCGCCATCTGATTTTAGTGCCTACAGTTGCATTCTTTTCAACGTTCTTATTGGCACCAAAAAGTACCTTGTCATTGTTGTGTGCTAGTTAGAAAAAGACAAAAGATAACTTAATTTAGAAATGATGGCTTCCCACTAAGTAAAGAACAAATTACAGCATTAGGCATAATTTGAAATTGAAAAAGACTTGGAAGGAAACTTGAGTCTTCAAAAGGCGCGCAGAGGTGTTGGCATGTGAACTCTCTATTGGTCTTGTGAATGGTGACTTCATTTCCACACAATGTACTTTATCATATAATCTGTTAATTTCAATTTTGACTTTTTCATTTTTGTAATTTTGTTTACATTGATTTGTCTGCTTTGGTTTTATAGTTGTAGCACAACCGTGAGACAACAAGCTTACAGTTAATTTTTTGGTATATGTACAATTAAAGAATATAATAAAAATTATAGTTAACATTAATGCTTCAAGAACTTTTCTCTTCAGTAATGTTATATTACTGAAATTCAAGAAACACTGACCTAGGTGCACCAAATTCCTCAAAGTGATGGTAAACCAAACAGAAATATTAACTATTTAAAAATAATTCTCTTTGTTGAGAAAACTAAATAATCTAATGCATAAAACAGATGTTTGAAAAAATGTTTAAATGATATAAAGAAAGGTTAGTCATTTGTTTACCATAGTCAGAAATTTCTTCTTGCATGTAGCACTTTATCAGTTCATTTGACGAGATGTCTTATTCATCATGTTACTTCAGTCTTCCATATCTTTATTATTTACTTATTTATTTCTGCTTTATGATTTTCTTTCATAGAGAAAACTGATTTATTAAATTTTTAAATTCACAATGAAGCATTTGGCTACAACTTTCATTTGCTTTGTGGCAACATTTTCTGGTGAATGTTACTCGTACTTGAAGGTTTTAGTGCTATTTTCCATATCTTCTCTTATGTAACCTTTGTATCAATACTGTATCAATTCCTTTTGTTAATGAACCATTTGAATTTTCCTGAGCAACTTTTCATAAAAAGCTCCTATAGGAGAAGAAACACAACTGTAGCTTTTCAGGCTTCCTAATGCAGTGCTCTCTCCTATTCTGCTTCCTCAGAGACAGACTTCTTCCTTCTAATATGGCTTAGCTGGTTGTTTTTTATGTAACACTGCCTTCTCTGCTTCTCTCTAATTAACCATGTTCATGAAGACTTCTGCTGCCAGCCCTACTCACACAGGTCCTACATCCAATTCTGCCAACATGGATACAGCTTCCTCACCTCTCAATGAACCCCTCGCCTGCAGGAAGTGTTTTTTGAAATCTGCTGCCATTGGATCATCTTGTGACTCTCTTTGCTATTTTCCTCATGTTTTATGTGTGGCTTCTGCCTGGTCTTGGCTGCTTTTGGTAGCCTTCACATTTATTTTTGAGACTGTAATTTAAATCTGCTACCTAGTGTTGCCAAAATGGAGTTTGTGGGTTCTTTTTATATTTCTTGTCTCTTTGATTTCCAAGAGTAGAAGGGGGAAAATATGACTAACACTTCCATGTTAATACAGAAGTGCTTCTAATTCAAATTTAATCTGCTTCAACTTGACCTTACACAGTGCTTTTTTTTTTTTAGGACATTGAGACCAAACTGAACATGCATGGCTAGGAGGATGTTGTCCAGAGGGAAACTGTCTATAACATTGCATGTATGGATTTGCAGGGAAAAAAAAGTTAAAAACAACCTTGAAAATGATGGTTTGGAAATGACTCCATTAAATGTAAAAATAGAGAATTTGGTTATTTAAAATAATTTTAACTGGTGACACTAATGATTAGAAACCATTTTAGTGAGAACAAAAATAATACACATGTGAAAACTAGAAGAAATTACACAAAGACCACTGTCTTTGAGTTTTCTTAAAGAATAAGACAAAGTTGTTTTTGCTCTGTCTTTAATAAAATCTGCTGTAGGTCAATTTGGTCATACTTAAGATTGTAGCAAAAGTTGTGGCTTTCAGATGCAGTCTCGCTAAGCTTATACATCAAAATATTTCATTTTAGAAAAATTTACTTTAATGAGATCTACATTTCCTCATAAGGAAGGAAGAACATATGCTTATAAAAATTCTAAGGATGCCTAAGTCTTCTCTATGTAATATGTAATGTAATAAAAACATCCAAAGGGCTTTGAGTATAATGTGTATAACAGACGGTGGTGACTTTGACTAGTAAAACAGAGACTACAAGGAATGAGTTCTTCCAATATTTTGACAAAGCCAGTTTTTGCTAGGTCTTTTCTCTCTGACTGGAAGGGAAAATAAAAAAAAAAAATGATTTGAAGAAATGTTTCCTCTGGCTTTATGCTATGGTGTGAATGTGTGTGTCCCCCCAAACTTCACATGTTGAAATTCGAATCCCCAAAAGTGATGTGATGGTATTACCAGATGGGGCCTTTGGGAGATGCTTAAGTCATGAGGGTGGAATCCTCATGAATAGGAGCAGTGTCTTGTAAAAGAGGTTCCAGAGAATCTCTAGCCCCTTCTGCCATGTGAGGATATGATGATAAATCAGCCACTCAGAAGGGGGCCCTCACCTGACCATGCTGGCTCCTTGATCTCAGACTTCTAGCTTCCACAACTGTTAAGAAATAAATTTCTGTTGTTTATAAGCCACCCATTCTGTGGCAATTTGTTAGAGCAACTCGAATGGACTAAGACAGTTTATATATGTCAATAATCAGCTAAATGGAAAACAATATTCATTCCTCTTACAGCCATTTTCAGGTATTTTGGAAAGGACGTGTATTAGGATACAGTTGTTTTATAAGTAATACAAAGTATAACAAGTATATAATACATAACATACATTGTTATGAACTGAATGTTTGTGTACCCCTCCCAAATTCATAATTTCAAATCTTAACCCCTAATGACATAGTATTAGGAGGAGAGGCCTTTGGGAGGTAATAAGGTCATGAAGGCAGAGGCTTCATGGATGGGATTAGTGCCCTTATTAAAGAGATGCCAGTGAGCTCTCTCATCTCTCTTTCCACTGTGTGAGCAGATAATGGGAAGACGGACAGCCTACAGCCTGGAAGATGGTTCTCACCAGAACCCAACCGTGCTGGTACTCTGACCATAGACTTCTAGTTTCCAGAAATGTGAGAAATAAATTTCTGTTGTTTATAAGCCACCCAGACTACAATATTTTTGTTATAGTTCCTACAGCCTGGAAGATGGTTCTCACCAGAACCCAACCGTGCTGGTACTCTGACCATAGACTTCTAGTTTCCAGAAATGTGAGAAATAAGGAATTTCAGGTTTATAAGCCACCCAGACTACGATATTTTTGTTATAGCAGCCCGAAGGACTAAAATAGACATGTTACTAGTTATATTAAATGACACAATTCAGAAATCTTCCCGTGTCGGTATATTTGAGAAATATTTTACACACACACACATACACCCGCACACACTCAAATTCGTTGTCACATAGCACTTTGTTTTATGAACCTACATTAATTTATTTAACCAAATCTCTAGTTAGGAACATTTAGGTTGTTTCCAAGTTTTTTTAGTTACACTTTTGTAATATAACCTCATTGTGTAAATATTTATGAAAGTTAAATTCCTATAAGTGCATTGCTAGGTCAAATGGTATATAGATTTGAGTTTTAGTAGACATTGCAAGGTTGTTTTATTATAGTGTGTGAAAGGGCATCTTTTTTTGGTTGGAGCAAACAAGTGAGGTGGAGATGAGAAGGTCAGATCAGAGAGGGAGAGGAGACATCATGCGGGTCTTGTAGGCCACTGTAAAGATTATTTTCACCTATCTTTTTAATCTTGCCAATCTGAGAAGTAAAACAGGATTTCTTATTATATATGCATTTTCTATTTGTGTGTTTTATTATGTAAGTATCATTTTATCCATGTCTTCTATTGTGTTGTTCATCCCATTCTTTTTTTTTTTGCGGTACGCGGGCCTCTCACTGTTGTGGCCTCTCCCGTTGCGGAGCACAGGCTCTGGATGCGCAGGCTCAGCGGCCCTGGCTCACGGGCCCAGCCGCTCTGCGGCATGTGGGATCTTCCCGGACCGGGGCCCGAACCCGTGTCCCCTGCATCGGCAGGCGGACTCTCAACCACTGCGCCACCAGGGAAGCCCCATTTCATTCTTTTTGATTTGTAAGATCATTTTTTAAAATATTGGGATTATGAGGTCTTTGTTTCCTATATGTCAGCACAGTTTTATTCTTAATTTTTTTTTCCTTTCTAAGGATCTTAAGAAGGCTTCTCTACTTGCGAATTACATTTAAAATATACCTTTGCAAAGTAAATAAAGAGAATTTCAGGTCTATTATTTGCTTTGCCATGTCTGTCAATCACAGTATTCTAGATCTAATAAATAATTATTAAACTTTTTAAAACAAAATTAACACGTGTATTTGCTAGGTCCTTAGTCACTAATGAGGTTTAGACTTTCTGGTTGCTATTTGTGGTAGGCAGAATAATATCCTGTCTCCCCCCTGACCCCCACCCCATATACTCAAAATCTGTGAATATACTTCCTTATACAGTAAAAGAAACTTTGCGTTCATGATTAAGTTAAAGATCTTGAGTCGGGAAATTATTAACCCTAAGGGTCGTTGTAAGAGGATGACTCAGAGAAGGGGAGGTGACAAGAGATGCAGAGGTCAGAGAGGAAAGATACCTGATAATGCTGAGTAGCTGGTTTTGAAGAGGGACTGTGGGTTTATGAGCCAAGGAATGCCAGGAGCCTCTAAAAGCTCCTGTAGAGATTCCAAAAGGCACACAAGGCTGCCAGCTCAGTTTAGACTTCTGACCTCCAGAACTCTAAGAAAATAAATTTGTATTTTAAGCTCATGGTAATAAGAAGCTAATACATTATTCCACCACTGACCTACATTAATCACTTTGCTAACTTCTTGGTTTGTCAGTTTCTTCATTTATAGGGTGGAATTTTAAGATATTTCATTAGTCTTTAGATTCCTTTCAGATAAAGCCCTTGGGGATTGTATATTTTGCGTAATGAAGCAGAACTCAGATTTGTCACTCTCCTGACTTTGTCTCTCAGAGGGAGGGGACAGCATGTTCACCTTAATCCCTCAGGGAATTTCTACCACATATTAGTTTGGCTGTAATGCAAGTTGCTTTTCTCTGCTCTGCTCAGTTAATAAAAGCTGTGTAGAAAAATAATCATAGGGGATGAGAAACTCTGCCATCCCAGCCTAAGTTCAAAAAAGGGTACCCAGTCCAGGCCAGGACAGAGGAGTGGTGCAGCCAGTGAAGATGGCTCTTTGTGGAAGCTCTGGACCCACACTGATTTCCTGGTCCCTCCAAGGGCCTTCCTTGTGAGGTCACTGGCTGTGTGAAATGGGCAAACATTTCAATGGCTACACAAGCAGATTAGAAGGTTACAGATGAACATAATAGAACAAAACCCACATTTAGTGGATCCCAAGAGCTCATTTTTCATTGGCAGGCAATAGGTCTTGGAATGAACCATCCAAAGACGCCCAATTCCCTCTGTGGTCTGTTCAAGGGTGACCAAGCAGGAGTTTGTCACTGTGTAAAATGCATGAATGACTCTTAGAGGGACCAAACATACTACCTGGCCTCATTTATACCATGAACTAAGATAAATGAATGCCTTGATACACTGCGTAGACAGATTATAACTACTGACACCCTGAGCAAATAAGACTGAATATTCTTCAGACATATATGAGATGGAGAACGTAGGTCCACAAAGCACCATAAACACCGTCATCTCATGATTGAAGTTTTAAGCCTACAGTAATCAGAATACATGAAGAACATTTGTACAGAATAAGGAATATCATTTAGAGAAGTTATATTCCTAGGACCAAGAATATATTTTTGATTAAAATGGCAGAACTATGAAGTCAAATACAAAACAAAAAATGTCTGTACTTTTCCATGGATAGCCTCATGGGATTTAGAATGAGTTTTCTATTCTATTGCTCATAGTTATACTTCCACGGTTGGTTCCAAGATGTCTAATAGCTGTTCTTTCTGACTGGTCAGGAAGAGCTGGATCTGGCCACCTATATGACTGCCCTGTGGAGCAGGGACCAGATGTATCTGTCTTGCTCTTTACTGGCGGTTGCATGTGGTCTAACTGACTTGCACAGGCCGAATGTTTCCATGTTTCTGTAAGAGTATTGAATGAATAAACAACTGAGCACACTAAGCTAGTCATTAATTTATATTGGGAAGCATCACAAAATATGGTAAAAATAAAAAGAGATATGGTGTAATGTGACTTAATGGCAGCTGCTTTATGAGAAATTTCACACTATAATTGGGATAGTTGGATTTACTAACTTACTACGTGTTACAAACTAGGGTTTTCTACTTTCTCTCATCTGTTGGACAAACTATGTATTTCTCAAAGGAACAGTATCAGTTTCTTTGGTGCCTGGGTTTGGAGGCCACATTTGTGGCTGGTTAACATTTTGCCAAAAGCTTTGTTAAAATAAAATAGACCATTCTCTAATCTGTGTGGAAACTCTGGGAGTGGGAAGAAGAAGCCCTTTCTTACCGTGGGAAAAAAAAAAACAACTAATTTTGCTTTGGTTTCAACACAGTATTCAGTTCTTACTTGACTGATGAACAATTCAATGTACACAGTTTACCCTGATGGGGATAATGTTTGGTTTTAGGGTATTGTGAATAGGAAATAACGTTAATAATTCTTTGAATATATTCTTTTATATGATTAAAGAGCACATGTATTTAAAGAACTTGTCTTCTTTCTGTTCAGTGTTTATTCACCAAGGAGTATAACAGTGGTTAAGGTAGCTTCATCCAATCCTGAACCAGAGTAAACGGTGTCCCCTGAGGGTAATCAGTTGTTTGGGGGGGAGTCTACAGGCTGCCATTCAACGTGCCAATGAAACAACTACCTCCTCCTTGCCATTTCATCATATTATTACCTCCTTTCAGTGTTTATGGAGCATGCTCTTTGCACATCTTGGGTTCAGGTACCAGAAGTCTTTAGCTAATTAAGCGGCACCCTCTTCCTTACAGAAGAATCTCAACAAAATGCTCACTGATACCTGCCCTGAGCACTCTCGCAGGAAAGGTAGGGTGGTGTGGAGCAAACAGCACCAGAGTAGGAGGCAAAAAGGCAAGGGGCTTTCCTCACTTTTTTTCTGGTCATGTGATTGTATGTTCCTCTCTTTCCCAGTAGAGCGGTGATAATATGTGTGGCCTGTTAATATCACAGGGTGAAGTGTGACATAAATCAAGAATGTGGAAGTGCTTTGTTGGCCATCCTGTGCGGGGCAAATACAAGGTGTTACTGGTCCTGGATTCCACGGAGGCCCTCGCCTGGCTGATTTGAGTCTCTCCACACCACCACTGTCTACACCTGCTCTCACCCCATCAGAGCAGCAGAGCCCTCTCCTTGGCAGCCGGAAGACAGAGTCATCCTCAGAACTGGTGTTTCCCATTCAAATGGCTCATTTATCCCACCTCTGCCAGCTCCCATCTGCTGTGAGCAGACGCTATCACCCCGGGGAAGTGACCCAGTTGCCTCACCACACACAGAGCTTCCCTCCCTAAGCACACACACCCAGGACATAGGAGTGTAGCTTTGCTCCCACTTTCAGCAGAGCCCCATCCAACACTACTCATTGTCCTTGCTCTACACCCACGGTTTGCTCTTTCCTGCTGCCCTCTTGTCCGTGTTGCCCCTTAATAATGTTCCCATGTCCTGGAGGCGTCAGTATAATTTCTCTTTCACTATCAGTGTTCTCAGGATGTAACTTACTCACTATGACTCAGTGTGAATTCAAGTACTTCTAACAGTGTTGTTTACAAATTAGAAACTGGTGTTGATAATGTTGAAAAAGGACTGAGTTAATTTTTTCGCATTGCTCAATTCCCAGACGAGCCCTAAAGGTGAATCGAAAATGCAGAGAAGATGGAAGGGGGATTCAGAAGAGATCTAAGAAAATGGAATAAAGGGATAGAGAGCACAGCCTTCCAGGAAGAGTTAAAACAACTGTCATTATTTTGGCCTAAAGGTGAAATATGCAAAATGCTGGCCAGCTGTTCTCCATCTCCACCAAATAAGGAAACAAGGAAATGTTTAAAAATGTAGCGAGAGGGATTTAGGTTAGATATAAAGAAGAATTTCTTAATAATATGGGTTGTTAAATATTGCAAAGGTTTACAAAGGAAATTTGTGGAATTTCCTTCTGTGGCAACCTTTCCATATTAGGATGGATTCCACTTGTGTAGGATGGTTTAAATAGAGTACTTCAGAATTTTTCTAAAATGTCTGTACATTCACTTTGTGAATATAATTGGGCAAATAGATTGGAGCTGCAGTATCTCTTGCTCATGATTGCCTCTGTATCTTTAGACAACTTTGGGGGAGTTTCCTTTAAAATATTGCATTCTATTGTTATTACATGAATATAATGTCTTCTCACATCACAGTAGGATATTAGAATTGGCAGACTGATTAAGAGAGCAAACTCTGGGACCAGGCTCCCCTGTTAGAATCATGCCTCCACCACGTACCAGCTGGATGCCCTTGGGGAACTCACCACACTTCTCTGTGCCTCAGTTTCCTTATCTGTAAAATGAGGATGGTGATGATACATACTTGGCAAGGTAGTTGTGAGGAATACATAAGTTAATATATATAAGGTCCTTAAAACAATGCCTGACATCAAACAAGTGCTATACAAGTGCTGTTATTAAACTCTCTTCTGTTTTCTGCCAAGTTGATTTTTCTGTTTTATTATTTTGTCCTTTTACTTCTGTGCTTCTAGTTTTCCTATAATTTTTTGTTATTCAACCCCTTTAAGAATAAAGAATGAGGCTCTTGGACTTCTCTGGTGGTGCAGTGGTTAAGAATCCTCCTGCCAATACAGGGACACGGGTTCGATCCCTGGTCCAGGAAGATCCCACATGCCTCAGAGCAACTAAGCTCATGAGCCACAACTACTGAGCCCACATGCCACAACTACTGAAGCCCACACACCTAGAGCCCATGTTCCGCAACAAGAGAAGCCACCGCCATGAGAAGCTTGCGTACCACAACAAAGAGTCGCCTCCACTCACCACAGCTAGAGAAAGCTCGTGTGTAGCAATGAAGACCCAATGCAGACAAAAATAAATAAATAAAATAAATAAATTTATTAAAAAAAAAAAAGAATGAGGCTCTTTATTTTAAGTGATTGGTTATAAGTGTCATCCGCTGGTGTGTGACTAGGTTTTTTTCCCAAAAAGCACCCTCCACTACATTGAAATTTGACTGACAGTTTTATGTACGTGGACAAGGGTGTGTCAAATAGAATGATTTGGTGATTCAGGGTGAGTGATCTGGACATCAGCTGATAGGTTGCAGTTTCTCTAAATGCTAGGACAAAGAGATTTCAAACTTGTATACCACAACACAAGACTTAGCAGTTCAAGCAGTTCAGGCCGCTTGACCTTCTATTTCTGGTGCGAGGAAGGAGAGACGAGAGGTACACTGGGCAGTGATTTGGTCCACAGACCTCCAGATAATCTTTGTTTGCTCTGTTTCTCTCTCCCACACTCTTCCTTATTTGCCACCTTCAGCCTGGGGCCTCCAATGGGAAAACTGACTCCCACTTCCATCTCCACTGCAGTCTGGGATTAGTGGATTTGGACCTGCATTTTGCTGTGTTCTATTTCATATGTCAATTGCCTTTTATACCCTTTCAGATTTTCAAAAATTTGTTAGAGTCTCTGTTCTGATGTTACCACCTCTAACCCCTCACTATCTTCTCTGTTAATAAGATTATTATTTTTTTTTTTGTACTGCTGTGTTATATCTTAAAATCACTGGGATTTCCATGGAGTCCTTAGAGCAATGGCAGGTTTGCTGCTTGTTCTGCCCTCCTGATCTGCAACTAACATCACAAGTATTATTGTTGGGAATCCCTGGAGATTACCAGTTAATTATGCATCCCCTCTTCTTGATTCTGAAACAATTGAAAACAAAGATAATAGCCTTCCACCTCGAAAAAGTGGCCACATTTAAACAGAAAAAAATAAGGCATTATCCCTTCCAAAAAAGGAACCAAGACTAATAGATATTAGACTCTCCCTAATTGTATCAATCAATTACATCTCTTCTTCCTCTCAGGGGAAGGAAAAGTAAAATGCAGAGAAAATAGTTGTGTTTGGCCTCAAAGAATTGCCTATGAGTTGAGAAGTACTGGTCAATTTCCACCTTATGAGCTGAGATAGGAACATAGGGAGTGGAATGGTAGGGATATCTTTAAAAATTATTTTATAGGGTCTTCCCTGGTGGCGCAGTGGTTGAGACTCTGCCTGCTAATGCAGGGGACACCGGTTTAAGCCCTAGTCGGGGAAGATCCCACATGCCGCGGAGCAACTAAGCCTGTGCGCCACTTCTACTGAGCCTGTGCTCTAGAGCCCGTGAGCCACAACTACTGAAGACCGCGTGCCTAGAGCCCGTGCTCCGCAACAGGAGAAGCCACCGCAATGAGAAGCCCGTGCACTGCAGCGAAGAGTAGCCCCCGCTTGCAGCAGCTAGAGAAAGCCCATGCACAGCAACGAAGATCCAGTGCAGCTAGAAATGACTAAATTAAATAAATTAATTAAAAAACACTATTAAAAATTATTTTATAGATGAAGTACCTGAAACTTTGCGGGGACTAAATGACTTGCTCAAGGTCACAGAATTTGTAAATGATAAAGCCAGACTCTAGCATTTCTTACTTGGAGCCCTTTGATACTTCTTCTGTGCTATACTCCTTCTCTATAATATGCTATGGAGACCTCAAACATCAAAACACTAAACCTTCAAAGATATATTCAATGAAATTAACAATATTTCTTTAGAATGGTACTCTTTTACAGAGTCACAATATTGTAATTCCCCAGGCAAAAATGAAAACTAATAAAGCTTAGATATTTCAAAAATATACTGGAAACAAAAGGATTTTCAGACTCTCATTACTCTACATCTTATTAAGCGGAGTTATTTTTTTTCTACTTTTCAAGCTTTCTGATATATATTTTTCTAACATAGAAAATATTTTTATTTTCTGAATTTCTCATTTCAGTCTTTATATTTCCTAGGAAATAGCTGACTTCATCCCTATAACTGCCCTGTAGTAAATCACAAGGGTCTGATTTCTTAGCATCAGAAAAAGCACAAAACTGAAAAGGCTCCCTCAGGAGATGTATTGTGTGAGGCTTCATAAGCCTGCAGATGGCTGGAATTCAGCAGAAGTCCATTTTACCTGGGGATGGCTCCTGACACAGCTCCTCTCACAAAATAGCTGTTGATAACATTTGGCCATTTTCATTAAGCAACTAATTTTTTCCTCTGCTCAGCTTGAGATCAGTTCCCGAATTATACTCTCTGGCAGGACAGCTGAAGCAGGAAAATCTTAAGTTGCTGGCACACGGAAACTCCTTCCCTTCATCCTCAGATTCCATTAAAGCATCTCTGGCCCTTTACTGGCACTTTTTATAATAGGTATTCCCATGTTATTTGAGGAAAAAGGACAACTAGCTGAAATAAAGCTTTCTGGTGTTTTCTCCTTCGTAGCATAAAAATGATAAATTCAAAGAGAATGTGCTATACAGGTCATTTCAACCAAAACAACATATTTGTGACCTGATTCACTAAATAGTTTAGAAACAGTGTATCTTCCTCCATTCCAGTATTTATGGGGCATCTACAATATGTTATTCAGTATGCTTGGAATTGCTATATAAAGATGACCAGAGCAAAGACCCTACTTTTAAGGAGCTCCCGGTCTAGTGAGGGAGACATAAGAATGAACGATTACGATGTTCTGTGGAACACTGTAATTGAATTTGATTTAGGTGAGTATATGAACACAGTATAGGGGAGAATAGTAGCTTATCTATGCAGTGCAAATTGCAGGCGAGGCACAGGAGATGATCTTTGAGTGAAACCCTAAAAAACAAAAACACACCTTCCAGAAAGACAAGAAAGGGCCGTCTAGGCAGAGGAGATAGAATCTTTAGGCGGGGAGGCATGAAGGAGGAATATGTGCTCAGACATAACATCCTTACAGCTGGAGCAGAGTTTGGGGTGAAGGGAGAAGTGAGGTGATGGTAGATGGGACCAGAGAAGAGACAAATGGCATTGTCGATGTGAGAAGGACTTTGAACTTTATCCTCTAGACTTGCTTTTCCTAACAGGTCTGAGTTTCTCACATCTGTTTGTACACTGGATTTCTGGTGGCACCTGAGAGAAATGAACTTGCATCCATATTTATGGCAGATCTTTTTTGTCAACTGTTTGAGTAGAACTGCATCCTGCCTTGATTATACAAAGATGGCAAAGTTCCCTCGTGTTCCGTGGACATGTGTTTTCCTTGGCCCAACTTAACATTTCTCTAGGCTACTTAGCAACCCACATCCCTTCTCCATCATTTCATCATCACCTCAATTCAGTGTTCTGTGTGACAGATGTCACTGCCACAGTATTAGCCCTGGTGAACCAATAAGGCAAAACATGTGCATGTTGCCTCAAATTCAGCAACACATCTGTGAGAATGACCAGTTGAGAAAATGACTGAGAATCATTCCTAAGAATCCATTGAGATTAAGCAGGAGTGTGGCACATTTGTGGTTTAGGAACTTAATTCTGGAGGAGGAATCATTCAGATACATTATGGTCAGAGCTTTATCTAAGTGGTGAGGATGGAGAGGAGGGTGTATATGTAAATACATATGTATATAATGTATATAATAAATAATTTGAGAAGGCAGAACAGCACTGGGATTGAGAGCATAGGCCGTGGCGTTACTCACTTGGGTCTGAGCCCTTCCTCCTTTAGTTACCTGTTGTATGATATTATATGGCAAGTTATATAACATCTTTGTACCTCAGTTTCCTCAGCTGTAAAATAGGGATTAAAATAGTACTTGCTTCTTAGAGTCATTGTGAGGGTTAAATGAATTAATACATACAAAGCAATTAGTATAGTATCTGGAACAACACAAGTGCTAAGTAAGTGTTAGTATTATTATACAGGAAAGTATGATTTTAGCAGAAGGAGAAAATTGATGGGATATAGGAAATGCTAGGATAAAGGGAAATGAAAAAAGGAGAGAAGGATACCTTGAACAACTGGGTTATTGATTGAGTGCATGATAAATAAGGAAAGAATATAGAAGGAGGTGAGGATTTGGGGAAGGTCATGAAAGAAGAAAGAATTTCAGTGTCTCAGGTGTTAAGTTTGAGGAAGCTGTGATATATTTATATATTGAAACAACAAACAGTCAGTTGGATACATATGAGTTTGGGGTTCATATGAAAGACTGGGCTGAGGATATAGATTTGGGGAACCATCAGCCTATGGGTGAATGTTGGGGCCATGGGGGTAGAGGATATTGCCAAGGAGAGAGTAAGGAAAAGAGAGCAATTTATCTTTTGGGCAATTACTGAAAGTATTCAGATGATTTTCTCTTCTTGCCTCTTTTAAATGAATCCTGTTTTATTTTTCTGATGATGCAAGCAATACATGCCTTCTGTACAAAATTCTGAGCATTTTCTTAATGTGATTTTTCACTAGCAGCCTTTGCTCTGAGAAGAAAATGTTCTTGAGTCTTCCTGCATTGGGGCTTCGAATACAAGGCAAATGTAAAATGCCTCCTGCTCTGTTGTCTTCAGTGAAGGCCAAACAAAAGTAATCAGCTTGAATCCGCCCCTTATTAGATGAAAGCCCAGCTGTGTTCCTGTCCAGACAGGGAGCTGGGAGCCAAGCAGCAGGGGGATGTGCCATGTACTCTGTGATGGAGGAAGAATACTGGGGCCCTTTGTGCTGCTGACACTCTGGCAGGACAGGCTGGTATTAGAGGAGAAAGCCTATGATTACTTCAAGTACAGACATTTTCCCTTCAGTGGCTTGACTCTGCAGCCTGGAAGTTCAACTGCTAAGTGACCACCATGGCACTATCAGGGCTCTCCCCTCGCTCACCCCACCTCAGATGCAGCAGCCCAGCCCATGTGGGGAAGAGGACTGCTTCACACCCTCCTCACTGGCCAGGAGGGCTGAGGCCCGGGACCAGCGGCCACTTCAGAGGGAAGATGATTCTGGAAGGCTTTCCACAGTTATCCAGTGTAAGCTCTGTTCCTGTGCCCCGGTCCTCTCCCTCTGCCTTCTCCAGCCCCTGTTTGGATCTGGAAGGAGTCCAGGGGTGGGTCAACCAACAAGCAGACTCACTGTGGGCCCAGGGCACCAACAAAGCTGAGCCACCAGCCCCACACCAATAAGAGAAGTCAAGCTCCAGTGAACTCAGCCAGATTCTGCAATCAAAACATCTGGTTTGGGCTTCCCTGGTGGCGCAGTGGTTAAGAGTCTGCCTGCCGATGCAGGGGACGCGGGTTCGTGCCCCGGTCTGGGAGGATCCCACATGCCGCGGAGCGGCTGGGCCCGTGAGCCATGGCCGCTGAGCCTGCGCGTCCGGAGCCTGGGCTCCGCAACGGGAGAGGCCACAACAGTGAGACGCCCGCGTACCGCAAAAAAACAAAACACAACAAAAAACAAAAAAAACCACATCTGGTTTATTGTATGTCAGTTACACCTCAATAAAGCTATTTTTCTTATAAAAAAAGATCTAGAAAGAGGCTATTTTAATTTCAGCATTCCTGCAAGTTGTCTTTCACTCTTTAGGTATTATTTTAAATTGCCAGTGGGAAGGACCTCATAATATTTTCCATGTTAAGAGCCTCTAAAGATATTCATCTGACCCTGAGCAAATCATCAGTGTCAGTACAATGGGTTGGTATGTGGGGAGCTGGGAATATCTATTCCTCACTTATTTCTATTAAAACTACATCCATTTCCCTTGCATGTGGGGAGAAGGAAAGGACCCACTGTTCTCTTTCCAAATCCTTAGTTGTTTTTATACATCTGGTTGACCTCCTCTGCTGAGACAAGAGATAGAGATCTATGACCTGCTTCTTTTGACATTGTATCCCCTGCTGCCTGCCTTACATCCAGCGTTAGGTTTAGCCACTTATCTTCAGTAACAGTTTTTCTGCTACTCTGCTCTGTCATTGTTCACAGACCTAACATTTCATGGACTTTTATGTCGATGACTCCTTAATACTATATGAAGTTACCCTGTATTCTTTACAGTGTGCTTTGTCCCACCGTTGTTAAACCCTGCAGAAGGTTACTGTTTATCACAAATCATTGAAGCCAAGGCCAATATATTGTGAACTCTCTCCTTGAACTTCCAGAAAATCTGCATGAGTGTAAAGTTAAAACAAAAAAGAAACATGACCAGTCTGAAAATGACTGCAAAACCCTCAAAGCTTCTGGCTCTTGGCCAGAATTTATTGTATAGGAAACCTCAAATTTCCCCCTGTTTTTCCTTGCCTTTCCTGGGTTTCAGATTGCAGGACCGTTATAATGTCACCACACAGAGCTCATGGCAGGTTAGTTAGATGAAGCTACTTAAATCCTGACAATTTCACTTTATACTTAACATCTTCAATCTTAGATCCTTCTCTTCCCACACTTCGCTTCCTCCTTCCTGTTTTTCTACAATTCCTCCCCTACCAACACATTCCCCTTAGGGAGACCAAGAAGGAAAAACAAACAAACAAACAAACCCTGACCTGTAAGACACAACGTCTTAGAGTTTTCTCACTAATCTACATTGAAGGGAAAAAAGAAATCCAACGGAACACCTTCTCCATTCTTTTAAATCCTCCAATACTACTGGGATCGGACTGATTTTCAACTGAAAAGGCTTCACAGAATACTCAGAAACTCTGTGAACAGGAGTAGGAGAATTTTGATATATTAAGAACAAATGTTAACAGTCAAGCCATTCCAAGATTGTTCTGCTCTCTTTCTCCAGGAGAATTTCAGTTGAGCTGTCTTTAAAAGACACAATTGGATGTGTAACATTTCTGACTCTTGACCTCTTGGGTTTGGGGTGTTTTGAAGGAGGGGAGCAGTGCTAAGGCTTTTATAGTCATTTTCCAGAATGAGCCTCTTCTTTAACCATAAAGGGGTACCTCCTGCAGCTAACGGAAAAAACTAATCTTTGGAAAACAAACACCTTGGAAAGAAAAGCTTTAATGCCTGTAATTAATTCATGTTGTTTGTTGTAATCTGAGCGGGAGCTAACTGAACACTGTATATATGTGTGTGTGTGTGTGTGTGTGTGTGTGTGTGTGTGTGTGTGTGTATGTGTCTACAAGAGAAGGATTGGGTAGAACGTAGCCCCCTCCTTTTTTAAGAGGAGTTAAAATGAATTATAGGAAGAATTTTTACACTCCCAAAAAAGATTAATTTCGGAAACATTTCTTTTGACACATTGCTCATAATTAAAGTAATTCTTCATTTTCTCTGTTTTCTTTAAGTAAAAACTTGTGGCTTTATTTGACCTTCCATCAATTAACTCTCTCAAAAGAAAATAACCCTGAGCCCCATAAACACACACTTAATTCCCTATTGACGGAGAAAAGAGAAGCAATGACTGTCTCTCCACTGCAGGAATCCAGCATTATTGCAGCTCCAAAGTCTGTTGCCCTGTGTGCAACCAACCTCCAGTTTCCTGCTCTCACTGACAGAGGGTTTGACTTTGAAGTGCTCTTCCACATTTCACCAATGCCCACGGCCATATAATTCTATCAGAACCACGCTGTTAGAAACGTTTGCACCAGAACAGTCTTAACAAATATGTCTTGAACTCCTTCATGCTAGGAACTGAGGGCGTGATAGTGAGCAAAATAAACATGATTGTTTCTTTCACGGGGCTTATAAACTGGTGGGGAAGAGGGAAATTAACCAAGTAATCCAAATAACGATGAGTAGTAAAAATGCTTTACAAAGAAAACTACCAAGTGCTATGAGAGTGCCTCATCAGGGGAACTGATTGATCTATAGCTATCTATCTATCTATCTATCTATCTATCTATCTATCTATCTATCTATTTACACGGCAATGAGGTGTTGGGGGGAGTTTGTCAGATCTGAAAAGTCCTTCCTGAAGAAATGTGTGAACTAAGATCCAAAGGATGACTGGTATGTTCATACAATGGGATTCAATATAGCAAATAAAAATAAATGAGCAGAAACAACATGTATCAGAATGGATGGCCCTCTAAATCATATTGCTTGGGGAAAAAAAAATCTCTCCTTGAGTGTGGGTGGGTCAGATGTAATCAGATGAGCCCTATTAATAGAGGTTCTAGAAGACAGAGAGACACATCAGAGAGATTTTCCTGGTGGATTCGAAAACACAAACTGTGGCTGTGGAGAGGCCACATGTCAGGCAAGTGCAGGTGGCCTCTGGAAGCTGAGTGTGATCCCCGACCACAAGCCAGCAAGAAAACAGGGACTTTACAACCACAAGGAACGGAATTCTGCCAACAACTGGTGAGCTTGGGAGAGGACCCGAGCCTCAGATGAGCTCACAGCCCCAGGTGACTCTCGATTTCAGTCTTGTAAGGCCCTGAACAGAGCATCCAGTTACATTTTGCCAAAATTCCTGACCCACAGAAACTGAGATGATAACTTTGTGTTGTAGTAAGCCTCTAAGTTTGTGGTGATTTGTTACGCAGTGAAAGAAAACAAGTACAGCTACTGACATAAATGTTAGGTAAATGCACAGGCTCACAAGATGAGGGGCAAGAAGGGGCACAGAGGCCAAGATAGCCTCACATTGTAGAATGAGACGGCGAGGTCTTCATGGCTGATGTGAATTGCCCGAGGATGAGCATCTAGTTAGTGACACGGGCTCACTAGAGTCCAGGAAGAAGACTGAGGACAGAATAACACGTGAGCAAGATATTGTAGAGGGGAAGGTAGTGATTCTAGATTATTCTACCTTAGTGTCCAAGTTAAATATACAAAGAGGTAAGTGGAGTGATAAAGCAGATCTGCTTTCCAGGACCACATCGCCACTTAGTTGTTATATGGTCTTAGATAATTTGTTTCATCTTTATACGTTTCAGTTTCTTCATCTCTAAAATAACGCTAACTAGTGTGCTTATCTCATAATTACTGTGAAGTTGAAATGCGGTAATGCACTTGGAGTGTTTAACATAGAGCCTGACATAGACAAAACACTTGTTATTGTTAGCTGTTAATATCACTATTGCTACCAATGTCATCACCATTAACACCGTTACTATTATTTATTTTTATCATCTGAAGTATAACCTTAAGAACAGAGCTTAACCTTAAGTACATCCTAAGGAAATGGGATACTGCGTATAACTAAACACTCCCTCTGCTTTATTAATGCCCTGTGACTGGGTTAAGCATTTTAGAAAAATTTCACTAATGTTTTTAATCTATCAGAGATTACATATATTTATTCAGATAATTCAATCAGAAATCCTCAATTTTACCTTCTGACCACGACTTTCTGTGTTTCCTTCCAGCTCACCTATTGTGTTAGTCAGGATTCTCCAGGGAAACCAAATAGACAGAACCTGGATGCACAGATAGATAGATAGATAGATAGGTATGAGAGAGAGAGAGAGTGGAACTGGCTCATGCAATTATGGAGACTGGCAAGTCTAAAATCTTCAGGGTAGGCTGGCAGATCTGAGACCCAGGGCAGAGCTGATGTTGCAATTCAAGTCCAAAGGCCTCCAACTGCTTGGATGAGGCCGACAGATATCACAGAGGGCAATCTGCTTTACTCAAATCTGCTTTTCTTAAATTTACCAATTTAAATGTTAATATCATCCAAAAACACTCTCACAGAAACATCTAGAATAACGTTTGACCAAATATCTGGGTATCATGGGCCAGTCAAATAGACACATAAAATTAACAATCAAACCTACTCTGTATGCCCACTCCATCTATCGTTTGACCTTGTCAAGAAGTCCAGTCCATTGATCCTACCACTTTCAAACTCTCATCACCCCCCTTTTGTCCACCCTTCACTCCTTGCTCAGATTAATCACTCACTGTAAAAACCCTAAACTCCTTTATCTCTTTCATTGTTTAAATTCCAGAACCTACCTACTTTGTGCTAGATCAATATGTTCTACTGACTTTTCATCAGCAACACTGAATGCAAGAAAATAGTGAAACAATTTCTTCAAGATTTCTGTGGGAAAATAATTTTGAATCAAGAATGCAAACTAATGCTAAGACCTATAAGTCATGAAGTTTACCACCCACAGAATTTCTCAGAAAGAATTTCTAGAGGATAGGTTACAGCAAAATAAAAAAATGAGTATAAGAAAAACTATGAGTTAAAAAATAATAAGTGAGCAAGGAAAACTATAGCTGTTTACCACCCACAGAATTTCTCAGAAAGAATTTCTAGAGGATAGGTTACAGCAAAATTAAAAAATGAGTATAAGAAAAACTATGAGTTAAAAAAATAATAAGTGAGCAAGGAAAACTATAGAACTTATAGTTAAGTGTAAATAGTATTTGATTACTTTAAAAAAGAATAATTGGCAATTAAAATTCCAGATATTCTCAATAAAGAAGTGAGAAGAAGAAAGGAAATATTGTGGGGATTTACGTGTTTGTATAGACTATACTTATTAATTCACTCTAGCTGTTGTTCAACAAACATGCTTCTAAATAGTATCCTTGTATCTTTTATTCTAAGGGAAACATAATAACTGAAGTGGAGAAATTTATAGCAATTATGTTTAGATAATTCAAGCCAAAACAAAATCAAAAATCTTTTTGGTCTTGCATTTTCTGAATACCTCAAATCAAAGGTAACTTTGGATTTCTCTTTACTTTCTTTTAATTATCCCCACAGAATTTTCTCAGTTTCCCACATCATTTGGCAAAGACAAAGACTTTACATTTTAAGCATATTTATAACAAGATGCTGTGGCTTTGGTTCAAATTTAACTGTACCCTCTGGCCTGCACTGCTTTGCATTTCAATCCTCACCCACCACACCCTTGCCAATTTAATTTCAAATTATTTTTAATTGAGACTGAACACTTTACAAATTTGGGGTGTTGTGAATATAATTTATGGGGACCAGCTGGAGAGCCAAAACTTTGATCAGATTGTAAATGTTAATGGGAATACCTAGATGTAAATGATTGATAGCTTAATTTGACCCATCTAATTGATTGTTTTTTACAGAAATACCTCTACTTCTTGAAGTTCTGAGACTGTCATCCTTCATTTCCAGAAAAGGAGAAAAATGTGTTAAATAGCACTTACCTTCTTTGAATGGTGTGTTTTCTGTGATTTGTATTATTAATTGTAAAAACTCAATTTCTGACCTCCCTATTACATTGTTAGTTTTATCAACTAATTACTGTTGTGTTTTTATAATAATATCTGAAAGCAATTTTTAAAGTTGTGTTTAAATTGTGTCAGGTTTTGTCATGAGATTTCTCATATGACTGTTAGAAAATGACTTAGAAAAATAATTGATCAGCTTAGCGTCTCTCTTCATGTACAGCTGTTTCTAAACCCTGTGGCTGAATCCAGAGATCAAAGATTACAATCATTCTGGTTTTCAGATTGGATGGGTACTGAAAGGAAGAGCAGTACTTTTGTGAATATCCAGCCATTCTACAAGTGCTGCCTCTGACTTCTGATTCTGAAATGAGAGTCAAGGGAACATTTTGGCCTGGGGCAGGACAGGGGAGAAGAAAGAGACAATCCTTACCCCTCCCACTACTGCCTCGCCCTGTGCCCATGCCCTTGTTTCTGCTGAGAACTCGCTCTTTTTGACAGCTGCTCACACTTGAATCTTGAAGACTAAAGCTAAAGGATTCTGCTGGGCATTCCAGAACAGATCATTATTCGCCTTTATGTCCTATAAGAAAGTCCCTTTCAGCAAGGTATCTCTTGCTGACGAGCAGGCTATTGTATATGGTAGTGAAAAAACATTGCCTTAGGAGTCAGAATCCTAGGTATTAGTCTCAGACCTCCTATGGCTAATCTAATCCCTGAGCTACTTTTTAAAAGCCTAGACCAGCAATAGACATTTTTAATGCTACACATGCAATTTATGGGTACTAGAAGGAGACAGCCAAAACTCCCCTTTCGTCTAATTTTTTAATATTAATGAAAAAAGGCTAGAATTAAATTATTTACTTGACACTACTTGGTTCACTCTCATAGGCCTAATTATCTCCTCAATTCCTCTTCTCAGCTTCACTTGCTGTGGTGCTCTCAGCTGTCTGCACAGGGTAGCCTGTTTCTATTCCTGGGCCCAGAAAACTCAATCACAGAGCCAGGGAGAACCACCTGTTTTCATTCATTAGATGTATTATAATTTAAAGTATTGGGAAATGAAGAAAGCTGAACCTATATTCTACTATATAGTAGTAATTTATAGTAATTAAATTACTATAAATCAATTACTATAAGTCAAAGTCTATTTATAGTAATTAAAAGAAAAAAATTAAAATCTAATGGAGATATTTTGAGTGTTTTGTGTTATTGTACTAATATAGCATCTCTCTAAAGTTGACCATTAGTACCCAGGAAAAAAATGAAGAAATAATTATTGTTATTACTTATTAGGTGAAATCTCAACTTAGGATCACAGACATGGTTACTGCGTTAGATCATCATATTTTGATTAATCTCTCTCGCCAACCAGACTCTAAGCCCCTGGATGGCAGTTCCATCCCAGCGTGTACCAACCACAGTCTGATGACATATGAACCACCATAGAAGATTTTGAAAACACTGAAAATATTCTTTAGTGATAATAAAGGGCAAGAAATTTGATAGTTTCTGGCCTTACATTTAGGTCTTTAATCCGAAAAACTTTTTTAAAAATTAAAATAAATAAACTCAAGTGGCATGTAGAAATTAACATTAACTGTATTTTTTTTTTTTAAGTTTGGGTGATATGTATGTAATGATCAGTGGGACCGCTTTTTTTTTTTTAATATGGAATGCTTCACAAATTTGTATGCCATTCTTGCACAACGGCCGTGCTAATCGTCTTTGTTTCCTTCCAATTTTAGTATATGTGCTGCCAAAGCGAGCACAGTGGGACCTTTATTTCAACTCAGTGCCTGGCACAGAATGGGCCATCAGTACATGCAGTTTTAATTAATGAAGATGGTTGATACACTGATACTCACTTGGCATAAGGCATAGTATATTCTCATCACCCTATAAAGTATAAGTCAACTAGCAAACTTCTCTTGATTTTAGTTTTATTTTTGGTCACAATATGTTATAGGTAAACTGATCCTTTTTTAAAAAAAATAATCTGAATCACAAGGTAAATAATAGAATGGAAAGACTTGTACCAATTTCCAAACCCTATTGAAGGAGGAGGGTGAAGGGTTCATAGGCAGAACCAGTGCTGGCTCACAGCAGACATCTTCCAGGGACCCCTTTATTTTCCCTTTACCTCCTCTCTTTTCTCCTCCCTCTTGTGTGACAAGCCTAGTAATTGAGGACATTTCTATGTATGAAAAGAAGCTAATCATTCTGGGAATCAAAATATCTTTAAAACTGCAAGATGAGCAGATCTGAGCTTTGCTAAGTCCGTCCACAGGTCAGCCACTAAATACTGGCCACAAACTTACAGCCAGATGAGAAATGTAGGCTAGAAGGGACAATTTAGGGGACTGGGAAGGTAAGTCAAGGACTTTTGCTCTAACCAGTAGAGGGATGGGGTGGGTGGTGAATCGATTTGAAGCAACCCTTGTCTGGGATTGTGGAAATGGGCAAGACAGTCATGTTTAGGGGAAATTTCACTTGGCATCTGGCCATGGTTATTTTGGGCCCCATCATGCTAGGCTTTTCAATCGGAATGAGTCCGTTTCCTGCAGAATTTGATATCTGTAAAGCAATCATAACTGCTTGTCTGGTGGATATACACTAGAGGAAGATGGGCCAAGCTACTTAAGTATCTAACAAATACTTCTGTCACTTTTACTTCCCTCACAGTTTGAGTCTGCAGGTTTCTACCTGCCTACATTTATGATAACGTAGTGAAAAATAGCTCAGGTTCTTTAAAAAAAGAATAGAGCGGCCTGAATGTAATACTGACTTCATCTGAATACTTGTCTTCAACCATTTAGCCCCCTTTGGTGATCTTTCCTCCGAGTGAAATAGTTGACAGCAAAGAAAGGCCTCCAGTTCCAACATGTTCACCTGTTCACTTTTGTCTTTGAGTCTGAGGTTTGCCCTGACACAACGAGCAAACACATAGAGGTTCAGAGACTAAGAGATATTCTTAGGAAGAGACAAGTATGAAAACTGCTATTTATTTTAAAAGGGCAGGTTGAGGTTGTGTGTCTTCCGTGTTTGGGAGACACACGTCAATCCTGCATGCAGAAGAAGCATGATTCTGTAGAATCAGGGTTTCACAGAGCGAATGAAAATACTGTCATTTCAAAGTTTGGCATTTTGATGACTAAAAGTTCTTTACATAAGTAAATGAGTTTTTCTTTAAAAAATGAAATTAACCTGATAATGATTTCCGTATCTTTTTCGTTCATTTACATGTATAATGTGAAGAATTACCATCTATTTAGCTCTAGTGGGACTCAGGTCCTTTAGAGACCTTTACATACTGATTTTCTCTGCTCTGTTTCCTCTTAAAGTATTTATCAAAAGACACTGGCTTGTTAATTAATCTGCCTCTTTCTCCTCTATGCCTCAGAGTGTTATTCTCAAAGGAAGGTTCAATACCTCCTGCATTTGAATAACCTCCACAATTTATTCAATGCAGATTCCTGGGCCACATCTACTGAATCAGTTTTTCTGAGCTCAAGGCCCAGAATTTTGTATTTTTAATAAACTCATCAGGTGATACACACTAGAATTTCAAAATTCTTTCATATTGGGAAAACGTATCTTCCAAGGAGTGGCAGCTTTAATGTAAAAGTGGGGCATGGGCAGGGAACTCAGAGCTTTTTGGCCAAGGGGACATAATCATGCTTCAAGAAGTTTTATAAACTTGCACATTAAAAATGAACAGTTCTAATGGTATCTGGAGGGCACTTATCATACTGGTAATTTACTGGCAGGATTAATTGAACTGGGATAGATGCTTAACTTAGAAATACATACTTTTCCTTATGGGAAGTTTAAAAGTGACATAACATGACTTTATTGCATGAGCGCCCACAGAGACCTTCATCCTAGTGGACGTGCATCACAGGAGGCTTTTCTGTCCCATTGAACCACGGAGAAGTAGGAGTCGGCAATGTCCTGATCCTATAACTATTACATACACAGTTACTTGCACGTGACAAGTAGCAGAACTTGATGATAACACTTCAGTAGCTTGATATGGCACTCTCTCAACTTTAGTTAATGACTTAATATATTATCAAGTAAGTCTTTCAAAAATGTCTTCCAAAGCAGAAAATTTGAAATAGGTCACGCAGAGACACCTATCAGCACTGAGATGGACTACAGCTTGCCTCCTCTGTGCTGCCAGCAAGAGCAGTCCTTCCAGCCCCAGCTGCATGTTCTGGTCACTCAGAGCTTCCTAAAAACACCCAAAACTAAGGCTCACTCCAGAACTTCCGGTTTCATTACACTGTGGTGGAAGAACCAGAAAGGAATATCTTCAGCCTGCAAGGCTGAAGAGAGGTATATTTTGAGAAAAAAGGGCCGACATAAGATGTCTTAATAGCCAAACCACAACATTTAGCACATTCTGTTAGTGAAGACTGCAGGGTCTGAACATTAATAGTGAAAGTATGAACTCTCAACATTGAAGAGAATGGGAAGGGAGCCATCATCATGGGAACAGATATTTCAATACTTTCCTGGAAGGGCAAGGATGATTGGGATTTGTTGATGTGGAAGAGAGGAGGCTGAAGCCTGAAAGGGGAGGGAGAGCTGCAGGTCAGATGGAAACTCATCAGCTCTCACAGCACTAGAGAATGTGGCTCGTAGAATCACAGGGACAGTGGAGAGTAGGGGTGAAGCAGGGGGCACTGAATAGGGAGTGAATTGAAGTACAGAATATAGACTACCCTGCTGCAGCCTTCCCTTCCCCTGCAGACAGCACTCCTGGAAGCTAGGCACACACTCCTTAAACAAACCAACCCACCAGTGAAAAAAGGAGGAAGATCTTTTCTCATCGTATTGAATGAACAATCTAAGGAGAACCAGGACAGCCAGGAAGGGCACTGGAGCAAATGCCTCTGTTCCGTCATTTTAGAGTCCTCTGGTGTGAGAACTGGCCAGTTGACTAGCCCCACTCACCCCAGAGAGACTGACTCTTCCGTGGCCTCGTGCTTAACTATAAATGAAAAACAAGGGACACTGAACACGAGAAAACCCTGCAACAAAAAAAGAGAAAGGTCAAAATTAACAGGAGAACGTGATCCTAGAGGAGATAGAGTTAATTCAGAAAAAAACCCCAAAACATTTCTAATTAGTATAGAGAAATCAGAGAAGATCCTGCATCTATAAAACAAAACAGGATGCAATGAAAAAGAAAAATCAGACACCAAAGACATCCCTAGATACTTAAAAATATGTTGTCTGAAACTAAAAAATAGAAAAGCAAAAAAATGGAAGGGTTAAAAGAGAGTATTGAGTGAACTTTCTAGAATAAAAATCAAAAGGCTAAAAAGAAAATATGAGAAAAAAGCTTTAAGATATATATTCACATATATAATTATTCAAAAGCTCAACAGCCTGTTCATAGGAATTTTAGAAAGAGAACAGAAAAGATAGAAGGGAGGAAACAAAAACAGAGATTTCCTAGAGTAGAAGACAAAAGTCTTCCGACTAAATAAGTCCAGTGAATCCAGAGTGCCTCACGTATTAGAGCCCAGATTAATTGTCATATTGTCATAGATTTTCAGAACACCATGGCGAAAGACTATCCTAGTAGTTTTCAAGGAGAAGAAACAGCATATCAACAAAAATAATACGTTTATGCTTGGCATTGGTTATCCAGTCAACCATTTTGAATGCTAGAAGGTAATGGAGCCTTCAAAGCTTTGAATGGAAATTATTTTCAACTTAGAATCCTAAAAGCAGTCAAATCAACTGTCCAAAGAAGGACACATTTTTAAAACCTTCAAAAATGTACATCCCCTGAAAGATACTATCCTATTTCTTAGGATATTACTTGAGAATATGCTATAGCACAATGAGACAGTAAACCAAGAAAGAGGAAAATGTGATCTCTAGCAAACAGATGATCCAGTCATCTGTGAGAGGGCTGTGATGATCCATCCTAGAGAGAAATCAGAACAACTTGGAGCAGAATAATGGAAGGCTTGGGAAAAGGTATCAAAGGAAAAAAAGATTTAATACTACTCTCGAGATCCTAAAACAGTTTAAGAGACAGAAAAGGAAGGTAAAGTAAGAAAAAAAAAAAGCACTTAGGAACTCTAAGAAAACAGACCAGATAAGAAACTAAGTACAATCCTAGCACACTACTTGGCATTGCCATGGATTCCATTTGATTTCTTACTAGAATGTAAATAGCGGTTAATGACTTTCAACTTGAACAGACAACGAGATTATTACACAGCTGTTACGAGCACCATCTCTAAATTTCTTACTGGCTATATGAATCAAGAAATTTTCTTGATTTCTATACTACCCAATTTCCTTTCTGTAAGATAGAAATAATAAGTTATCTATTTTATAGTCACGTGAGGCTTGAGTTAATTTACACAAAGCACTTGTAACAGTGCTTAACACATAGAAAGTCCTCAACAGGTGTTAGCCAAACAGTAACAAACCATATATTAAAAAAATAGAAGTACTTCTTGACACAGAACAAAATGAAATGTTATTAAATTTGACAATATACACGTATAATAAGTACAGATGGTTGAAAGTGGGGAAGAACAGTAGTGAAGCAGAGTCAAGAATACTGTTTGTAGTTGATAGAAACAAAAATAAACAACAAAGGCAAACTAAAAGAAAAATAAAATTTGGCAATATAATTATGTAAATGTGTTAAATCATAATGCATCATAGCAGGAAGCTAATAGCAGATTATGACTATAATGAACAAATCAAAAGCTAGCAGGTAAATTTATAATCTAGAGATACAGGAAGAAACAATAGAAGAATCAAAAAATAGATAAAAGTGTTTCTATTCAGGAATCAAGGAAGGTAAATATCTTTACCTTTCAATATCCTAAAATCTTGTCTATTAAAACCAAAACCTCAATAAAACAAACAAGTAAAAAAAGGAATGTGAAGGGGATTTGGGATGGATGGTGGGAGCAAAATATTTTTAACAAGAAGTAAAATTAATACTATGATATCTAGAATTCTTGGTAGGAATTTCAGGAAACTCCAGGAGTTTGGAAAATATGGAAATTGTAGGAAAAGAATGCCAGTTTCTGGACAAAATTTGATCAGTTTAAAATAGTCTAGGAATTGACCATAAAAGACCATAAAAGGTAATGCATACTTTTACTGATGAGTCAAGCAAAAATCACAGTACATCGGAAAAACGAGTGAGGCTCAATGTCTGTTACTCCTTTTTTCCCCCCACCCCTTGAAATCATCAAGCATAGTTTGAAGAGATGTTTGATTGCTATCTTCAAGCTCTTTGGGTGTAGCTTTTGCCATCCAGTCCACACTTCTCCTTCTGGTCTCTTTCTTTCCTGGCTGCTCTATGACTATTTCTGCATCATTAGATGTCCTTTCCTGTTTTCCCAAAGGATGAACATATTTGCAGTCAGTGCTGGAAACCTGAGATGAATCATGTGGACAGTCTTATTTTATTAAGAAAATGTGTAATACATACTAAAATAGCAAGGCTTGCTTTGTCAATTTCATCAATGTTTCTTAATCTGGACCTCATAGAACATGCATTTTTTTTGCTTTTTGATTTCCTTTGTTCTTCGGTCAGTGTCTAGGACCTTAAAATTCATAATCTTAATTCAGTTGTTTGCCTAGGCTAGAGGTATCAATGATGAAATATTTCTATCTTCCAAAGCTGACCAGTGTTTCTCAGAATCTGGAAGAGAACCCACTCTGGCAGCTTCAGTCAGGTGCCTAGGAACCACAGCCTACACGTTTATATATTCATGTCTCTCTTCTAAATGGTACAGAAATGTCCATATGAAATTTCTGGTTTTAATGAAAGGTAAGAATATAAAATAATATGAAGTACTTTGGGAATTAATCTCAGCTGTGGCTTAAGGCTCCCTTCTCATAAATTTATAGTTCCATTAGGTCTCCTCACCTTCCCTTTCTTTTCTTTCCATCACATATGATTTAGCTGTTCTTCATACTTAGAGTAAAGGTGACTTCAATAGAAGAAATTTAAAGGAGTATGGTAGGAACCATTTTCTCCTGCTGACTGTCCACTGCTAGCTTCAAGGCTGGAGTTCTTATGCAGGGGATGCATCTCCTATGGGGTCAGGAACAGAAAAGTCACGTTGGAGGGAAGAGTCCCAGAGGCTACCACTAGCACCTTGAGAATGGAAGAAGGGCGGGGAAGATAATGTGGCTGAAGCTCAGCAGGGGAGAGAGTCCCAGGAGGTGAGGTCAGAGAGGTAAACAGGATATGAGATAAGGGGGTAGGTTTCGCAGGGCCTTGGAGGCTCTGAGAGACTTTGAAGGATCTTTACTTTGGGAGAAATGGGAGAATATTGAAAAGTTTTTTTTTTTTTTTTTTTTTTTAATTGAAAAGTTTTAAGCAGAAGAATATGAGATTTTAGAGGATCACTCTGGCTGCCCTTTTGAGAGTAGACTACATGGAAGAAGAGTGAAGCAGGAAAGCCGAAAGAAGGATAAGGCTACGGCAATAAACAGTAGATGATGGTTGCTTAGACCAGGAAGGTGGTGATGAAGGACATGAGGAGTGATTGATTGGATCCTGGATCTATTGTGAAGATAGAATCAATGGAATATGCTGATCACTTGAATGTTGGGATATAAAAAAGAGAGAAGTCGGGGTGACTCCAAGATCATGGCCTGAACAACTGGAAGGATGGAGTCGCCATTTACTGAGCTGGACATGTATGTATTCAGGTAGATCAGGCTGGTGGAGGGAGAGCAGGAGTTCAGTGTAAGAAATACCAAATTTGAGAAATCTGTCACAACTACAAATGGAAAGTTGATATGAATAATCAAGAAATAAACTTCTAACTTTTCTATATTTATTTTCCAAAATTGAGTTGACATAGACTAAATATCACAAGATAAATTTATAGCTTGATAATTTTTCATATAAAAATTCTATAGCAGATCTATTTTTTGTTGTTTTTATTGAATAACAATTATAAACATTTCTAAAAAGACCCCAATATAAAGCGTAACAGCAAAGCTTGAAGATTAAATCTTTTACCCTTGTTCCCCAAATTGACACCAATGAGCTTCAAAAGCCCGAGGGTCCTTTACTCTCAGATCATTCATTATTATAATGAAGCATATCATGTCATAATTCATCAGGCATTTTCACAAAGCATATTTTACACTTGACTTGCCCCTAAGCATTTAGATATTTATTCCTCCCTGTAGCCACCTGTAAAGTTAGATTAGATAATTCTTAGGAGTTTGATTTTACTCAGGTGTGCTGACAAGCACAAACAATAAGTCCTTGGGAAGTTTCCAGATTTCAGTTGTCCTTTGTGCAAGTTAAATGAACCACACACACAAAGAAGGGTAGAGTTTAATTTATTCATCTTTCTCTTTACTGAAAATTCTGTAGCCAGTTTATGTGATTCAGAGGAGGCCGTATTAGCTCTCAGATCTAGGGCAAATCCACAGTGGAGTAGATATGAGTCTACTGGGAGAGACCCGGAAGGACCTGAGGCTTGAGAATTTTCCACGGCAGCTCTCACATGTCCTGGGTCCCTGCAGCTGTTCCTCCCCACCCCTATATCTCCTCGCAAATGACTGTATCCCCTAACTCATCTTCCCCACAGCTCTTGATATCAAAACTCCAGACTGTCCAAACACCCAGACTCCAAGATCAGTCCCTCTATTCCCACTTCTGAAAGTAGCAATATGCTGACTGGCGTCCTACTCCTCAAGCCCCATAAAATTTTTGCCCGTTTTCCCTCCCTGAATTACAATACTTCTTTGTAGCTTTTCGTGCCTGGCATTTTCAAACAAAGGTTTATATTAACTGGTCCATGAAGCCACAGTTATCCTATGCCCTGTGGAATTCCGTTACTCCCATGTTAGGGCCTCTCCTCCTGGCAGAGTTCAATTGTTGGTCACAAGGAGAGAGACATGAAGGGACGGACTGGGAGACGTGTGTTCCAGGACAAAGGAAAAGCATGCGTGACGAGGCTCTTCAATGTGGCTGTGAAGGAACAGTGAACAATTCCAGTTGCCCGATGCACAGAAAAATCGAAGGCAAATAAGTATGAAAAATAGACAAGGGGTAGATCTTATAGGGCCTCAAATGTCCAGTCCAAGAGTTTAGAATTTGAGAAGTGTAGGTAGTTGTTGAAAACTCCTCAGCTGAGTAGTAACATGATAACGAACATGGAAAAGAACCAACACGGTACACTTTTGTAATTTACTAAGTTCTTTCCTATATGTGATCAGAGTTAATGATTGGTTTTTAGTCATGAATTTTCCTCTGACATCAAAATTTAATCTGGATCAAAGAAAGAGGAAATATTGGGAGCAAAAGACCTGTTAAACCCACTGCAATGACGTTTGGGATTTTAAGTCTGAGTGATGGGGTGGGAATAATGGGACTGAAATGATCAGAAGTGGAGGAAGGAGGACACTGAAGGCAGATGGCGATGATTCATTTTTCAGGACATATTCAATGTGAGGTGGTAAAAAGAAACACAGACAAGTTATACGTGCCATTAGATCTATGGGACTCTATTTAATACACAAAGCTATAGATTCGGAAGTTATACAACTGGAACATTACGTGTGATGATCAAAGGAGATCAAGTAAAAAGAGAAATTCAAGGACAGAACTTTGATGGCAGGAGGAAGAAGAGAAACTGGAGAATATTATGCACTTTATGAAGATTGGTCCTTATCCTGATTGTTCAGTGCTGTAACCCAGCACCTAGTACTGTCGCTGGGACCGAGTAGGCTTTCTTTCATTAAGTGTCTGTAGATTGTGTGGCTGAAGTATTGCCAAATTGCCCTCTGGTGGAAAATGTCCCTCTGCCTATCAAGACAGACCCTTTCTGCAAGTATGCATTCAAAGATGGATTTTGGGAAAAGGGAAGCAAGCAGTGTATGCAGAGATAACTGGTTTGTTCAATCTCCAACAGTGCATTTTGCTCCAAAGCCATCTAAATAAGAGCAAAAGGGGAAGAAAATGGGAAAAATATCTTGCTAGTGAGGCCAATGCTCAAAGCCAGGGTGGCTTTGGTTTCTTTTTGTATGTGTTTTTAATGAGTAATCATTTGTTAAATTTATCCATTGACTGTCAAAAATTCCATCCTTTCTATTAATTTACAACCAGAGGAAATTCCTGGGAGATTTCTGAAGTTTTCCTTTGTCCAATATTTGGATGAGCCATGGGCTGCACAATGCTTACATAACCTTTAAAGTCAGAAGAAAATAAAAAGTAACTCAAACGGCAGTTTTATGAGACTTCTAAAGGGTGGTTTTCTGGATGACGCTTTGATTCTGCGATTGAAATCATAGTTTATTTTCAGCACTGGCTATGTGGAAAATTTGTTTTACTTTCGGCATATCACACACAATGGAAGGAGTCTGAATGCGTTTCCTTTAACCCAACTTCAAACTCCTTTGTGGATGCAGGATCAACCAATCAGCTGACAAATTCATGAAGTAAAAAGTTGAATTTAATCGGATAACTTATCTCACAATACAAAAAAGATCTTAATTATTGTTAAGTACATACAGATAAGCCTATTTTTCCCACATACTGCAAAGGGGGAAAATCTAATCTTGGGACTGAATGTGAGGCAGTGACAAATAAACATATGTCAGTTTACTCCAATAAGGAAAAGGAATAACCTTGTGTCCATACATCTATACCACATATCTCAAATGGGCATATACTGTTTCCTTTCTGTGGATACCATGCACCCTTACTCCCTTTCTTTCTGGGGGACTTGTTCCTCCTCCTTCCTTCCCTCCCCATCTAACCCGTGGTTCCCATGGAAACCACCAAATTCTTACAAAGCAGTACTGTTGATCAGTCCTTTGATTAGTCCAGGGGTGGGCACCTTCCCAGCTAAGCCATTTTGAACTCTTCCCTGAGCAATGTTAACCACCAAGAAGAGACTCAGTATCCCTCTCTGGTATATAGAAACCACACAGGGAAATGAAAAGCCATCAGTGGTTTCTTGCCCCATGGAGAAGACTTCCATGAAATAGAATGAAGGCAACTCCCTGAGAAGAGCCAGGGAGAGTCATGGAGAGGGAAAGGGGGAGAGAGAGAATGAGAATGAGAGAGACCTTGCAAAATCCAGATGGAGGTTTCCTGTTGACTTAAGACCCAGATGCATTTGTATCCTTTCTGTTTCTTCAGTCTTTAGTCTCGATGAACTAATAAGTCCCGTTTCCTATTTTGGTTGCCTGGCTTAGTTCAAGTTGATTTTCTGTTAGTTGCAACCAAAAAACAAAAACAAAAAACAGACCTTCCTAGCCCTCCAAAACAAGACAAAAATAAAAACTGATATAATTGATGTTGTATAGCTGTGCATGATTGAGTTAGGTTCAACAATTGTAACTTCATGTAGACTTCTGAAAGCCAAATTGACTTTAGCTCCGAAGAGTCCATGAGACTTAAAAGTGTAGAAGTCACAAAATCAGGATGGCCTGAGAACAATCTAAGAAGTTGACAAAGGCTGGTGTTCCCCTGTCAGAGGCTGCATAACAAATACCCATTTAAAGGAGTAGAGGTGAACAGCTCAGCTCTAGATTATTCTTTCAAAATAGGCTTATATTTGACTCATGTAAAGAATAAATGAACTGAAAACATATTCTCCACAGCTTTGAGCCAATCAGCCTTCCTAAGTTGCTTCCTAAACTAAAAAGAGAATAGGATCTCTTCTGGGAGAGGTGAAGGGCAAGCAGAACTACCCTGGTCTGGAAAAGGTACAGACATTACAAGGTCAATTCCCAGCCTAACCCAAGCTGTGCTCCTTTGATATGACTGGACTTGAAAATTGTGCACCTCCCAAATGGAGAGGAATTCTCCCCAATTATCAATCTGCAGAGAGTTCCTTGGGGAGTTTACACACTCTTTATCTGCTTTACAGAGGAAAACAAAAGATACCAAAAAAAAAAAACCTTCAAAATTCAAGTAAAAGCAAGAATGAAAGTGGGGAAGCAAATTTTAGCTGCAAACCACCAAACCCATAATTTTACACTCTATACAAGCATCTAAATAAACAAAATCATGCAGTATAAACACTGATGATAAAGGACTAGCACACAGTGTTTAATAGCCCTAGGGGAAATAAAAAGACAGCATAAATACTTTTTTTCACAAAAGACACATTCTCTATAGTTTCAGAAAAATTATTATTTTTAAAGAAACTAAGTGATGCCTCTCTAATTTCCCATTTAAAACAAGGATCATATACAAGAACATGAATTTAGGGAGATGACGATGTTTATGAATCAAGAGTGCCTGTAATTCGCAGTAAAGAGTTTAGTTTGAGCAACTTTCTAAAACTGTAAAGTATGATATAGTCAGTAAGTATAGTGTACACTTACTCAATATTATACGGAAAACTAATACTGTGTCCAACACTAAACATGAGGATGGATTTCCCTGCAGAGTCCCAAATTTATTAATGCTCAAAGTGAATGTATTTAATAGTCCACAAGAATGTCTTGATGAACACAGAAGTAGAGCAAATACTTGAATAATCTTGAGGAAGTATTGATATTTTACTCAGGCTATGGTGAAGAAGAAGATATTTTTATGCTAAAATAGACTATGCATTCGTAATGATTGGGATATCTTTGTCAGATTCAGCGTCTTCTTCCTTTGAAAGATGTTGAACAAATGCAAAAATTCTGCATCTTGGTCTTCCCATTTCTGTAATGCAGGGAGACCACCTACCTTCTCTTTCTTTCTTTAGACTGGGAAGAATACAGCTGATGAAATTCGAATTCTTGTTCACATCAATCATATATGTTAAGATATCCCTAATCTCCTTAAACACATGCTTATAGACTCTATCTTTTAGTCTGGGTGATCTCTAAATTACTTAATCACATAACAAGGTATAGCTAATTCCTCTGAAGTGGCTAATTACTCTGCAGCTTGTGGGCTGCCTGAGGCCGATCATACTCCAATACACACGAGGCACCAAGAAGTTTGTGGGAAAGAGCTCATCCCAAAGTAATGAGCAGATGGAGAGGAGCCAGTGAGCTGATACTGGAAGGGAGGGATGATTCTGGACACAATGTGTCACCTAGATTATGCCCTGGCCCAGCTCCTATGGACTCATGGCCAAGTTTATGGAGGATAAAATTTGAATGTAAAAGTAAAAGTTACTTTTACTTAACAAGTAAAAGTTAAAAAGCTATTTTTTCTTACATCTCTCTGGGACGTTAAGAGTGCAAGGCATCTGGCCCATAGACACCAAGAGTGGCACTGGTGGTGGTGACAACATTGCTGGCAATGAAAGCAGCAACATTAGTGGAAGTGGAGTTTGCTGCAGCTGTGGCTGTTTGTCATGTCTTTACAGTGGGCAGAGTTACATTTGGTGTAGATGTAGTGACGTCTTTTTCTGCAGGCAGGAGCAGTTTCTGTTTGGAAGGCAGTGGCAGCAGCAGAAGCAGCTGCAATGGTGTTTTTGGCAGGCGGCACAGCTGCTACTCTTGGCATCAGCTGCAGTTAGGGTCTTCATCACAAGGAGTCACGACAAAAGAGGGATAGAATTCAAATACGCCACAGTAGTCCAGAGGCTTATTTCTGCTAGCACATGGGAGAAATCCTCTGGGAAATGCAAGCTCCATTGGTGAAAAATACACTTCCTTCTGAGCACAAAACGATGGACTCTGACAAATGCTATTTTGCTACTGGTATTCATGTCTTTTCCCAGGCTGGTATGATTAGGGAAATCTAGATCACATACCATGTACTCCCCACCAGCTACGCCTTTCTGGCTGGAATCACTCACTGCTGTATTTGAGTGGTAAAGGCCAAGAAATCTTTGCTGCCAACATGTGCTACTTTGAGCTGCATTCGTGGCGCTCTATCATTTCAACGACCAATGTCAAGACCTGTATTTGTGGCCGTATAAGTGTTGACCCCTTTAGTGAGCATGAATAAAAATCTAAAATTTTCCCATACTAATCAGGCCCTTCCACTCTGAAGGCCTGTCATACGCATGATGTCTTTCAGAGAAAAGCAGCTGCAGGGGGATTCCCTGGGCATGGAGACTCATGCTTTCTGCCAGGTGACCCTGCCCTGGTCACAGTTAACTGGGCCAGGGACTGATGCCTGATACAAAAGCAGTCCGTTTAGAGGCTACTACAAAAGCTTTTTAGTAAGGATGGTGACAGGCTGAACTAATCAGATTCTCCCTCTGGGTGAATTTGAACGCCAGATATTCAGAGAGACTTGGCAGTGTAGAGTAGCGTGGGTTGAGGAAGACAGAGAAAGGAGGCAATGGGGAGATGCCATGTACCAGGAGTAAGAAGGTGCTCACAAGCAAAGAGGATAAGAGTAGAGAGCACTGGGCTTCCCTGGTGGCACAGTGGTTGAGAGTCCGCCTGCCAATACAGGGGACACGGGTTTGTGCCCCGGTCTGGTAAGATCCCACATGCCACGGAGCGGCTGGGCCTGTGAGCCATGGCCGCTGGGCCTGCGCGTCTGGAGCCTGTGCTCCGCAACAGGAGAGGCCATAACAATGAGAGGTCCACGTACCATTAAAAAAAATAAATAAATAAAAAAGAGTAGAGAGCGCTGGTCTGAAGTGGTGAAGTTGTCTCAGAAGAAGTGAAAGCAGAGATAATTTGAGACCCATTAGAAGGACATATGAGGGTAGGAAGCATTATTCTGAGGCCATTTTAGAAGCTGTTCTAGCTCCTTGAGGCCTGAATGGGTAGCTGCTATTAGTAAACATTCAAACAATTTATTAGTTGAGTAAAAATGAATAAAACCATGGTAAAATCAAGTGAGAAATCAAAGTATTTGAGAGGCAGATCATTTAATAAACAAATGAATTCTCAGAAAATTCATGCTTTTGTTTGCTTGCTTTGCTTATGCAGCAAAATATTCATAGGTAGGACAGCTAACGCACACTTCAGAATATGTCATATATGCTGATATAAAACTTTTTTTTCCCCCCTGTTATTCTTACTTCAGTGGGCATCCTTATATTTAACCCCCATGGCAAGGTTCTCTGTTCCTTGTAACCTGAAAGAGCTTAAAGAGTCCTCATTTTCCCATATATCTTTAAAATAAAATCCCATAACCTGAGTACTTTGAGTGGGTCTCTGCTCATCGCAACCTACAAGAATATAAGATAAAGGAGAAGAGGAAGGGGAATGGGTGAAACGTTTGTGTTGCCACCTAGAAACTGTGTGTATAGATACATTTGAATAAATTTTCTGAAGTTACAAAGAGCAACCCGCAGGAAAAACAAAATTAGCCTTCAAGAGACCACTTCCCACTTCGTAATGTGAAGTTTCTTCCTCCTCTTTTCCCCAGCAACAGTTTATAACCAACGATTCCTGTTAAGAGAGCTGCAGTCGGCTTATGTGCCAATAAAGTGCTAATTGATCAGGACAACGCACTCACTCCTTTCAAACCTTCCCCGGGGGAAAAACAGTGTAAAAATAGAATGAACCACCAACTGTGTTCACAAATTCTAATTTATCATGAGGACAAATGTTAAGCATTAAAGGTCAAGATAGTTTCTGGTGATGCTCACAGAAGCAAAATGCCTATAGCCTATAACAGAGTTGCATTGAAAGACTAGGACTTTATTGTCATTTCTCTTAGCTGCTAAAAATGCTATTTCTGTAAAGTCAAAGTTTAATTCAATTCTTAGCCAAATGATTCTAAATGAACAATAAACAAGTAAGAGTCATCACTAAAATCCTGAGGGTGGGGTGATGGGGGGCAAGAGTAATTTAGTGGGTCTTTGACCTGGTACATATTGAATCATATTACAAAGCTACAGCAATGAAAACTGTGTGGTTTTGGTGTAGACCTCCAATCTGAAATATTCTTGCATAATCACACCAAAATGATCCTACAAAAGTGATCCTACTTTTTTTCTTCTATTTCCAAGAAATTTGTACCAAAGACACGTTTTACCCTTATTCTATCTCTAACCCTTACACCAAAAATGGAGAACTTTTACTTTACTCAGTGCTACACTGTTGGGATTTTAAAAATTACATATGCATTAATTTTATAGTCATATCAATTCAATAAAATATTTCAAAAGCCTGTTATAAGTAAGCCAGCCTCCCCAAATACATTAATCCTATTCTTCTAACCACATTTATAAATTTCATATAATTCACATATATCATTGAGGCATTGTATAAATGTTAGTGTTAGGTCTGAGTCCCTCTCCGCCCCTTCTCATACCTACTCTCTTGTATCTACGTTATGTTGATTTAGATAGATTTAGAATAAGGAGGAAGTCTACAAAAAGAGGGGTATATCTTTTAGATCTTCAAATAAGTGCCATTAGTAAACAGTTCAATAACTTATTAATTGAATGTACATGAATAAGGCCATAGTAAATAGAGAAATGAAAGTATTGAAAGGCAGACCATTTAATATACAAATAAATTCTCAGAAAATGTACAAACTTTTTGCTTACTTTGCTTACGTGACGAAGTAGTCATGGGTAGGACAGATAACCCACACTTTAAATATATAATATATACCAATGTAAAACTTGTCTGTTATTTTCCTTCTTGGTCATGAGGCAAGGCCACATCCTGGTTGATAAAAGTGGGTTCTTTCCTACTCTCAGTAATCCTGGGAAACGGTTACTCTTGGGGCAGAAGTGAGACATCGAGAGGTTTCATTAGCCAGTGCAGGAATGTGATGGGGGAGGGTATGACAACGGGGTTGGTGAGCTGTCCCTGGCCTATGAAAACAGACAAAGAGCAACTGGGGCCCTGTAGTCCCATCTGTGCATGGAGGCAGTTACTACAGCAAGAAAACTAGTGTATCAGGTGGGTAGTCCCCAGGTAGCAAGTCAGGTTTAGCCACTGTGGAGGCCTCTAGTCCTATGAGGTGTGTCCAACTTTCACACCACCACGAATGGGAGGGGAGAGCAGCCAGGAACGAATAGAGACCTTGTGAGAACTCTTCTTTGCCTGGGATGGAGAGAGGCACCAACAGGGGACATCAGAAAAGGACAACCGTGCCCAGGGATGGCTCAGGAATTTGGTGAGGACGTCTATTTCACACAGTACTCACTGATGAGTTATCCACGGAATGATTGCTTTTTAGGCCACAGAGAAACATCCTCACTTCAAAATCGTCACATCAATGCATTCACACCAAAATGACTGCTACTAAAGCATAGTATCAAAGTCTACCCTGATGGGAAAATGGAGCAGAATATGTGAAGTCTGAATTTGATTTTGGTTTTGCCACGTAATTATTTATTCTAACAAAACCTCACACACAAGCCCAAATGTCTGGGAAAAAAAAAAAAATCGGTCTGGTAAAAGGGGACTGGGACACCCAGAACCTCCAGCTCTCAGCGGACAGATCTGCTTCCTGCCCACACCCCAAGGGCTCTGAAGAGCCCTCAGAACTCTGAGTCAGTACAAAAAAATGACTGGGACGGAGTCTAGAAAACACACTGACAAATCGTTGGGAATTTGCTATGTAATATAATTAGCATTTCAAATAAGCAGAGGAAGAAAATAGATAGAGAATAAATAAATAAAGAAGGGGAGGTAGGGAAAAATCTGGAAGAATGTACATCAAAATGTTGCTTGTGATTTTTTTTTTTTTTTTGCAGTACGAGGGCCTTTCACTGTTGTGGCCCCTCCCGTTGCGGAGCACAGGCTCCGGACGCGCAGGCTCAGCGGCCATGGCTCACGGGCCCAGCCGCTCCGCGGCATGTGGGATCCTCCCGGACCAGGGCACGAACCCGTGTACCCTGCATCGGCAGGCGGACTCTCAACCACTGCGCCACCAGGGAAGCCCTTTTGTGATTATTTTTTGATGATGAGATTATCAGTGATTTTTTCCACTTTTTTCTTTCCATCTTTGTATATTGGAACAGCTTATAGCACATAGATTGCCTCCGTAAAGAGAATAAATAATAAAGGAATTGGAATTAAAACGTAAACAAGCAAATGCAGAACACAGCACCGTCTTGTAGTGCACTTTATCTTTACTGCACACCAAGAGAAAAAAGCAGATCGAAGAAAAGCCAGAGTGTAAAATGAGTCCGATTGAGGCAAATCTGAGAGCTCCATAGTGACTCAGAAGTGAGAGAGAGACGGTTCCGAGTGAGAATGAAATCAGCAGCTAACGTTTATCTCACATTTGTTCATTCTCTGCTTACAGAGCCCTCGGCATCCGGGGCAGACAAAGTGTGATAACTGTTGGTGATGGGCTGTTTGTGCGCCTGATCTCTGAGGAAACAAGGTGAAATGGGAAAGAGCATATTTTACTATTTAGGCTGCAAATGCACCAGAAGCGAGAAGGCCTGTGTTGTGTCTAGATATTACTTTTCGTCAAGGCCTTCCTTTGGTAAGTGCTTTCTCTTGATGCCTGAAATTTTTTCAGTATTGAATAGGTTGACTTTTTCTTTTTTTTCCCTCTCTGCAAACAACCCAGGGAATGAAAAGTTAAAGTACCTATTTGTTTGCCTTCTTAAGCTGGAAGTAGCATATCGCAAAATTACCCAGGAACTGTTCGGCTAGACACCACGTTAGAGAATAAGTGGAGGTAGTTAGAGGCAGTCAGTGTGCAAATTTTCCAGTGTTTGTTGAATGTAACTGCACACTGGTGCCTTTACGATGCTTTCCATCAAATCCCCCCAAAATATATTCTCAGAGGCAGAGGTAAGTGATGTTTTGCGTCAGTTTGTTTTCTGCAGCTTTCACACCATCCGAAGGGAAGTGGTTGGACAGGAGAGCTGTTGAGTTGCTGCCCCTGCTGAGGAAGAAGAGGCCCAGTGCTGCCAACAGGGAAGGCTTCGGGGCAGACTCCTAGCAGGGAGTTGTTCCTCCTGCCAAAGGGGGATTTAAAATCCCCAGGTCTGCCACTGAGACCCAATATTGGGCCAGAGAGAAGAGTTCCCTAGCTGGAGAGACAGAAGGCCTACAGCATAGTCAAGCAGGCCGTCTGCATTCTGCTGAATGTGAAGGAGAGAAGCAGAGCTTTTTATAGACGTCTACTGGTAAATTCAGTACTTAAGACTATTTTGGGTGCAAAGACCGAGAGCTCTCTGAGTGTAATCATTACGGTGTAAAGCGACAGGTGTGCATGCAGCTTGGGATCCACAAGAGATGCCCCAGAACCTAAGAGAAATCCCAGCTGGTCCAAACCCCGTCTCCTGCAGGTTCTGGTTAAGAATCATCAACACTTCCATGATGAGCAGGGTCTGGGGTCTGATCGTAGAACTCACTGACCATCTTCTCAAGGCTGTTGACTAAGCTGCAGGTTCTCACACTGCTGCTTCAGGGATTCCCAGCCAATGTGTCCTGTGATAGCTACAAGAGTCTCTGCAGGTCTTGTAGAAATACAGTCACAACGGCTACTCTTTTTAAGTACTGATTTTGTGAAGGTATTTCACAGTCTTTACTCCGAATTATAATAGTCCTTCAAAGTCCCTATTTTCAGGACCACGATGAGGCAGGTGATGTACTCACTACAGAAGCAAAAATTAAGGGGGCATCAAAAAACTCAGTACTTAACAAAATATTTTCATGTAATATTTTTTAAAAAATCAAAACTAATACAAAAACTGCATGAAGAATAAAACATAATTTGAAATTAAAAAATTTAATTTTTAAAAAATTCAAAAAAAATTTTTTTAAATAAAAATTCAGGTTGTGTCTCACAACCCTGTACTATTATGCAATAGGAACAGTCATTCCCGGTCAGCACATCTTCCACCAGCCACTTGATTAGAGTTAGTAATGGCGTGAGTGGACTGGGCAACACAGAACTTTATAAAAAGGCATGTTTTTTCGCTGGAGAGCTTCTGCTAACTTTTTCTACTTGATTCAAAATATGGAAGGGTATTTTGATAAGTGTATGTAGGACGGTATATTCTTCCTTTTGTTTCAGGCCCCAACATGGCTCAACAGGGCACTACATATTATTTTCCTAAATTTAGACATTTTCCTAAATTTAGAGACGTGAGCTAACTTGCCCAAGGTCATGTAAACTAGTGAGTGTTCAGGCTGGGGTTCCATCCCAGCTCGGTTTGCCTTGCTAAGCACACTACATCCCACAGACCATAGTTAGCTCTGTAGGGACAACATTCCTTCACGTTATGCTGAAGATTCTGGCTCCCCAGTGGGCAAAGCCATGTAAGCAGCATGTCTTGAATGTGCAGGGCTTCCCATGGGTACGTCTGGCTCCAGAGGTGACCTGGAAGCAGCTGGATAAGACCTGGGTCATTGGTGCCTCGTCCTCCTCCAACACAAGTCCTTTTGCCGCGATCCGTTGTAAAAATGAAATTATGTTTTTTTTTGCTTTTTTAAACGTAATATACCATGATACAACATTCCTTCACGTTATGCTGAAGATTCTGGCTCCCCAGTGGGCAAAGCCATGTAAGCAGCATGTCTTGAATGTGCAGGGCTTCCCATGGGTACGTCTGGCTCCAGAGGTGACCTGGAAGCAGCTGGATAAGACCTGGGTCATTGGTGCCTCGTCCTCCTCCAACACAAGTCCTTTTGCCGCGATCCGTTGTAAAAATGAAATTACGTTTTTTTTTGTTTTTTTTTACGTAATATACCATGATGTGAAAAAGGTCAGAATTGCTGAAGATTCTGGCTCCCCAGTGGGCAAAGCCATGTAAGCAGCATGTCTTGAATGTGCAGGGCTTCCCATGGGTACGTCTGGCTCCAGAGGTGACCTGGAAGCAGCTGGATAAGACCTGGGTCATTGGTGCCTCATCCTCCTCCAACACAAGTCCTTTTGCCGCGATCCGTTGTAAAAATGAAATTATGTTTTTTTTTGCTTTTTTAAACGTAATATACCATGATGAAAAAGGTCAGAAGGTACAGCCTGCTGTCAGGCCCAGGCTCATTTCTACTTGGGAGTTCTAATTCTCTCCCACTCCCTCTGTACTGCTCTCCTGCCCAATCCTGGGAAAGGTTAGAACAGTGATGCTATCACTTGGCTATTTGAAGCTAAGAATTTTAATTACTATGACATAAGTAAGAGCCTTCTCATTCCTCTTCCCACCACCTCTTGCTTTATCTATGCATGAGTCTATTTGTTCCATTGAAATGTACACTTCCTAGAGTGGCTGGACCTTATGTCATTACATGGTGTCTCTTCTTCCTTTTCCCACTTCAACCCTAGAGTCCAGCACAGTACTCTGCACACATCAATGCTTAATAAACGCTAATCAAAGTGAGAATTAGAACACAAGAATGTTTCATTGTGTCCTCCTAAGGGGGTATGTAGGGAACATGCAAATATGTACAGATCTATTTATAATTCTTAAGATAAGCTCATGATCCAGTCAACTATTCATTGTTATCATCTGTGCATTAACTACTTTAAATGTAATAATTTTTGCCATAAGCATGTATGACTTGGATAATACACACACACACACAAAAATAGAGCAATTTTAAGTCCAAAAGTAAAAACTGGCTAATTGAGTTGCTAAAACTATTATTCAGACGATAGTTGCTTTTCATTCAGGCACCCAATTGAGAGATGAGGCATATGATATAATTCACTAGAAGAGGTTCCACTTTAAAATAAAATTTATTAGCAGTAATTTAGGACAGTGCTTGAAGTTACTTTGTAAAATTGCAGCTTGCTTTCTAACTCGATTTCCCTGGGAGGTTGTGCTATCTGGTAAAGGTACAATATAGAGGGTTAATTTACTTAAAGGAGAAGGGGGTGTGTGTGTATTATTAAGTCTGCTCAGCAGGGCTTTTTGGTTTTCTTTTGTTTTTAAAATCAAGACTTTCTCTCCTGGAATGTCGAAGTGGGAATGCGTTGCTTGCTAACCCCAACACTGACTGGGGGCTGTTACTCTCAAGAGCTACCACCGGGAGGAAGCTGCCCATGAATGAGATGCCTGGCAGCAACACTGCACTCAGAGGATTTCTTGTGCAGAGAGCTGCAACTCCAGAGCCCCTGGTCTTCTGGCTCACTTGAATCTGTCCTCCAGCCTATTACATATTTTTTTCACACATATAATCATTTGTTTGCAGTCTGGAAATATAAAACCACTCAAGAAATGGAGGCCAAACTGTTGGTAAGAAACTTCTAATCCACACTGAATATCTCACGATGTGTGTGGTAGGCAACTGAGTGATTTATCTTGTTCTCCTCTGTCTGCTTCTCAAGTTCTGTGTACTTCCCTTCGGATGGAAGTCATCTGTTGTCCAGCTCACAGTGAGTAACGAGCATTTGAAATTCAATGCGAAGAGAGTGGAAACACCTTTCTCATTGTTTCTCTTTTCCTTATGTTTTTCTGCTGATTTTTGTCCAGAGATGGGATTAAAATATCAAACATTAATAATTCAGGGAAACCAAGTTGAATGATGGAGGCAAACACTGTGGGTTTATTGTGAAAGAGGAAGAATATCTTAAATATATTGTCTCATCTGGTGGTCACAACAATCCACTGAAGTGTGTGTGTGTGTGTGTGTGTGTGCGCGCGTGCGCCTGTGTGTTTTGGGAGTGGGGTCCTATTATTATCTCAGTTTTACAGATTAGTACCTGCAACTTAGATATGTAATCTTCAACGTCACACAGCCAGGGATTTGCAGGGCTAGGAATGAAGCCAGGCAATCTTAATCACTGTGCTACACTATATTGCTGAAATGGCTTTAAATTACTCAGTTCAGGGAAAGGGAAGTTGCCTATATTGTTAACGCATGTCATATACTGCTCAGATATTAAAATCAAAATAACTCAATTGATCTCTTGAAAAGATGCTCAGAATAAAAAAGCCTCTGCCTGGTGTTCATATGCAAAACAATGTGATTCAGAGAGAAGGTTAAAACGTCCCCGGCTTTGCGGCTGCAGTAGTACAACATGACTTCATGGCAGAATTCTGGGCCATCGGGATCTTTCCCTGTATAATTATAAAGCTGTGCTTGTCCAGACAACCTGCATTTATTGGTCCCTGGGAGGGAGAAAAGAAAAAAGAGGGGAAAGGTCTCGGACAGAGATGGTGCGAAAGAGGACCTTGGGGAAAGGGACCAATCAGGGCTTCTCTCCATGCTGGTGGAAATGAGCCGTGCTCCTCTTTTGTTCCTACTCCAAGTTATTTGGCATCCTTTTCTTCTCTCTTCTTGATTCTATTAAACTCCCTTGGGGCAGAACGATAGTCACAACAGCCAATTAGGGGGACACTGAAGGAAGAAGGGTCTCCAGTGACAGCTCCTTCTCTGTCAGCAGGGAAACAATCACCTCCCTGGAAGTGGTTGTAATTGCCCTGCTCCTTTCTTCTCCTTTCCGTCCTCCCCATCCCTGCCCTCTCAATCAACGTCCTTGGCCTAAAGCTAGCGAATTACAGGACCAGAACAGCACGAATATGCTCCCTCGCAGGTGGTTTGAATTAATGTGCAGGCAGACCCAAGTCTTCTTCTGGGATCAGCTAGTGCCTGTTCCCAAGCACTGCATATACCAGAGTGTTTCCCAAGGTGTGCGCTTGGACCACCTGCATCAGGCTCAGGTGGGAGCTTGTTAAAAAGGCAGATTCCTGGGACCTCCCTGATCCTCTGATTCAGAAGCTCTTAGGGTAATGCTGGGAAATCAGCATTTTTAACAAGCTCCCCCGGTAATTCTTGAATATGCTATAGTTTGAAAACCACTGCCCTGCCACTTGTGAAGTGCTTTTCCATAGATTGCCAGGCTTGAATCCCAGATTCTTCAGAGGTTTGTTTCCTTATGTCCTTTTCCGTGCTGTTGCTGTTTTCCTCTCCAGTTAGTCAAGCACCTCAAACCAGTAGGTCCTCCGTTAAGAAGACCTGAGAAACCAGAGTTAATTTCCCTGCCAAAGGTGACGATGAAAAGAAAATCACACAAGCTTAAAAAAAAAAAATTAAGACCAGAAGTGAGATACTCGTAGTGGAGGGTGGAGAGACTTAGTCTTAGCTGAATCTTTGTCATGACGCCTGGAGCAAGACTGGGTTCGAACCCGGCTTTGTCAGTTTGGTTCAGTTTCCTCATCTGTCAAAGAGGGGTAATAATAAATTATTTACCTTATAGGTTGTGGTGAGGATTAAATGAGTTAATACAGGTAAAGTGCTTAAAATAGCACCTGGCTCAATGACAGCAGCTAGTTAACCAAGGTGGCAGAGAATGCCATGTTGACAATCTACAATTCAATAAATCCAGCGTGTCTCCAAGTTACAGGTGGTAAAACTTAAGTACTATTGTCATCCTTTGTTGTCTTTAATAAAGATGTAAGAAAAAATATTAACAGAACCAAATGTTAAGAAATGTCACAGTGCCCCTTACACAGAGATTTCCCAACTTTAGCGCTAGTGTTATTTGGGGCCTGGTAATTATTTCTTGAGCGTCCGGGGACTGTCCTGTGAATTGTGGATTTTTTTTTTTTTACCAGCATCAGTGACCACTGCCAGTAACAGTTGCAACAACCAGAAATATCTCCACACGTTACCAAAGATCCTCTGGGGGATGGGGCAAGATCACTCCTTGCTAGGAATTGCCTTATTTACATTTTCAGAAATGTCCACAAAAATTATATTCTCTCATTTTCTAACACCTCCACCTAAGGTGGGGAATGCTAATAGTCTATCATTGCTCCCAGTTTACAGATTAGATGATACTGAGATTAAGCAGCTTGCCCAAGGTCACTTAGCTGGTTCTCAGGATGGTTACGCTCCCAGTTTAGTTCTTGATTAATTGATACCCTCCACATCCATGTCCATGAAGTGCAAAACAGTTGTATGCCAGCTAAAGTCCTGTAGTTTCTGATGACCTTTTATCATTTACTTTGGCACAAAGCGAGTAAGCAAGTATCGTAAATTCAGTCTTGCCCTTCACAGGTAGCCCTCAATCATCTTCTTTCTAGAAACTATCCAATAATAATGAAAGTGTCTACAGGCTCCTATACCTCAGGAACACGATTCCTTATTCTTTCATTAGACGTTCACAGAACATCAACCATGTATGTACTGGTTACTCTGTTACCCACTGAGGAGTATAAGGCAATTAGGAGGGAGGACCATCCCTTACAGAGCTCACCAGCTAGAAGAGGATCAGTCACACACAAACACACATGGTAATAATGTGGGTAAGATAAACAAGACTGATAAAGCATGCAGGTATGAAATAGCTCTGAGCAGGGGAAATCGCAAGAGTCTGGGTTTGATGAAATATTCTATGTGAGAAGTGGCAGGACATAAAGCTAGACAGGCAAGGAGACACTAGAACATAAAGGGAATCTGAAGTTCCCCTAGGAGGCTGGATTTTATTTTGTGGGTGATGGGGAGACTCTGAAAAGGGAGACCCAATCAGACTCTGTTTTAATATAATCAGTCTGGCCTAGATCAAAAAGGGGGAAAGACCAGAAAAGAGCAACACTTTGGTTTTGTATGAAATTAAACCCCCCCAATATTTACTGCAAAGTTTTTCCCCCCAAAGATCCCAAGAAAAAGAACAAATCTTAAATAGAAGAAAAGATACAGCTGCTCTGGCCTAAGTGCAGAATCCTTTAATACTATCTTCTAGATGATATACATGTGTGTTTACTCAAGTCTCAGACTTAATTGGATTTAAATAAGAATCTGAGCACAATCACCCAGAAGGCCTGACATAAATAGGAGAGTAGCAAGAGGTCAGAGAAGATACATCCTGTCTGTTCCTATTGAAAGCAGATTCAAGCCTTCCCCACCTGCATCTTCCTCCCCCTCTAGTAAAAAGCTGCTCCTTATATTACTAAGCAACAAACATGCATTTGGAAAGTCTACATTCAACAACTTCCATCCTCACCCCCACTCCAAAAAAGGTCAACCAAATGCTATAATTTGGATTTATTTCTTTTGTTATCTACGTCAAGCATGATTTAAAAAAATGCTTTGAAAAAAAAATTGCTTTGTTCTACTTTGGCTTTAACAAAGAGCTGCTTCATTCTCAATCCAACTTTAAAGCTAAAGTATTGTTGGGATGCTGGCCATCATTTTGCAGGCTTAGGTTGGCATGCACACTTGTAGAACTTGATTCTTTTCCTTCTAATTACAGCTCTCTGCCTGCTCTATGAGGAAGCTCTTAGGTGAAGAGTGACCCAGGCATTATGGCCTCATGACCTGAGTCTACAGCATTCATATGCTCATGGTTAACTAGGTCTCTTTTAATCTTGGAAGTTAATTATGTTTTTTGAAAAAAACACGGTTGCAGGCGAGAGGCCAGGAGAGCCAGGGTGGCAAAAAGGGCATCTGGGGGCTTGAGGCCACGGTTACTTACTGATTACTACACAAATACTTCAGTATTGTAGCTCATGGAATAGCCTGTGCTGTATTCTGCACCAGCTGAATGTCAGCTCTGGGTATAGTTGACTCTAAAATAGAATGTCGTTCTGCTCCATGTGCACTTCTTGAATGAAGAGAGAGGGGAGAATTTCTCAAAGGAAGTGTCTTCACTTTATGACTGAGAATCTTGACCATAACATATAACTTGTTGAGAATTCACACTGATTTTTCTTTGCCAATTTCTAAAGTTCTCCTGATTACAAATTCTTTTGAATCCTTGTTCTTAGAACAGTTGTGCAATTAGCTGTCAGAGAGACAAGGATAACCTCATAATAAGGTAAGTGTGGAAAAGAACCCTTCTACCTATGAGTGTGAGAAAGAAAACAGAAGGGGAGAAAGAGAAATAGTGCCGAGGAGAAAAGCAGGAAGCAATACCCATCAATGATTTTCCTGTCCCCACAGCATTTTAATCAATGTTATGCATTTGGTGCTGCTGTTACATATAGCTTTAGTAACAATAAATACTGCATATGAACAAAATAAAATTGTTGAGGCCTAAGTAGTGAAACCGAGCAGGATCCTGTGGGGCTCCTGGGCTTGGGAGCCTTTCTTTGTCTCCTGTTTCTTGTTTGTAGGGAATAGACTCCAGCCTCCATGACATTCCCTGAGTTCCAAAAGGCAGATTCCAACTGTTGCTAATCAGGGAAGGGAGGGGATGCAGAGACAAGGCAGGAGCAGTCAAGAAACAATAGTGCAACCTTGCGGCAGGGTCCTGGTTATGCCTCAAGGGATACACATAACAATATCTCTGAGCTCTTCTACAGAACATAAACCCCGAAGAAATGGAAGATGTTAGCATTCTTCATTCCAGAGAAGGCCACAGTTTGATAACTTCAAGAAGCTCAGCAGGAGATCACCTGAGATCAGATTAAAGGAACCAGAGAAGCTCATCAGGAGACCACCTGAGGCCAGATTAAAGGAGTGCAGGCCCTGCTCACACCCTGATCCTTATCAGAAACCCCACCCTGGAACCATCGTGATAAAACTCCTCACCAAATACCCTCTGGGTTGGGACACCCAATTCTGAGGGGCACAAGCCCGCTGTGTCCCCCATTTGCCTGGCAAAGAATAAAGATATTCTTTGCTACTTCACCCCAAACTCTATCTCCGAGATTCAATTTGGCACTGGTGCACAAAGGCCAACTTTTCGGCATCAGTAGTCAAAGAGAACTCAAGCCTATGAGTTCAGTCCAGTTTTGTTCCCATGTGTAAGTGGTTTTGCAGGTAAATGAGGAAGAGTATTCGAAATCTCTGCTCTCTCGGAACTTCCGGACAGGACAGTGGTTGTAGGTTTGGAATGCTTAGAGAAAACTGTCATATCCCAAATGAAACCCACCTTTGGCTACTGATTTTCCTATATCCTCTAGCCACCAATTAGCAATTAGAATAAAAATAGTGAGAGTAATTAAAGAACTAGTTCTCCAGATGTAGTAGGCCATATGTTTACTGAACACCAATTCTCTCTCTTTCTAAAAAATCCCTGCATTTTGTTTTAATGTATACCTGCCCACCTCCCCACCCCCCAGGCGGAATCCAGATTAGTTAGCACTGTCCAAAAGAGATACAGAGAGTCATATATGTAACTTAAAATATTTTACCGCAAAAAAGAAGAAAAAAAAAAAAGTAAAAATAAACAGGTAAAATTAACTTTAATAATATATTTTATCTTATCAAACATTATTTTAATATATAATCAATATAGAACTTATTGAGATATGTGATATAATTTTGATATTAAGTCTTTGAAATCCAGGGTATCTTTTTCACTTACAGCACATATCATCTTAGACCAGCCACATTTCAAAGTGCCCAGCAGCCATATGTGACTAGCAGCCACCATATTGGTCACTGAAGGTCTAAGTTGACTACATTTCCTTGGAAACTATAATTCGTCTGGAGCCTAAGATTGCCTAGCCAGGCTGACAGCAGAGACCTTGCTTGTGGGTAGAGATTCTCTTTTCTCTCTCCTGCTGGACAAGGATAAGAAAGAATAAAGGCCTGATTAACACTGTCAACCTTCTTGGTACTACAAGAGGAACCAGCCTTTGGATGACATTGACACTGAATTAAGTAGAGAGGAGAGAAAGAAAGAACCTAGGGCTTTGGTGACATTGTTGGGCTGCTTGTCAAACTCGGAGTTTGCCCTGACTCTGGACTTTCCATTTAATGAGACAGTATTTGTCCTAATGGTTTAACCTGTCTTGTGTTACTTGCAGCCAAAAGAGTCCTAACTATATACAATTTGCAGCTGGTAGGTGGTCGTTCTTTGGCCTATTAATATATCCCTCAAGGTTATGAAATAGTAGAGGAAGAACTAACCCACATGGAGTTGGAGGGAAAAAAATATATGGAAAGCACTTGAATTTACTGCATTAAATATAATGTTTAGAATGTACAACATAATAGCCATATGTATAAGTAAAAATCATCTGCAAAGCACTCATGTTCACTTTCTGTTCCAGAGCCGGGCATCTGAATTCTGAGAGAGAACAAATCCTAAGGAAAAAAATCCCACCTTAGATTTATCTTTATAAAATAAAGTTATCTTTATAAAATCTATGTGAACTACAAAGTTATGAAGATGAAGGGAAAGCTGTTCAATAAAAGGAAAGCCAGGCTTCCTCAAAGAGGTACCTTTAGAAGTGTGGTTCTATTTCGGGTTTCTCACAGGTGCTAATTAGAACATACACTTCAATTAAAATTAGATTGTACTTCAGGAAGTGAATTATTAAATGACCTAGCACATTTTGATGTTTTCAAATGCTGAAACTCCCAGCTTTGGAGGACAATGAGTCTTTAATGATAATTTATTCCCCCCTTGTCCCCATTATTGCTAGATAGCTGGGAGCCCTAGATACTTACAGGGCTCCTGGGACCCAGAGGAGGGTACCAATTAGGCAGTTTGGTTTCACAAAGAAGCAAAGATTGCCCTGAGGTGAAAGACTCTGCCTCAGACGGCACACCGTTGAACTTTAACTGTCTTTATCGCTTATCATTAGAAGCCGGCAAAGAAGTTGGCCTTTTCCTCACCATTTCATTATCTCTACTCTTCAGCCTAAAAGCACATACTTTCTCTTATTCTGAAGGCAACACTAAAGACAGCAAATTTACCATATACATAAAAGAGAGCAACCACTCTCTACTAGTTTTAGTAGCTACTGCTTCCAAAAATTGCCTTAGGTCACCTAAAATTGACTGCCCCTAGAGATAAACATCTGAAGATTTTACATAAGTAATGGGTGTTTTCAGGACAGCATAATTACCTGGGGCTCCATGAAAGTGACAAGCCGCAGCCTCAAGGTTACTGAATAATATATGGTTGCATGTTTGACTCATACATAGATATAAAAAAGAACAGAAAGTTCAATCATCATGTAAATGACAATTTTATTCCTTTTCTCCCCATTCATTTAATTACTTCATTCAAAACAACTTTGAGACTCTATTTTGTGCCAGGTCCCGTACTAGGCACCTAGGATTTTATGAGGAAGACAGCAGATTTCTACCTTCTCAGATGCCCCCATTCTGGAGGGGCAGGGTGGATGCAGCAGGTACAGAGGGGCATGGAGAATGGTGAATGAGCAGATTATTAATTCCCAGAAAATGCTACCTCCATGTACCTGGGGAGGCCAAGGAAGGTTTCTCTATTGTCTTAGAGAGTTTCGTTTTATCTAAACATCAGGGGTCTGTACATTCTACATTTCTTTTGACTCTCTCAACACTTAACCACCTTTCTGGCTACACAGTGAATTCAGTGACTTCAGATTGCCTGGTGAGAAGACACTTTTCCTTTGCTTGGAAGAAAGTAACCATTTTTGAGTTTGCAAAAGTCAGTACTTAATCATAAAAGCATTCAGAGAGTAGTATATCCTAGTCTTCTGGAAGTTCAGACTCCAGAGCCAGACTCCCTGGGTCTGAAACCCAAGCTCTGCTATTACCACATGTGTAACACTGGTAAGTTGCTAAACCTCTCTGCTCCTCAGTTCCTTCATAAGTAAAATGAAAACTTTATAGGATTTTTATGTATGTGTATAGGCATGCATGCATATAAGTTTATAGTTATTATGAGGATTAAATAAATTAACTTACTTAATAGTACCTGAAATATAGTGTTAGCAGCATTATGTCTCCATACAAATGGAATTGTATGTTACTTGGTGATAAGGTTTGAAAATCAGTAAGTAAAGTGATATTTAAATATAATCAAATTTTCCATGAAAATCCTCAAGGAGTTACCTTTTTGGAGACCCACAGCCCATCTCTCAATATGTCTAACACTGTCAATTTTTCTTTCAATATTGGAATAGATTCCTGTTTCTCTGATTAAACACCAAGTAGCGTAGTAAGTTTGCATGTAAGAACCATGTCATTAAAAAGTCCATGTTTTTAAACATTAACCTCCTGCTGAGAAGAACTCAGGAACTGATCTAGGGAAGAGTGAACTCCTTTTTCATCCCTTCTTTTTTTTTTTTTTTTTTTTTTTTTAATTTTTCCGACCACGCAGGCTCAGCGGCCATGGCTCACGGGCCCAGCCGCTCTGCGGCATGTGGGATCTTCCCAGACCGGGGCACGAACCTGTGTCCCCTGCATTGGCAGGCGGACTCTCAACCACTGCGCCACCAGGGAAGCCCTTCATCCCTTCTTAGTACTGCCTCCAGTTACTCGCTTGGCCAACTCTCTAGCTTTCTTATCTTTGCTCGAATGTCATCTTCTCAATGGGATCTACTCTGTCCAATTGTCCACCACATGATACTGTCTACCCATCAATTCGTTAGGATCTCAGAGATTAAAAAGACAAAGCTCAACTGTTTTGCTTACTATGGTCAGAGAGAGCTATGCAGATCACCCACAGCTTCTCCAAGCAAAGCAGAGAGCAGACTGTTAACATGAAGTTTAAGGATTGGCAGAATTTCAGAGGCATGAATTCATTGGTAGAAGAAAGATTACTCCAAGAGACTGCTGTTGATTGGTGGGTTGGCACTCAGAGGTATGTTTTTTTGGAAGGAGTTCCTTTCTGATTGGCTGACTTTTAGAAGAAAGGGATTGACACTGATTGCTTGGCTTGTAAAAGTGTGTTCACAGAGGTGAGTTGCCCTGATTCACTGAAGTTGTCTTGTTACTAGAGCTACAAAAATAACCAGTCTTTTCCTATCAGTGTGGAACTTTTTTTCTCACTCTACACTCTCAATCTCCCTTATCCTGCTCTACCTTTCCCCCTATTGTATTTATTAACTTCTAAGGTAATAGATGTTTACTTATTATGCTTACTGTTTATTGTCTGTCTTCCCTTGCTAGATCGTAAGCTCTACAAGTCAGGTATTATTAGTTGTTTCATTTTCCTGATAAATCCCACTTTTCTAGGACACTGCCTGGCACAGAGTGAGCACACAATAACTATTTGTTGAATTATTGAATGTTTGAACAGTGTCCGCCCCAAGCAAGAGTAAAGAAGACCAGTAAAGTTTATTTCTATACCTTTTCCTCCCTCCCTGGACAGTCCTGACCCACCTTCAAATACGTCTTTTATTGTGATGCCCTGTTGATATGATAGGAATATACTTTAGTCAACATTTTTTATTCTCGGGGGCATATAGTTTTTTAGTTTGAATCTTGTTTGAGGGTGGATCCAGGTTTGGGGGACACTCTTCAAGAAAAAAGAATACACAATTACAAATACAAAAAGTTGCTTGGAAGGGCCCATGCATATGGAGCTCTGACTCTTCAACTTCACTCATTCCAGCCCTGCTGATGGGATACAAGACACCACTCCTTTCTCTTATCGTTTTGGAAGGAATTTCAGACAGTAGCAAATTGGAGAAACAGTGATGTCTCCTAGCATGATCTATGATGTCAACAACAGACAAGATTAAACTAAAAGGTAAAGAGAAAAATAGCAAAAAAAGTAGTTTGAGTCTGTCAGTATAATACAAGTTAAAGTGATTTACCTGAACCATTTAGGTTAATTACTATGAAGCACAATAGGTAGTACGCATGTCATTAGTTTGACGGCTTAACTTTGGCTGCCGCGAGGGAACCTGCACTTGATTCTATGATGAGCCAAGGAGCTTCTTCGGTTTCTGACATGCAACCGAAACCTTTCAGATTTTTTTGTTAAAAGCAAAGGAAGGCTGGAACAGAGTCACAGTGTGTGAGGCAAATAGCAATCGGAGGGAAAGGGGATGCTATAGACATTAACAGCATCCACACCCTCAAATGACCTTTCATTCATCTCCAACCAACACTGCATTGTCTGTCCAGTTAGGTGATGCTTTGTTTAATTGCTTGATTGATCTAAGTCTTCCCAACTATACTGTGAACTTCCTAAGAGCAGGGGCCCCTTCCAAGTTCTTCCTGCTCTCTCTCCAGCACTGGCAACATGTCTGGCACATAAAAGGGCTCAATTAATAATTGTAGTGTGGATTTGTTTTATGAATGAATACATGCTTTCAAGAAAAGTTGTCTCCCTTTAGAATCTTTCACTTGGCAGGGCATCTCCCTATTCTTTTATTTCATTTATTTCTACATCAATAACTTCTTTTCTCCTTAAGCCCAAGGCTGGAAGACTTAAGTCCCTTTATGGGAAATTCCCTAATAGTAGCTGCCTTAATCAGAACTAAATTTGACCATCAAGACATTTAGTCTGTATTTTGTCAACTTATCACCTTCATTTTCCTTGTAATATATTAGCAATAAATGGACAGCAAGAGAAATGAAAAATATTATAACACACTCTCTTTACCTAACTTGAGCGTATGTTTGGCCCTGTAAGTCTAAAACATTTGATATTCTTCATGGGGAAATTGGGAACTTATGTTGTCTGAAGTTACTGCTTTTGTTTGACACGTTTTCCATAGTCATGTTACCAGTAATTTTAGAGGTCCCAGGGTAAGAAATGTATCTCCTCCCTGAGTTCAGTAATTCTGTCATCCAAAGGTCTGAGAGTTTTAACACTTGCTTTTGATTGTTTGGCTAGAGAGGAAGTTTTATGAAATGTCCTTTCTATTTTCAGAATGTATACTTAACACTAGAAAACCTCCTGGTAATTGTGCCAACAGTTAAGCTATTATTTCTTTTAAAGGGCCTATTCTACTGCATGTGCCTTTTAAATGTAACTTTAAAACTTAAGTTCAAAGGACCACCTGTCCTTTCACCAGATTGCAGGGACTTTGGAATGCTGTGAATTCATGACCCATTCTATTGCCAGTGATTCTGGCCCAGGACCATTTTCCTCTTCAACAGCCCCTGTCCTTAGTTGTCATCCATCTCCGCAGTGTCCCTCTGATGCCCAGCTTTGTATTTCCTGCCGTGGACATTTCCTATGATCACCTAAGCATATGTTCCATCACTGAGAGGAAGCTGATGAGAACTAATTATCCATAAATATGATTATGGATTAACTCTTCTCAGTTAAGATGTTGCAGCTTAGCAGGAGACTTTTAAAATATTATCACTTTGCAGATATAGCATTTTAATAATCACACATATGGTTTCACTCAATACTGACAACCCCATGAAGGAGAAGACGGCTAGAAATATTGGGTTGGCCAAAAAGTTCGTTCGGGGTTTTCTATAACATCTTATGGGAAAACCCAAATGAACTTTTTTGCCAACCCAATAGTATCCTGATTTTTGTAGATGACCACACTATGGTTCTGAGGGGCTAAATGATTTGCTGGTGGTGACACAATAAGTAGCAAAGTCTGAACTGAAACTAAGCCGAGTCAAGATACTCTTGTCTCTTTCCACCACCAGGTTGCCATCATTTGGGATGATCAGATGATGAAATTTTAAGCAACAAGGCCAGCCAATAGGAGGCACTAGGGGGTACATCAATTTCTTAGTGCTTCCTGAATAGCCCTTCCCCATCCTTGGAATTCTCTTTTGCTTCTTTGACTCTGCATTCCCATTCTCCTCCTCCCTCTCTGACAGAGTGTTATGGAATCCTAAGCAGATTCCTCTTTCCCTGTCTGCACCTTGGAGCTGCCACGGTTTTTGACCCTGTTCTTTATTCACTCTATATTTCTTATCTGTAGCATCATAGTGCTTCCTCGGCTTTAACTATCACCTTTAGGTTGATGACTTTACAAACTGAATCTTGAACCTAGTTGAGTCTCTGCAGTGTACCTTGCTGGTATACATAGTTGCCTACTGGAAGCTCTTCTGGATGTACAATTACTGCTCTAATAAGATATGGCCAACTCATTAGCTATGTTATGGACTGAATGTTTGGAGATACATTTGTGCCCCCCACCTCCATTCATGTGTAAAGTCCTGACCCCCAATGTGATTGTATTAGGAGGTGGGGCCTTTGGGAGATGAGATAATGAGGATGGACCCCTCCTTAATGGGATCAGTGCCCTTAGCTTCCTCTCTCTGCCATGTAGAGACACAGTGAGAAGGTGGTGGTCTGCAAGCCAGGAAGAAAGCTATTACCAAGAACCAAATCTGCTAGCACCTTGATCTTGGACTTCCTAGCCTCCAGAACTGTGAGAAATAAACATCTGTTGTTTAAGCCATCCAGCCTATAGTAATTTGCTGTGGTAGCCCAAGCAGACTAAGACAAGCTATATTTCCCACCTGCTACCCTCACACATTGCCTGCAATATGAAATTCAAACTTAGGTATAAGGCCGTTTTCCAATTTCATCTTGGTAATTTCCCCTGCCCCCCAACCCAGCACCCATGCTAACCACGCTGAAATATTTGCAGTTCTCTGAGAGCACCTTGCTGTCTGATGACTCTCGACCTTGGTATAAGCGCTTCTTCTTTCCTGCAATGCCTTTCTTCCCTCTTCTGACTGACAAATCTATTTATCTTTGAGGTTTCTCCTGAAGAATCATCTCCTCTGGGAGGTTTACCCTGACTCTCCAGGGAAAGTTTATAGTGCGTCCCACATCTCTCTTTTAGAACAGAATTTTGCAAAGTATCAGTGGTGAAGGACTAGTATTTTCTTTAGCTCCAATCTATCATGGACTAATAATTTTGTAAAATACAATACAAATAAATTCATAGAAAAATGAAATAAAAAGATGTAAAATACAATCACAATTATTAATCATTAGATTCAACAGATACAAAATTACTCTGTCAATGTACAATAAAAGTTTTAAACACTTATTTTCAATTTCTGTACTTATCTTGAAACAATAAACATCTGTGGACTAGCAGTGGTGTTCAGATCACACTCTGAGTAGCACTGAACTTGAGCACCATTAACGCTATATTTGCATTTTAAACACAGATCAGCTATTTCCTTAATAGCAGAGACCATCTTTTATTGATCTTCATGCCAAAACATGGATCAAGGCATTAAACACTTTGTAGTTGCCCAGTGAATATGGCTGGATGGGCAGGCCAGGGTGTACCGGCTCAAACCCGGTCTTTTGGCATGGACTTGGGTCATTCTCTGTATGTGACATGCTGCACATTGAATTCTTACAAGTCCTTACTCAAGATCAGACCAGAAATAATCACAATTGGTCCATAGGGTAAGAAACATATAAGCTTAATATTTTCAGTTTTACTCTTTGTTGACTCATAGGAGGCCCTATTACCATCTCTTCTGAGAAGAAAGATGAGCAGAACACAGACTGGGAAATGCAGGGGTCCTTCTGATACAGTCAAGATATCCCCTCATCAGGTTTATCTCCTGCTTTTTACACATCCCTACTCTCTCACCTCATTATATGTGCAGTTCATTTGCAACCCACACACTGCCTCACCTGTATACTGATGTCTCTCCCTGACCCCTGGCTTTTATTCACCCCTCACACTACCACATGCACAAGGCTGTGCATTCAGCAGACTTCGAGGGAAAGCAAGTGGTATTTACTATAGCACCACTCAGAAAGTGACTTTCAATAGTATTAGAGAATCCTGTTCTTAAAAAGTCCCTCCGCATTCTCAATGGCTAGTCCCTGCCGTGGAGCTGGACATCTCACCATTTTATTGGGACCCTGTCTTTTAAAGAGATTCTCCCACCCCTCCTTAGGCTGTTTTAATTGCTTGTCTCTCACCCATGAGTTTCCTGTTTCTTATGCAAAGCAGTTTATTTCTCTCTGGTTTATTTCTCTCCTTCCAAACTACTGGCTATGTAACTCAACAGCTACAAATGAATATTGCAGAATGTTTTATGGAAGGTACTATAATATGCTCTGCAGCCAAAATGCCTAATCTCAAGAAGGTGTTGGAGAAAACCAGCAGTAGCTTCAAAGCACGAAGCCAGAAAGCTTAGTTTCGGGGATGCACGTTGATGACTCCCCTCCTTTTCTTTTTTGATCTCTTTTCCTTCTCCCTCTGCTTATTCTCCTCCTTCCCCTCCTTCTCCTTTTTTTCCCCTTTCCTGGATAACATAAAGCTTGAGAGAAGCACAGGTGAGATAAGCTATGTACCTGAGAAGATGTGTGTATCTCTGATAATGTGATGCAGAAAAGGTTTATTCACGCATATTAGTTCCCTGTGTCTTTTCTATTGATTATTTAGGGATGACAAATCCTTAAAAGCTTAATGTAAGGTTAGGTATAGCGACTGGGAAAAGAGAAGGGATTCTGATGGTGTACTTGTTTGAAATATTAACATTCAGTATTTCTATTTTAGTCTCATAATGAATATTCATTTTCAACACTCAGACATACACACAACATAAACACACATGAGGCAAGTTCATTTAGAAGATGATTCTTCCTCACTGCTTTTTAAAATATACTTCAAAAAATTGAAATATAATCCATATACTGTAAAGTTCACATTCTTAAAGTGTAAAATTCTGTGGCCTTTGGTATATTTACAAGATTGTGCAATCATTAACACTATCTAACTCCAGGGAATTTACATGATCCTGAAAAGAAACCTCGTACCCATTAGCAGTCAGTCCCCAATCCCCTCCTCCCTCAGCCCTGACAGCCATTCATCTCCTTTCTGTCTCTATGGATTCTTCTGGACATTCATATAAATGGAATTATATGATACACAGCCTTATATACCTGGCTTCTTTTACTAAGCAACATGTCTTCATATCATCCATGTTTTAACATCTATTAGTACTACATTTCTTTTCATGGATGACTGATATTCCATTGCATGGATATACTACATTTTGTTTTTCCACTCATCGGTTGATAGACATTTGAGTTGTTTCTGTTTTTTGGCTATTATGAATATGCTATGAACATTTGTGTGCAAATTATTTTTGTGAAGGTATCTTTTCAGTTCTCTTGGATATGTACCTAGAGATGGAATTGCTGAGTAACTCTATATTTAACCTCTTGAGGAACTGCCAAACTGTTTTCAAAATAGCTGCACCACTTTACATTTTCACCATTGTCATATAAAAATTGTACTGGATGGAGTTAAATAGGCAAGGAAGACTTATTCAAAATTATTGCAACAGGGCTTCCCTGGTGGCGCAGTGGTTGAGAGTCTGCCTGCCGATGCAGGGGACGCGGGTTCGTGCCCCGGTCCGGGAAGATCCCACATGCCGCGGAGCGTGAGCCATGGCCGCTGAGCCTGCGCATCCGGAGCCTGTGCTCCACAACGGGAGAGGGTACAACAGTGAGAGGCCCGCGTACCAAAAAAAAAAAAAAAGTTATTGCAACAGGAGAGAGAGATTGAACTCAACTCCAGATATAACAGGAACAGCTGAGAATTTACAGCCAGCTGGCAGGGTGAGAGAGTAGGTGGATGGAAAATCATTAAGAGGATCTGCGTTGGGTATCAAGGTGGGTAATTCTTGCTAAACTGTCTTGGCAGGATTCTTGCTAAACTGGGCTCATCAATCCAAGAATGGGCAGGCCAGGGATGATGTCTAGTGGAGATGAGGGCTCAGAGAAGCCTGAGTTAAGTCTGATCAAGGAGGGAGTCACTGTCACCCACAATACGTAAGGGTTCCGATTTCTTCATGTCCTCAGCAACACTTGTTATTGTTCATCTTTTTTTTTCTTTTTTTTTTTTTAACATCTTTATTGGGGTATAATTGCTTTACAATGGTGTGTTAGTTTCTGCTTTATAACAAAGTGAATCAGCTATACATATACATATGCTCCCATGTGTCTTCCCTCTTGCATCTCCCTCCCTCCCACTCTCCCCATCCCACCCCTCCAGGCTGTCCCAAAGCCCCGAGCTAAAATCCCTGTGCCTTGCGGCTGCTTCCCCCTAGCTATCTACCTTACTACGTTTGTTAGTGTGTATATGTCCATGACTCTCTCTCGCCCTGTCACATCTTTTTTATTTTAATACCCTAATGAGTGTGAAGTAGTATCTCATTGAGGTTCTCATTTGCATTTTCCTAATGACTAATAATGTTGAGTATCTTCACATGCCTATGGAAAGATTCTTATATCTTCTTTGGAGAAATGTCTATTCAAATTCTCTGCCCCTTTTTTAATTGGGTTATTTGTCTTCTTGAGTTGTAAGAATATATTCTGGAAAATCGATCCTTGTTAGGTACATTATTCATTTTGTGAATTGTCTTTTTATTTTCTTGACAGTGTCCTTTGAAACATAAAAGTTTTTATTTTAATGAAGTCCAATTTATTTTTTCTTTGGTATCCTCATTGCCTTTTAAAGGTTACTTTTCCACAATTAACTTATAGAATCATAGGAATCAAAATGTCCCCAAACGTTAATATGCACCAGAATAACCTGGGAGCTTGTGAAAAACGAGGATTCCCTCAACCTGTTCCAAGACATTCTGATTCAGCAGGTATGGCTTTGGACCTAGTAATCTGCATTTTTAGAAAGCAGTTCAGGAGATTCTCAAGTATGAGGTCTAGGGACCATATTTCAAGCCACACTATTTTCTAAGTAAATAATTTACTCGAGATCATCTAGTTGACACCACTGAAGTGGACCCAGTCGTGGTGACCCACATGATTCATGCCTCTAGTAGAATTCCTTCCGCTTGAGCGGATAAAGCCTATGATTTGCTTCTAATCAGCAGAATATAGCAAAGGTGTTGGATGTCACTCCTTGATTGTTTTGTTATATGAGACTCCATCTTAGTGAACTGGAGAGAGAAATTCTCCTGCTGGCCTTGAAAAAGCAAATGGCCATGGTATAAACTGCCAGTGGAGAGTGCTGGGAATTGTGGGTGGCCTCCAGCTGATGACCAGTAAGAAGCAAGAGCCCTCAGTCCTATAACCAAAGCAAAATAAATTCTCCCAGCAATGTGAATGAGCTTAGAAACAGATTCTTCCCTATTCAAGGCTCTAAATCAATCCAGCATTACAGACTGATGAGATCCTGAGCAGAAGAGCCAGCTAAGCTATATCTGGACTTCTGATCCATAGAAGCTATGACATAAAATGTGTTTTTTGAAGCTGCTAAGTTTGTGATAATTTGCTACACAGCAATAGAAAACAAATGAACTGCTTAAACCTATACTTAACCTGTTTTAATCCATGCCCCCCATTTTATAACAGTAAACTTACATTTACCACTCTTTTAATGTTACCTAAAATACAAAGTAAAAATAAATACTTTGACCAAATAAAGTAAAAACAATGACATAGCGCTACTTTGTTTTCAAAGTATATGGAACTCCATTTCTAATTCTGATATTTGCCTTTGTGGCCAAATATAAATTTCAAAAACATGAAGTAACTTGTCCAAAATCACAAAGCTAGCTTGTGGCTGTCACCATCATATTACATCCCCTGTCTAAACAGCTTCTTCAATCTTCTTGAAGAAAAAGACCATACTTATGGTCATTATGTTGATCATTTTTCCAAAGGAAAAATTGAGACAAGTGGTCTGATACAGGAAATCTTCCAGTTCATGAATATAGTAATAGGAAAGGTCTTATGATATATAAATACTAAATCACATATAATTGTACATTTAAAATGTAATCTTCATTGAAAAGTTTAAAATGACCCCAAATCAAGGCCTTTTGAGAACTTCTGTTTCATAGCAGCATAATTAACTGCATAGTGTCTGTGGGGACCAGACTGTCAAGAATCACTCTGGGGCATTGTTTAAACACACCCATTCCGCAGCTTCCAGAGCAGGGACCTGGGATTCTGTATGTTAAGGCAGTGCTCAAGTAAGTCCTATGATAAGGCACATTTGGGAGACTGGATAATATGCAATATTTCTTAACTGATTAATTAACAGATAGATTGATGTGTAGATATTCAGCTGTTCAATTGCTAATATGCACACTTAGCTTCTGTATTGGGTTTTAGGGAATGTTTAAGTGGAGAACATCTAGACTGAAACACACCATCAGTTAAGTATGGAAGAAACTCAAAGCACATGTGCTGAATTTACTATGCAGTTGACTTCAAATAACATTTTCCTTTTTGAAAATAAGAATCAAGGGGGAAGAAAGCATTCATGTTCATAATACACATTTTGGGGATTTATCATTGTTAATACTGTTAATAGACATGTCCCACCTATCCTGAGAGCAAAGCAAACAACAGGAGAATTGGGGACCTCTCAGAATAGCAAAGGAGGTAAGATAGGAAAAATAAAGTGGAACTTCCCTGGTGGTCCAGTGGGTAAGACTCCACGATCCCAATGCAGGGGGCCTGGGTTCGATCTCTGGTCAGGGAAATAGATCCCACACGCATGCCACAACTAAGAGTTCGCATGCTGCAACTAAGGAGCCAACGAGCAGCAACTAAGAAGGCCTCGAGCCCACAACTAAAGGAGCCCATGAGCCACAACTAAGGAACCTGCCTGCCACAACTAAGACCCGGCGTGACCAAATAAATAATAAATAAAATTTTTTTAAGTTTGAAAAAAAGTAAAGTGAAAAGAAACATGCAATGGCTTCTCAACTTTTAATAAACTCTCATAATCAGAGTTTGAATCCCCTCTGGATTAACTGAATCCAAAAGGAAGATTTTAAAAGACTTTCTTTTTTTTTTCATGGACTCCCTAGACCTTGTGCTTAGCAAATAGGTCTTGCCAATTTTGATAAATTAGTTGCAAGTTAATCAGAAACATATGGACTATATGTATTCATATTTATAAATAGGGGAAAGGTACTTGGAAAGTACATTTGGTTAATGCCAAAGTCTAAACATTTCAGAAATAGTCTGTGGTGTTTTCAGAAAACAAAACATTTCTACTTTGTCAGCAGTCTAATGTCAACATATTTATATAATGCTTCTTTAGCCTTAAACCCAAATTAACAGAAAGGTTCATGTTGCAAAATAGCTAAGATTTTTACTAACTCATGAGCACTGACTTGGCTGGTCTCTACTGTTCTCAGTCAATCACATACTCTATAATGTTCAGTCCTTTTTTCCCCACATGGCATGTACAGGAGTAACACAAAGGTAAGTGGTTCCAAGGTCAGCACGTACCCATTCTGACATCTTCCCAATGGCTGGTGGATCTTTAAGAGATGCAAACAATATATAGAATTCTGCATATATTCTCCAATGTATGTTCTTGAAAGAACAATCAGTAACACATAAAGTTAATACAATACTGAAATATAATATGCAACTCAAATCTTAATTGTAGTTGGACAGCTAAGGTAACATTATATAAAGAGGAATATAGTATTTTATGTGGTGAATATCAGACTCACTTTTTCCACTTTTAATTTGTTATATGATGTCATTTTTACATCCCACTCAGATAATCCATTATTAACATTTGAGCATTTCCCTGAATTATCAGTTATTTTACCTATATAACATATGCACTTTAAAAAACTGGTAAATTGATGCCAAATAATCTAGTAATTCTGAATATTTAATCACATGATACAAACACTTCAGGAACTTCAGTTACTGACGTTTAAAACAATAAAGTACAGGCCCATTTTATATGGAGATTAGGTTTTAAATGACTACATAAGATAAAGATTTCATGAAGTCAAACCCACCCTTAAATTTCCTCACTAGGCCATCGAGGCCAAGATGTATATTATTGCATAAGATTGCTGTACAGTAATTCTTCAGCACATTAGAGTTTGTGAACTTGAGCTAAATTCAAGGAAAGAGCAAAGGAGAGTTATTGTGCAGAAATTGCAGTAGCCAGATCCTTCTGCCTTTAAGATACCTGCGAAATCCCCTTGGACCAAAGGGGGAATGAGTAGAACATTCTGAAGCACTCCTCCTTCCTGCAGGCGTTCTTTCCTTGACCCACTTTTACTGTTTGGTCTTTATAACTTTAACATCTGTTAACAGACGTGTTTGAGGTGAGCTTTGAGTTGCCAGTGAGGCCACATCTTAGAGAAGATCAGTTCCTAAAGACAGAACTTCAGGTAAAGAGCATTTAAATGGGACTCTACTGATTTAATTAACTTGGGGGAGAAAGTCAATGTGTTTGCTTTTGTGTTACTGCTTACAGTGAAAAAGAGGTCCACAGAAATAAACAGTATTGCTGGTGGGGTTATAATCATTTTCATTAAGCAACAAACAAGTAATTCATCCCAGAAGCTGAAGTCATGTTGGGAACATGAATGCAAGGAGAAGCCAGTTAGAAGGTCAAAGCTGTCAAGTGCACGCAAAGCATCTGGAGAGTCTATTCAAGCGCATATTGGGGCTTGAGTCTGCACAACCAAACAACAGCAGCAGATGCTGATGTGGCTGGCCCCCAGACCACACTGAGTAGCGGGGACACAAATGAGCCACATGGAACCAACACCCAGCGGCTCCTGAATTACACTGCATGGCAGGTGGAGATTAAAGGATGACAGCAATTACAAACCCAAAATCTCCAAAACAAACCAATAACAATAAACTGATCTATTATTTTAATACACCATAAGCAGCCCTTATGTTCTGTTTCAGGCAATTGTTATTCTTCTATTCACATTATCAAATCCAATGACCCACAGAAACCATAGAGAGGATTTTCTTTAGGAATGGAGGCCAATATCATGTGGAGAGATTAAAGAGCTTGTGCAGTGTGATATTTTTATGTCAGTGATGCTAATGGCCAAAGAAGACAATGAAAACAACTTCTGAACATGGGAGATTTGTAAACTGTTTACATGAAGAAGGAACTTTCATTTATCAAGTTACAATTATTGTTTAATTTTAATCTTTACTTTTTTTTTTTTTTTTTTTTTTTTTTGCGTTACGCAGGCCTCTCACTGTTGTGGCCTCTCCCATTGCGGAGCACAGGCTCTGGACGCGCAGGCTCAGCAGCCATGGCTCACGGGCCCAGCCGCTCCGCGGCATGCGGGATCTTCCCGGACCGGGGCACGAACCCGTGTGCCCTGCATCGGCAGGCGGACTCTCAACCACTGTGCCACCAGGGGAGCCCTTAATCTTTACTTTTATGTTCGATATAGTTCGTTTTTTATTATGGACTAGAATGAGGCAAAAACATAACAAACAAAACTTCTGTTTTGGTAAACTCATGAAGGCAGCCACTCAATATTTGAAAAGAACAACAAAACAATCCCATAATCATCAAACTTCTTATCAGAATTCTCTGGTTATGTGACTGAATTTGCCAACTAGTTCAATCAAAACAGTTCATACTCCTCAAAGTTCTAACACCCCTCTTTTTAGAAACTTTTCAAATGAAGTGAGTCACAAACCCCAAGTAACATGATAGAAAATTGTCAAAAAGATTTTGCAGATTCAGTTTTTCTGAAAATAGAATTCTAGAGCTACTTTATTTAATAAAGCTTTTAAAATTGGAGATAACTCAATAGATCTTAAAAAAATGACTCAAGAAACAAAGCAAACAATACAAAGAAAAAACAATAGAAGGATTTATGTATAAAAGATATTAAATGTATAGTGTCATAGAAATTTTAGGGAAGAAAATCTGCTCTGACAACTTACAAAGTTAGATTGATTAGAAAAGTTTTGGAACATTACCAAGGTCCATGAAAGGCATGGGGATTCATTTCAAACAAAAGTGGAAAAAAATTTTTTTAAAAGGTTTCCTCTGTATTGAAGAATATTACAATATAATAGCAGACCAAGAGTTTCTGGAGAGTAGCAGACCAAGAGTTTCTGGAGAGCTGCCATGTGTTCCATGGAATAAGAAATAACATACATCAGCATGCATAATTATAATAGATACCAGCTCAGCTAATGTTTTATTGCCAATGTCAAGTGATTTGAAGAAATACTAAACAAACTAATTTCTTGGATTTGCTTTTTATTCTCGTGTGAAAAGGAATGGTATATTGTTTTTGTAACATCTGATTAATAAAACTGATTTTTCCCCTTTTACACCTTGCCTGCCATGCAAGTAAGTAAAAAAAAAGAAAGGCAATGGCTTTTATTGTGAATCTTTTGTTTGCATGCTTTCCTGGCAAAATGAGTATTGCTGTTTTGTGTGCCTGTGTGTAGAGTGCTTTGTGTTTTACTTTTGTCCTTAAGCACCATTGTTTTAAGATACATCCATGTTGACATGTGTATATTGGATCCATTTCTTCTGACAGTTACACTCCCAGTGATAGACACCCATGTTGCCCCAACTCTCTGCCACCACGTGTAATGCTGCAGTGGACATCCTTGCACAAGTCCTCTTGGATCTGTGTGAGCACCTCCTTGGGATATATACCAAGAATGGAATAGCTGGAGGTTTCCAATTAAGAGAATGTCTTCTCCAGATCACCCAAGACCACTCCAGCTGTGTTTGTCACTTAAGGTTTTATTTCTATGGCTTTAAAGAAGATCATGGTCTAGTTTGGCTGGGACAAGGATGTTTAGGAATTTATTTACTTATTCTTTCATACACTCAACAGTTTACTGAATTCTTCCTATATGTATTTGACGGTGTAAAGATGAATATCCTATCTTTCACCATAAGCCATTTTTACTGATGGCTAAGATACAGCTTGAGGTCATGCAATTAGTAAATACAGAGTTAGGATTTGGAAAAAGTCTATCTAATTTCAAATCCCTTAGAGAGAATGAAATAGAGGAAATATTGTCTCTACAGGAAAAATATTACCTTGCTCTCTTGAGAATGGGAAATGAGGGAAAATAGATGTCCTTCCTCAGAAAATTCACACATGTGGTTCTTGATTTGTCAGTGGAAAATCATTCCTTGGCCAGATGGGTCTCCAGCCCAAGAGTTCTGACAGAGCACTTTTGTGTCCAGAAAGAAGAGTGGATGCTCTGAAGCCCAGGCCAGAGTGAGTGGGATCTGGTAGCAGAAGCTTATAAAAGGGTCAGGTTCTCCTGCCAGACACATCTCTCCCTTTCCTCAGTACTTTCTTTAATACAAACTCCAGCAGAAAGTTCACGGGGCACAGAACAGCATGACAAGAATGAAGTAGCCCGTATGATCCCCAGAGGAAGCCAAGGAACGTGTGCTGGGAGGAAGAGGGTAAAACAACTAAGGTAAAAGCAACTAAGAACTCCTAAATCAGGGGTCTCAACTTCTTCCAGTTTGATATCTCAAAAGCATGAAAAGCACTTCAGGGATGTGTTACAACAATGGTTGTTCATTTAATATTAGTTTGTTTTTTTTTTTTCCAGTACATGGGCCTCTCACTGTCACGGCCTCTCCCGTTGCGGAGCACAGGCTCCGGACGCACAGGCTCAGTGGCCATGGCTCACGGGCCCAGCCGCTCCACGGCATGTGGGATCTTCCCGGACCGGGGCACGAACCCGTGTCCCCTGCATCGGCAGGCGGACTCTCAACCACTGCGCCACCAGGGAAGCCCCATTTTTGGCGTTTTGATGCAAAAAGAAACCCAACTGCTTCTGTGCTCACTGCAGCCTGCCTAGCTAGGGCTCTGTTGCCTCTGACACGGAGGCTGGTGACTGCAGTTGTGCCCTGCCAGCCACCCAATTGCTTCCTCTTGGCTTCCCCAGCCAGTTCACAGAGGATCATGCCACTAGAGCCTTGGGGAGAGTCTGAGAGCTCTGGGGACTCCAACCCCAGGGCCAGGAGGGGAGAGTGAGCTGGCTCACCAGGGCCTGCCTTGGGGGGAACTGGGTGGTGAGGGATGGCTCCCCAGGCTACTTGTCACATCTGCAGGAGCTTTTACTGGAAGGGGGATCCAGGCAGCACCAGCACTGGTCTGAGGAGTAGCCAGGAGCCAGCTGCTGGAGGTCATGGCTGCCATGCTCCGCTTGTGGCTAACAGAAGCCCTGGTGTGTAAGGGACTGGTGGTGCTAGACCACCCAATCCATTTGCAGGGGAGACTGCTGAAGGCTGCTGTACCACCAAGAAATGTGAGTGCACTCGGGGTGTATATTTATTCTATTAACACATACAGCCTGAAACCTAGGGTTAATGCTCGATGAGCATTTGGATTCCCAAACTCTTGTAATGCTTTACTCTTTCCACCCGTCTACAAGAGACCATGTCATGGAAACCACTATTCTAAATGCCCCAAATCAATGCCCCTAGGCGAGCACTTAATATACCACTTTGCACTGATATTCTTCGGTTACATATTTTTTATGTTATCGCAAATCCTCTAAAAAGAGAAATTATGTATCACATTCTAATGCCCAGAATGTTTAGGAGCAAGAAAAGTGCTTGGCAGAGGGCCTTGCCCAGCAGGAAGAAAAAAAAATGATTAAGCACTCAGTCAGTGCCAGGAATTGTAGGGGTGCTTTACATCTATAGTAGACGCTGAGATTAACTCTCTGACCTCCGTTCCAACCCCTTCCTTTGTGCAGCAACAAAGGAATGGTTTCTAAACAGGCTAATTCCTTCATAGTAATTCCATTCTCTCTCCTGTAGGGACTTCTGAAAACCCAGGTTTAAGCCCATCAGAGCATTGCACTCACCTAATGGGTCATTGGATTTAGGCCGGGCATGAGACCTAATCTGGGAAATCTGACTGAAAGGAATGAGTTTTTCCATTTTTGGGGGGAAGAGGCCAAAGTTCTGGGCGGCAGACTAATGGAAGGATCTAGATCCTTGATGCCACAGTCATTAAATCAATCAACCAAACCTAAACTGAGCTGGGCAGATATCCTCCTTTCACCCTGCATAGCCATCATCTACTTTTCTCACCCTTCTCTTTGCGGTGAAAGGCCGACTTGTCTGGACCTGTATGGATGGGCTGTCTTGTCCTCTGGCTTCCGGTTGGCTCTAACCAATGGGAACACGGGCAGGACATGAAAAGAGGGAGTAGAGTAAGTTCAGCATATTTATTCTGAGACAATACCCTGATCTGGAACACCTTATTCTTTGAGATAATAAATTCCCTTACTATTTAAACTAGTTTGAGTTATGTTTTTAGTTACAGTAAAACATGTACACCGATACATATATTATCTCATGTAAACCTTAGAAGAAGTCGAGGTAGCATTTTTTTCCATGTCATTCTAAGGAAACCACAGCCCAGAAAGGTTGAATATCTTGGACAAGAAAGGCTGCTTTTTTTCTTTAAGTTTAGAAACTGATTTATGTTTACTAAATGCTCTATTATAGTATTGTTGATTTGTTTTAAAAAATTATTAAATGTCTTTCAAATACCTTCTTAACCAAATATCATAATCAGAAAATAGACTCACGTAACCTTTCATATAGGTTTTAGCTAATGCCTGGATGCCATGTATGTCTTCCTTCATCATTTAATCACCCTTAATCTGAGAAGATTCTGAAATAAACCAGAACACATAAATAGAGGAACAAATTTGCCTTCTCTTAAAGGACACCCTTGTATACATTCTAAAAGCTTTTTAAAAAATCTATTTATTTAGAATGAATTTCAATTTATAGGAAAGTGGCATGAATGGTACAAGAACATCGCTATATGATTTACCAAGATTCTCCTATTGTTCATATTCTGCTCCAGTTACTTTTTCCCTTCTTCCTGTCCTCCTATCCTTCCTTTCTCTCTTCTTCCTTCCTTAATTCCTTCCTCCCTCCCTCCCTCCCTTCCTTCCTTCCTTTCTCATTCTCTCTTTCTCCTCCATTCTGTCCCATCTTCTCTCTCTCTCTCATATATATATATTTTTTCTGAACTATTTGAGAATATATTGCATATATTATTCCCCTTTACTTCTAAATACTTCAGTGTGTAACTCCTAAGAACAAGGACATTCTCTTACATAACCAGAATAAGGCACTTAACATTGGATACTTTAATCTCTAATTAATATTTCGATGTTTCAATTAGCCCAACAGTGTTCTTTATAGCGTTTCCCCCTCCATCCAGGAGCCAGTCTAAGATCACATGTGACCCTTTCATTGCCTTTTATCACATTGTCATTTGTGAAGCCTCCAGCCTCACTCCTCCCTTTTAAATAAAGTGCTCCAAAATTATTTTTCGGATGTTTCCTTAAGATTAGAGTCAACTTTATGCATGTCATGTTCAGGCGACTACCGAGATGAGGTCGTGTGCTTCTCAGGATATGACACCCAGAGGCACCAAAGTCTGTCTGCCCTTCCTTGATATTTTAATTGTGACCACCTGGTCAATATGCTGTCCGACCTCTCCACTATGTAGGAGAGGCCTGATTTTTAAAACCAGGATTTGTCAGACTGCAGAGTACTGCTATCGGCTGTCTCCTGTTGACTTTGATTCATCTGACCTTACTGAGAACCTTCGTGGAGCCATTATTTGCTGAGTCTAATTGAGGAGCGTTTTCTTTCTCATGAGACCAAAGTCTGGGCAAGGGAGGTTACAATCAAAGGATTTCTACAGCTTCTGAATTGTTTTCAAATCCTAACAATTGGCCTCTCACTATTCAACCAAATAACTCTTAAGGGAAAACAATTCAATCAATTTTCCAAACCTCTTCCCTTGCTGGCTCACATTGCTTTTAGGGTATCTCACCTTCTCCGTAAAAGAAATGTGTGTTCTGTCTGTTCAGACCTGGGGTGATTTGTTTCCAAACAGCAGGCAAATTGCTTTGCTCCCAGAAGCAGCTTTGGGAGGAGGAAGTCCGTCCGGGGGTGGGACGGCAATCAGAGGGGTTTATACAATGGTCGGCTCCTCTTCTACATCACTGGGATCCTAGGGGCCTTAACCACTTGGTTCTGGTCCACCCTGACAGTGCTAAAGGTCACATCTCCAGTATCGTTCATTTCATCTTTCCCGAAGGATTTTCCCTGCCCCAGAAGGTAGTTGGAAGACAGTACACTCTGGGCAGGCTCTGCGGGTGGGTCTCTTGGCTTGTGTAAAATCTGGATGTTACAGATGTAAGTAAAAAACTGATCCTAAAACCAGCTGAATTGGTGTTGAGTCAAAATTTATCCCAGGCCTCAAAGACCTTCCAAGGGAGTAAAGCCCAACTCTTCACCTGTAATTACACGCTGTTGATTTGTCCAAAGTCACTCCCTTTTGTCACTTCAGGTCTGGATAAGGCTCCCAGAAGACAGTGATGGGCATTGTCTGTGTGCCAAGTGCTGGTGGAACTGTGTGTGCGGAGGAAAGAACCTGTGGTCTGTGTGTGTTTCCCTGCAGGATACAAATCCTGCAGCAGAATCTGGCAACTATTATAAGGCTGAAATAAGCACATATAGTCACAGAACAAAGCCACCAAATTATGTGTTTAACATAATAATAATTATAAAAGCTTTATAGGCATCATTGTGAACGATCTGCTGCCATGAGTCCCGAGGGCTTCCTTCAACTACGGGGAACACTGAAAAATGAACAGTGACAGGAAGCTGGGGTGGAGAGCGGGCTCAGACATTAGTTTTCTTTTGTGTGTGAGTGATTGTTTCAAAGTTCAAATGCAACACTCAGTGTATCATTTGTTCCCACAGATTACCCCTTGGAGGGTTTACTCCCAGTGCCAGTTTCTCTGGTGTACCTTCTGGATTTTACAAGTGGTCCCATCAAACAGTGATTATTATTCTTCAAGAAATTATCCAGAGTGGCTTGTTACATGACAGACATGTGGTTTGAGTTTTACTGTACACGCAGAACAAAGGGTCTGAGAGTGTTTCTTTTCATTATCTGAGCTACGTGGCTCTGAGGAAACATGAGATAGTTCGTTATTCAAATGAGAATTTTTCTTGCCTTTCATTTTCGGCTTTATTTCTGTATATCCATGACATTTCAGCAAGCAAGCTGCCTCGTCCAGAAGGACCATCTGCTTTTCTTTTCAACTGTGACACCATCTGAGAGAATACCTTCTTACTTGTAAAGATACATGTGGGGTGAGGGGAATGGTGTTGTTAATTATATTGATATATGTGATTATGTATGAATATATACATACATAGGCATACATCTCAGTGTGTGTGTGTGCTTTTTTATTTGTTTTAACACTAGAGCATAGATGTACAATTAAGAAATTTGGTCTCAGTAAGAACAGTAAGCAAACATTTCCAACCAGACTTTCTCTTATGTCTCAAATTCCTTCTCAGTGCAATAGGATGTCAGTTCCACGAGTATGGGGATTTTTGTCCATTTGTTTATTGGAACATTCCCAGCATCTGGAAGAGTGCTTTGTATTGGTATATAGTAGGTGCTAAATTAACAGATATTGAATGAAACGGTGTGAATAACAGCATTCCTCCTGAGTAATTTTTGTGTACTCAGCATATAACAGTCAGAAATTTCTCTTCCTGGCTGTAGATGTTCCATGCCATCCAAACCCGGTGTGGTTGTGATCCTCTTTTGTCCTGCACTGTGTTAGGGGATGGTCTTGAGTGAGGATATCTTCTCTGACTTGCTACATTTTCGTACCAGATAAAGCAAAGATGCTTTGAGGCCCTCTCCTATGAGTTGTCTGGCTGCCCTGCTAACTCTTTAGAGTAGCTTAAATTATTACCAGTGAGCAACCAGTTTGGGCCGTGGCCTTTGGTCTTTTGCTGCATGAATATATGGACAGTAAAATAAATCAGAATCTACCATCTATTGAGATATCTAATATTAAACTGTTATCATAACTCAGGAAATCTGTGAAAAAGACCCTCCTAGGTACAAGTTAAAATACTGCAGTCTAACAGGCCACGAAACAACAACTGTCAGAGAGGCCTGATGTCCTGCAACTGCAACTGGATAATCTCATTTCAGCAGAGATTTCAGAAAAAGGCAGGGAGCCCGAGCAACTGGTCATCAGGTTTCCATGGGGGAAACGATTCGTGTTCACATATTGAACATTTTCAGCTCACTCAGAGAAAATCTGACAGCAGGAAGCTCTTTGATTGTTCTTGAAAGAGATACACAGAGAAAGAGACTGAGGTCATCCATGATATCATTAGAGTCTAATAGCTGACACGGGAGCTAGAAACATGCGATCACAATTTTAGGTGCTGCTCTAATCGGAAATTTTCAATGATTCCCCCATTCCCTACGGAATGGAATTCAGAATTATAAGCAAGTTTATAAAAATCTGAGCCAAATCTACCTTCTTGGATTGAAGTCTGTTTGCCCACCCTGTGCTGGAACTGAGCCAGAGAACGGTCACCATTCAACACACACACCCCAACCCCCCGTCCCGTCCCATGTAGCCCATGTTGTTTTGAATAGAACGGCCTCGTCTCTGGTGGTTAAAGTTCTGTGAAGGGGCTGATGAGTTCCTCTGTGGACATATTAAATTTGAGGTACTGATAGCATTGGGTTGGCCAAAAAGTTCGTTTGGGATTTCCACAATACAAACAAGGGGAATTGTGCAGTAAAGACTTGGAGATATGCTTGGAGCTTCAGAGGCCTGGCTGGAGACTGAGATTGAAGGGGCTTTCACCTCTTGATTGTATGTGAAGGTTTGGGGTGAATGAGATCATGTAAGGTGAGTGTGTGGAGCAAGAATGACAAGGATGCTGATTTTATGGGATTAGGTGAAGGAATTAGTTCCCCTGAAGGAGACCGTGAGACAATGATCAGAACAGGAAGAACGCTAAGAAAAATAGTGTTATCAATAATGAAGCTAATATTTATTGAATCTACTACGTGGGAGAGCTCTTTTTAAGCATTGTGCTTCAGTTAACCAACACAATGACCTTATAAAGTAAGTTCTATTATTTCCATTTTTTTTTTTTTTTTGCGGTACGCAGGCCTCTCACTGCCGCGGCCTCTCCCGTCATGGAGCACAGGCTCCGGACGTGCAGGCCCAGCAGCCATGGATCACGGGCCCAGCAGCTCCGTGGCATGTGGGGTCTTCCCAGACCAGGGCACGAACCCGTGTCCTCTGCATCGGCAGGCGGACTCTCAACCACTGCGCCATCAGGGAAGCCCCCTATTTCCATTTTTAAGATGGGAACACCGAGGCACAGTGAGGCCCGGTAACATGCCTAAGAGTACCAGCTAGTAGTGGAGTTGGCATCTGATTCCAGACTTGGTACCCTTGTCTCTTCTATAATATCTCTCCAAAGTAAAAAGAAGAAAAGAGTCAAGATAAAGAGAGTGGTCCACGTTTTCACAGTGCCACATGCCCCAGAGAGGCCACGTAAGATAATGAATGGGAATAGCTTGGCTTTCCATTGCATTTGATAATTAGGAAGATACTGGTCTTAGCACAAGTCATTTTGGTGAACTTGGGGCGAAGTTGGAAGTGAAGTGAAGTTTGAAGCAAATGGGCTGTAAAGTAGTATCTATACCATCTACTTCTCTCTTTACCACAGGGCCTAGTTTCAGGGCACTTAAACAGCTATTCAAAAGATAGTCATTCTCCGAGTGTTGCAAGAGTGATACTGGGCATGAGACTTCAATTCTTCATACTACTTTCAATTCTCTGTTACACTTTAGTTGTGTAGAAATAGCCTACGTTGAAGATACAAAGCTGTACAGCTCGAGTAACAAGCAGGACTGATATTTTTGTTTGGGTATGTGAGAGATGGTGGAGGAGGTAAGCTATACAGCTTTCAAAGATGAGGAAACTGAGGCAGAGATTAAGTAACTTGCTATGGTGGGGAGGGAGCAACTGCCTAGTGATTATTTCTAGGAGATCTGAAAGGCCTTCACTCTAACCAAAACTAAAAATTCAATTCAGATTTAATGTTAGACTTTTTTTTAAATTCCCTCTTGTTGATTCTGGTGGGAAGGAGAGGGCTTGTAGGATGAGAAAGAAAGATCTCATCCCTACCTTCAGGAACCTTCTCACTGGTTTCTCTTAGGTTCCAGAAATTAAGGAGCCTCTGTTTCTTGCAATTATCACTGCCCTCATCCCACATCACGAAGGATCTTCCTGATCCCTTTGGCAGCCACAGAAACTAGTGTGAAACATGACTGCTCCTTTTCTGGTGTTCAGACCAATGGAAGAAGATTTCCTTATTTGAGATTGCCTCAGTAATTCACGCTGGACAATAGCATGAAATTCTTCTCATTATAGTGCAAATTTAAGTCACCAACTAATGAACAAGTAATTCTGATTTGATTTTATGTGTTTAAAAAAATATGTAACACACTGAATAACAGTTGATATCTTTTTAGTCATGCAGTTCAAACGCCCTCTACTAATGATAAACAACATCCAGGTTTTAGAAAAGCATTGAAAAGAGCAAAAATTGTTTTTAAACATCTTTGGAGTATAATTGCTTTACAATGGTGTGTTAGTTGCTGCTGTATAACGAAGTGAATCAGCTGTACGTGTACATATATCTCCATATCCCCTCCCTTTTGCGTCTCCTTCCCACCCTCCCTATCCCACCCCTCTAGGTGGTCACAAAGCACCGAGCTGATCACCCTGTGCTATGCGGCTGCTTCCCACTAGCTATCTATTTTACATTTGGTAGTATATATAAGTCCATGCCACGCTCTCACTTTGTCCCAGCTTACCCTTCCCCCTCCCTGTGTCCTCAAGTCCATTCTCTACATCTGCGTCTTTATTCCTGTCCTGCCCCTAGGTTTTTCAGAACCATTTTGTTTTTTGATTCCATATATACATGTTAGCATATGGTATTTGTTTTTCTCTTTCTGACTTACTTCACTCTGTATGACAGACTCTAGGTCCATCCACCTCACTACAAATAACTCAATTTTGTTTCTTTTTATGGCTGAATAATATTCCATTGTATATATGTGCCACATCTTCTTTATCCATTCATTTGTTGATGGACACTTAGGTTGCTTCCATGTCCTGGCTATTGTAAATAGAGCTGCAATGAACATTGTGGTACATGACTGAAAAGAGCAAAATTTAAAAGCAAAAACCATTAAAGCCCTTCACTCGAAAAACCCATTTCTTTTAAAACTTTAGTCCAAAGTTCAATTCTCACCTGGTTCAAAATCAATTGAGTTCACCTTATCACGTGAGGGGTTTAGAACAGAGTAGGCAGAGAAACAAAGGGAAAACGGCAACATGTGTAACTGATCACCAAAAGCCCTACCTCATTTACAACTAAAAAGACATGCCTTGTACACAGGTCACAGAACAAATGAGATGAAACCAAAGTGCCAGGAAAAGTCACAACTTAAAGAAAAAAAAAGTACAAGAGAGGTCTTTTGCCAGTAGATGGAAAGAAAGGGTACGCTTCACTCTTATGGACCGGAGAGTAGGCTGTCTGAAATAGCATGTTAATAACATTAATAATAATCACAAGATAACTCTGGAAACTAACATAAGGGGATTAGGCCGAATGGGGAGGTAAGGGACTAAATAAGAGAAGGGACTTTCCAAAAAGTTCATGGAAAAACAATCTGGTAGCTTGGGGGTTGATTCTTCCCACTGGAGTGAAATTCCTCTACAAGGGTTTTCTTTTGTGGCTGTATCTTTTAGCACTGGAAACAGTTCCTCTGGAGAGAATGAAGTCAATTCACTATCGAATTTGTGTTCAAAGGTGCAACGAATAGGTGAGAATAAAGGTATTTTGTACTTGGACCACATAAGAATGTGTGGAAAGGAGTCTATCCCAGTGAATTTGAATTTTTCATCCATTATTTCATTCACATGGTGGAGCATTTCTCATAAACACACCTTTATGGACTGTCTCCCCCACTGTTGTAGCCAAAGTTGCTACAATCAAAATCAATGTTTCTCATATTGGCTTCAATTGATTTTTTGGTGAAAATTTTGTATTGCCTTCCAATGTTATCAGCATGCCTGCCCATAAGCAACTCACCAGTAGCCCACAAATGACATGACCCAGGACACAAATCTGTCCAAAAAAATCTCTGCCCCTTCTTCCATCTAAAGAGCAAAAGTTCTGGCAAGGATCACATATTTGGTTACTGATGTGTTAAGTTCCCCATTGCTTTGTGCTTCACAGGCTCTGTAACCCCTCGCAGATCAAAACACACACGGTGTGGAAGAGAATGAAGAGTGGAACGCTGCCATGATCAGCCTTGGACAACGGGAGAGGAAGAAACAGAAAAAAATATCAACAAAAAATAAATATGGAGCTCTTACTCTGTGTGACATACTGTGTTAGACATGGTGGGTAATACAAAGAAATTTAGGATAGAGTTTGTGCCCTTAGGAATCTCTCAATCTAAGTTATAATCTGGAGATTGTAGAAATAGAGTCATCACTTGAAGCCTGTCATTTGAACAAGTATATGATAAAAGGTTAAGGACTCAGCACTAAGAATCCCAAATTAAGAGGCATCTCCCTACTACTCTCAGCTGATACGGGACAAGATTTACTAGGACGCATCAGAACATCTCTAAATCTGGAAGAAAGAAAAAAGAACTATTAATTGATGAGTACACATCAAGTGCTAGGCACTAAGTGCTTTACATGTATTAACTCATTTAATCTCCCCAACAGCCTTTTGAACTGGTACTATCGCTGTTTCCATTTTACAGATTTGGAAACTTGAGATATCAAAGCTAAATAATGTGACCAAAATACAGCTGGAATTATCCTATGTTATGTCTGAGTGCACAGAGACCCCAGATGAGTCATCAGCAGTTCTACAGTGAAGAGGAACTGGGGGTTAGCACTGGAACTCATTGTAGAGCCTGCCCATTTTATACAAACAAAGGCATCCATAAACTCAAATACATAAAGAAAGGTTCTTTGTGCTCCCTGAATAAGGAGGCCAGATAATCTGTACAGATACTCCTCTAGAGATGATCAACTAGAGTTCTGGAAGATCTTTTCCCTTGTATTCTTATAATGCAAAATACTATTAGATAAATGGATACTGTGCTTTTGCTCTGATGCATAGTTACTTTGAAAACGTATACACTGAAAATTTTTTAAGTAGCAAATTTTGGACCCAGGAGACTTTAGAGTAGGGAACCATTAGATGGAAAGGGCTGAGGGAAAAGCTTAGATCAAAAGAAAGTGGAGGCAGTGTTTACATAAGTGACTGGGGTATTCCCATTTCCAAATAAAAATTTTGTTTAGGTGAGAAGCCACAAATAGACCAATCCAGACGTATTTTTCAAGAACTAATGATCCATCTAAGCACTCTTTTAGATGCTGTGGGGGACATGTCATCATCCTGCCTTTGTGTAGTCTCCATTATTATTGAGGAAAGAAAACTAAAGCACTCAAAATGATGAGCAAGAAGCTCTGACCACAAGTCTGAAAGTTCAAGAAGAGTGTAAGAGAATAAACACCTTCCTGCCCTGCGTTTTCTGAGAAAGCAGAGCTGACATTCTGAGCTTGGAAACACCCCTCAAGAGCCTGAAGATGGACTTTTGGGACTTGGCCTGAAGAGCCCTGTGGAGAAAATCAGGCCCTGGGCTAGATGGCTTCCTCTCAACCAGCTTCACTGCCTACCTCCCCTGCACGTGCAGAAGGCAAATAGCTCTGTGACCTACTTGATTAAATGCTTCATCAGGCAGGCCTTCCTTCCCCTGGGAACCCTATGCAACATTTTATTGCCTTTCTAGGCAGTTGTTTCTCATTGTATAGATGTGCCTGAGTGGATAAATAATCTAGAGCTCCAATGCCAAAGGCTAATTAGCCCTTGGGAAATATCTGTTTTTTTTGAACCCCTAAGCAGCATGAATTATATTGATAGGTTTGCATATTTCTGGCTGACTACCAAGGGCCCCCCTTCCAAGAGGATGGGAAAGTCACCGGATGAAGTTTTCTCACAGAATTTACCACTGACTGTAAAGTGGAATAGCTACAATGAATACTCATCTCTCCCCATGCAATCTTAATTGGGTTGGCAACATGTGTAATTACCATGATGGCAGAAGAACGCTGTGATGTTGAGTGAAGGACCAGCTCTTTTGGCAGACAGCCTCAAAAAAATCATTTTCTGAAAGCCCTGACCACCACTGAACTCATTTGTGTAGAGGTACATTTTGCTTTGCTTGGACTTACACGGCTTTCAAAATGCAGTGCTTTCATGCCTTGGAAATAGAAACTTTTAGAAAGTGAATGCTTGCTGGTTAAGGGGATTTTAATCTCTCTTTCAAATACTGTTACTAAAGCTCAAAGCATATGAGCCTCTATCAATGGGTTGCAAACCACTGTAATGCCACACTTATCCAATTTGCAAGGATGTTAGTTTAAAAAAATTTTTTCTCTCAAGGGAAAAAAAAGAAGCTTCACAGAGAGAATCTACCCAGGACTAAATTATAAAGATCTCCCACGAACATCAGAGCTACATAAACTTAAGGATAATTACCACCTTGGTAGGAGAAAGGAGTCTTTATTTTTTACCTTTTCACCAAAAAACTATCCACTCCTAGAAGTTCATGAAAGGTCATTGGCAGAACCTAACCTCTACTTTAAGCAAACTACCAAAGCTAAATTATACATATTTTTAAGAGCTTCTTCACAAATGCCAATTTCCAGTCCAATCATCAGTGAAACCTCAAGTCAGTGTCAAATGCTTGTAAATAATATCGAGGTTCTTTAATCAGATGCCTTTTACCAGAGATAGATTTCATTACTTTCCCCTCCGATTCTTCATAACTAGAGGGGAGCTAAAGGAAGAGAAACTGATGTTGCAAAAATAAGCCTTGCAAAGTGCTTTGGCTTGTCCAAAAATTAATGAGCTAGATTTTTTCTAGTACAATCCCTCATGAAAGTATGTTTCATGTTTGAAATCTCTATCAACTTATTCAGAATCCTGTTATATCATTTATTTAGTAGTTATGGGTTTTCAGGGACTCTTGGTCTACATTTTATTTTATCTGGATTATTAGGAAATGGTGATACTAGTCAGGGTAGTAGGAGAGAGCTGAATGTTCTTGAACAGCAAATGTCAAAACTGTGAAACAGATGAATTTGTTTGTAAGACCCTTTCTGATACTGCCCTTTTTTCAGCGAGCTCTCTTGATAACATGTAATTCAGTTTGTATGCTAAAGAAGCATGTTTGCATGTATTTATCTTTGTACTCCCATTTGCTTAGCATGACTTTTGATTGTTAGTTGAAAGTAGTCAGGGAGACTAGGATTATTATTCCATTTGTTCAGAACTCAAGGCTAGACCTCTAGGTAGAGACTTTGGGTGTAGGGGATCTTTCTGATATGCTTCAGGTTACGCTTAAGGCAACTTCTATTTCTCTTATGATGAGTCTGATGTGATCTGAGATATTGTTGTGTTGATTGGCATAGCGAGGTCTCTTCCCTAGGAGATAGCTTCTGTGAAGCAGGATAAGGAGATAATTTGTGTAAAAAGAGAATCAGCCTCATTCTTCGTGGTAGGAAATGAAAGTATATTTCAAACTTTACCTTATATGCCCGATAAATGTAAACTACCCAGAATTGCCTGTCCTCCACATTTTGGATAAATGGTGGATCTGGGTCAACAGGAAATGGTTTTGTTTGTTTTTTCTCTTCTTTTTTATAACATAGCACTTGGAAGTGTTGATATGATTTTAAAATTTTTTTCTATTTTAATGCCAAGAAACAATTTCTCTGAAAGCATGAAGCTCACTACTTCTTAAAAGCCAAAAGAACAGAACGTGAAAAGGCTTTTTCAAAGAGGTTTCTGTCTTAGCTAAGGCAACAATGGTCATATTAATAATCATGATCATTATCTATTTCATTTGTATAGGATTTTATAGTTTATAAAGCACTTTCATGTATATTATCTCATTTTTTAATATTACCAAAACCTTGCATAATATGAAATTAGCTGTTGCTTATGTCAAGGCATCCTGTGGGTTATTAAAAGCTGTAGGCCAGATGTTATGAATGGTGTAGAGAGTGTTTCTTGGCAGAGAACTGAAAGGCCCAAACTTTCGTGTAGACTCAAATGGTAAAACCATGAGAAGAAAATGTGCCATAGCTTGCTTTGCTGAATAAAGGTTCCAGGTAGGGTCAGGACCAACAGAGGCATGAAAACCTGATTTGGGTTCATAATCCCTTATTCCAGGAATGGCAGGGATGCACTGGGAGTGGCGGCCTAGGAATCTAGACTCCTACGCTCTACTTAGGAGGTTCCCACTTAAATTGTTGAAGAAACCTGTTTGCAAAATAAAAGCACCTGTATTCTGTTCTATCACCATCAGCTTCATTCATTCATTCATCATCCTTTTCACACATAATTATTGTGCCAGACACTCTGCTTGGTATTGGAGATGCAGTGAACAAGACAGACAAGTCCCTGCCCTCATGTAGTGTATGGGGTAGACAAAGAACAGGGAAACAGATAACAAAATAATTACAGATTGAGATAAGTGCTACAGAGGAAATAAATAGCTCAATAAAGAAAATCTTTAAACTTATTTTTGAAAGCATGGATCCCAAGATCAAGCTCTCTTAGGAAAGTCTCAAAGATTGTCTTATGGAAAAGGATATATAACACCCCTTTGACAAAGTCTGGACTTACTTGTTCAAAAGTGTCATAGATAGCAAGATCAAACTGTCATGGAAAATAAATGGTTAGAGAAAAAGAGATAAACATGGAAGTAAGTGTATTTTAGGAGTGTATTAAATCAAATAAGATATCCTTTTGCAGAAGAAACCAAGCACATCAGTATTAGAAACTTTTACTGGTAGATAGCCCTTCTTTTTAAACCGTTTCTTTAATTTTTCAGAAAAAAATTTGCTGCTGCAGATTATCTCATATATCAGATATATATATATATACACACACAGATATATTGTTTTGTTATATAATTCTATACCACTTTTAAAATATCTTGAACAACCCTGTACTGGCTTGAAATATATTTTGATCTCCTTCCTTCCTTCCTTCCTCCCTCCCTCTCTCCCTTCCTTCCTTCCTTCCTTCCTCTCTCTCTTCCTTTCTTCCTTTCTTTCCTTCTTTCCTCCTTTCTTTCCTTCTCTCTTCCTCTCTCTTTCTTTCTGTCTCAGCAAAATGCTCTGTTAACTGCTGAACGTTTTCACAAAGTGTATGATTCAATGCAAAATTTTCATCTTCAATGCGTTTATTATAGGACTGAAGTTAGAGCAAATCTCCCTTCTCTGCACCAACCAAGTAGCTTGCCTACGGGGTTGACAGGAGGGAACACCTATGATTATTGACACATTTCTTGTTTAATCAAACTGATCTGAATTTTAATGTGTTAAAGAACAGAGATACAAATATTTTAGAATGCAAATGGATATGTTAGGGAAGAAGTGAATCTTCAAAGGAAAATCAAGATAATGGTGGCAGAAACAAAAGGGTCAGGAAATACTCAGCTTACATGTTACAAATTTCTTCCTCTGTGTTCATAGCAGACATCGCTAATCAAAAACAGAATTCTTTTCTGCTGAGTTTGGAGGTGGTCAGCACATTACAGACAGCCTCTGCCACTTGATCAGAGAAATCAAATGGGGTCAAATCTATTTGCCAAAGTGCTACAAACCCAAATATTCTCATTTTAACAGTCTTCAAGGTCTTGGCATGAAGCAGTAATATAGGAATTGAGGACACCCATTTGGGAAATGTGGAAGGATGATATTTTAGGACCAGGAGCATCTTCTCTCTTGCTCCTCAAATGTAGCTCATCACCTTTTTCCAGTCGCCCAGTATGGCAGTCCTGTCCTAGCACATAGTAGGGACATGTAGGCAAGGGTATGAAGAGTACACACTCATCTTGCTCTGTCCCAAAATGTGGAAAATGTCTGTGATTTCCCCTCTGGGAAGAATTTGCTGGCATTTAATAGCAGGTAGAAGACTCATTGGACAGTAAAATGTTCTCTGTGGCTGGGACACATTCCGTCTGTTTTTCTGTTGCAATAGGAAGAAAGCCCAGTTCCTATTTTGTTCTAAAGCTTTTTGAAACTTTTCAGCTCATAGTTTAGTTTTGGCAACGTTTGAGTGTTGGGGTTAGTAGGTATTATGTAACAAATTATTACTTATTAGCTGATATCCTTTCAGTTCCATAAGCATTTAAAATCTCTTACTATGTACCTTGAATGTATTGCTGGAAACTTCCAAGTAACATTTTCAGTCTTTTTTCTTTGCAGAACAGGAACAAGACATATATAACTGGCAGTTATTTTATTTTTGAAGAAGTTCAAATATATTATTACTTTAAAAAATTAATTTCTTCCATTTATTTGTTTGCTTATTGATTGACTGATTTACATACAAAAAGCTGTAAATGACTAATGTATACAGTTTGATGAGTTTGGAGGTAAGTATATACCTGTGAAACCATACCACAATCTATGCGATAAACCTATCCGTCCGTCACCTTTAAAAGTTTCCTCCTGCCCTTTTATTACTTATTATTATTTGTGATAAGAACATTTGACATAAGATCTATCTTTTTATCAAATTTATAAGTATACAATACAGTATTGTTAACTGTAGATATTATGCTACAGAGTAGATCTCTCGGACTTACCCATCTTGTATAACCAAAATCAAATATATTATTTTTTAAGGTCTTTTGTAAATATCTGGACTGAAGGAAATTACAAAAAAAAAAAGCCCATAAGTCTGAAGAGCCATACAATTTTATTATCCCATGAGGTTTTTTACTATTGACATTTAGGTCAAGAATTGATGTCTCTGTCTTAGAAGCTAATGGTATTAATTCTCTAGATCTGATTCTTTGTTAGCAATATCAAACTAAGTATAGAAATATTACAATTATGAAAGCAGTTTTTTTTTGTTGTTGTTGTTTGGTTTTTTTTGCGGTACACGGGCCTCTCACTGTTGTGGCCTCTCCCGTTGCGGAGCACAGGCTCTGGACGCGCAGGCTCAGCGGCCATGGCTCACGGGCCCAGCCGCTCCGCGGCATGTGGGATCTTCCCAGACCGGGGCACAAACCCGTGTCCCCTGCATCGGCAGGCGGACTCTCAACCACTGAGCCACCAGGGAAGCCCTATGAAAGCAGTTTTCACCCAAGTGATCCGAGGAGCATCTGGGACCAGGCAGACTACGGAAAGGTTAAAGGTTATAGTTTAGGGACTGAAGGTGAGACTATAATTCACTAATTCAGAGTTGAGTTATATCAACTTAAGGTATTTACAGAGGTTTATTAGTGACCCTGTCGGTACTTCTGATTCCCTTACAGGATGACTGGAGTATAGTAGCATAAGTATAGTCAGTAGTAGAAGGAAGCCTCCTACTGTTGAAAATTAGTTATTTACTAGCTGATGGATAAACACTGCTGTAATATACAGGAGAAAACAATAATATCTGCTGTGTTTTCCTCCTTTCTTCTTAAGCTTAAATGAAACCTAAGTATCTCTAATATTGTGAAGGAGAAGACACCTAAATCGGTTTATTTTCTCAAGTAAAGGACCAGTGAGGTCACTCTTGAAATTTTGCCTTGGAGGGGCCACAAACTTCTGTTATCCTTCTGTTTCCAATTGTGTATACCATAATTTTATTTTCTGCAACTCTGACTGAGGACTTCATATTTTCCTCATTGCATTTGTTCAACTTTTTTCCAAGAAAACGGTGCCATTAATTTAATTGCAAGATTTTTATTTGGATTTAACTTATAAGAAATATATGTTGGGAATTGCTTAATACTGTATTATTTCTGGTAACATAAGAAAAGCAACCACTGTTGCTAATAAATAAAATTAGGAAAGAGAGAAGACTGCTGGGGTTCATCATATACAGCATATAGTCAAACTATTGTAAAAGTAGTCATTTATTATATGGGACCTATTTACATTTTCTATATTTGTGCTGTCCAGAAGGATTTTGTTGCAAAAGAATGGTAAAGGAGGCCAATAACCATTAATAACTAGATAAGTTCCTCATAGAAAGGCAGAGAGGCCACAGGAACATTATATGCTAAGTTTTCTAGCAATTGTGGATAGCTGTGAATAACTGGGTTTCAGCCAATTTTTGACAGCATATAAATAATTTGATATATACCAAATGAATTTTGGGAAAGTTAAGATGAGCTTTTTCTTAGAAGCACTACTGCATAAAGCTGGGTTGCTGATCAGAGTGTGGAAGAAGAGTCTACTGCTTATCTAGGTCATTCAGTTCAAAAAGATCCTCCCATTTCCAGATTTGCACCCCAACAACAAGTATAGGGGCTCCTAGAATAGGGCCAAAAATGAGATCTCTTTTGTACTGTGACTTGGCTCTTACAATTGTTGGAGAGGAAAGAGAAAATAGTTGATTCAAGTTTGTAACAGAGTTCAAACATTTTTTAGGCCTACCATTGTTTATATTTTCCAACAGACCTTGGTTTGACTCTGCCCGAACTTGTACTGTTATCTCTTATTTCTGCTAGCCTCAGCCTGCTTTCTACATAGAAATCACTCGAAAGATGCTGGGGCAAAACTGAAATGCATTTATATGATGAATACATCGAACATGTCTGTGTCTACACATGCAACATGAAGTGTGGTCCTGACTATTCATTCCCTGTGACAAATCACTGTATTATAGTAAGCAACTAATAACTTCATTATGCTTGATGCTTCATTATATTTGAACTTAAGCGTTGCAGTAAAATTATTGCCTGAGAAAATTATCAGAACAATTGTCAAGAAGATAATAGGGTTTAGTAAGTGTCTCCCAAAGTTTATACACTAGATGCTGGAGGCTGGGGTGGAGAGGATAAAGGGTATGATGATTAAATACATTTAGGGCATTCTGTACATGTTTTGTATATAGGCAAAAAGCATGAGAAGTCCAGCACCAAATAAACCTATTTGATTTTGCTTGATGTAACCCTTCTTAAATTTATTTGACAAAGGAATCCCACCCCTCCCCACCTTTTTCTTACACAAAACTCCAAACATTCCGAAGAACTAGCAGTTTGCCAAATGCTACTTTGAGAAATGCTAATCTGGATAGGCCCTTCATCTTACAGATGATAAACTGAGTTTTCAGAGGTTAATTTGCACACCCAAGGCCCCACAGTTAATTAGTGGCATAGCTAGGCCTAAAGTCTAGGGCTCATGATGTTTTAAGCTTCAGTATACTATACCCAACTTGTTCTGTTTATCTATAGCGCTCTAATTTAGCAGATACTTCTGCAACATTTACTTCTCTTTTTCTAAAGCTTTTTAAAATCTGAAGTATAATTGATATTAAGTAAATTTCACCCTTTTAGTGTCCAGTCTCAAAAAACCAACACCACAGTTCCATTTATTTCTTATAAAATTAAATTCAAAAGTTAAAAAAAAGTACTAGAACGCACTGAAATAATTTCAATTGTAAATATGTTCAAATGAGTTTAAAATCTGCTTAAGATGAAAATCCTAGTCAGTCTCAATCAATGCAGCTGACTGTACAGACATCAAGAATGACAGTACGTACAAGAACTATACTGGGAAAAAGAAGTGATAAGCCAAACAGTCAAAGATGAAACTATTGTGAGAGGAACATGCAACCTAGGAAGTTGTCAACTGACTGCCTATGGGAAACATTGAACAAGGAGGAATCTTGAGACTTCAGAGAACTTCAGAGTTCAGAGAACTCTGAACTCAGAGCATGACCATTTCTCATTAAACATATAGCTCCTTCAATCCACTCCATAACATTGCCCTTCAGTTTTTTCCTTTCTCCACTCTACCCTTGTTCTTTTTGGTTTCCATTCCTGAACTGAACCTGAAAGTCCTCCTCTCCTTTTTTTTTTTCTTTTCTTCTGCCTCCCTGTGGTGTGTATTATTCAGTGGTGAGCTAAAATTGTCATGTTTTAGTTAAATACCAGTCATTGGAAGCCCCTTGGAATCATTCAGTTTTCAGAATGGAACTCCTCACTTCAGTTCCATATTGTAAGTACATCTGTGCTACTTGATTACAGTTTCCAAATGAATTCTGTCTTTAAAACACCATGCCCAGTTTTGTTTCTGAGACAGAATGGGCTGGGATCAAAACCAGCAAATCTCACTTGCATGAACTTTATTACTTTTGTCCAGATTTGCTTTGCTCTTCTTGACCATTTCAAACAGAGTCATTGGGTAAGAGAGCGTACCGACCGTGGGACTTTCCTTTATAGATGCCACCCACTGAGTGGGAACACAGCCCATTTGCCCTCACTCTAGCCTAGCCTGTTTGTTTCACAAAACAACCAGCTTTGACTGTGTGGGATGAAAAACAAGAAGTAGATACTCATCAGGAGGGGAGAGCACGCCCGCTGTGGAGGTGCATCTTGCCTAACTTCAACATGAAAAGGACTTGGTTAGAAAGAAAACATGAAGCCCTAGAAGAGAACAACAATCACCACGTGGAAGCAGAATGAAATTGGGTTGCGTATACGGACTCTCCATAGGGATCACACTGCGGAGAGGAGGCTGCAGGGACTCTTCCGGCACCTCAGATGGCTGAGTAGAGAAAGCGCAACCCTAGTGCAAACCTGCTGTTTCCCAGGTGCTGCTGAGCACTGACGCCTGTCCTTCTGCTCCAGCTGGGGGGCCACATGGAAACCAAATGCAAAATGATGCCTAAGAGTGCGGCCACTGGCTCTTCATCTGCAGGAAAGCACTATCCTAGAATGGCAAGTATGACAGAACTCTTTAAATCAGCAGGATGATCTCAACACCCAACAGGACACGCTACTATAAGAAGCTCTTGCTGTATGTCAGGCACTGTCAGCTGGTCTATTTGCTGTACCTCATATAGCAACTCTATGAAATAAAGACCATTTAAAATATCCCCATTTGATGATGTTGGAAACTGAGGTTCAAAGAGCTTATGTAATTTTCTTAAGCTCCAAATTTAATCAGTGGCAAAGATGAGCCTTGAACCTAAGTCTGGTTGACTCCAAATCAAGTGCCCTCAACTTCCTTGCTGTGCTGTAGGCTAATGAGGCAAAAGGAAACAACTTTTGCTCTGCATTTTTTCTTAAGTCATATAAACTCAAAGGAGAGCAGTTTTTTTGGCTACTTAAAAGGACAACTTGTTCTTATCTGTAGGATGGTAACTGTTTCAGTCTCAGCACAAGTCAATTCTCACTAGTTTTACAGAACACACTGCTTCTCATATATGCATATATTTTATTCCTTAGATGGTAATGACTAATTTTTTGTGTGTGTGTGGTTAGGCAAGTTAATTAATCCACAAACAAGAACAAACTTGAAAAGTTTACGTGGAAAATTCACCTCTCACCCTTTTCCAATAGTCAGGGAAGGGTGCTTTGAATTGCCCTGTTAATTTCTTCAATTCATTAATGAATCCCCCTATAAAAACATAACTTTAGTCAAAACTCATGAAGAAATCATCAGTGTTGTATCAAATATACCACATTAGACAGGGAGATATCAGTTAGTCCAGTGTCATGGAGGAAACCACCAGAGGATTTAGCACCCTTTCAATTTAGTTGACAGAAGTTTTCTGCGTTCTTAATCTTCTCACAGGTACCATGGGCCATTGGCATATTTGTTTTGAACATTTCATGTAGGAAGCAAAATTCTAATTTCTCCGCTGACCTGGTGCTATTTTGTAAGGTAGATATTAGCACAGCACTGAGTAATAAGTAACACAAAAGCCATGACAACCACAGGAACGTCAGGTCTTTTCCTGCCTCACATGCTTGCCAGGCAGCTGCAAGAATGTCTGTAAAAGATATTCGGAAGGTAATAGAAGACAGAATCTTCGCTCAGATATATTTTTTTGGAATTTACATATGCTATTATTTACCATATCCTATTGGATATGGTGAACTAGACATGACAGTCATATTTGGAATGAACACAAACCTTTACTTATGTGCCATACATATGGAAATCAGATGAAATTCCAAGAAGTCCTAAGAAGAGGGCGTTGACTCATTTTACTTTTTTTTCTCACAGTATTATGTGGGAACACCCATACCACATGGAAAGCAAATTCACAATTGCAAGCATTCAAACACATTCATTGATACGGAAGGCTTGTAGTGTTGCTGTTTGTGTTAAGTCTTAGCACCCAAATTGACCTGGGGGTCTTGATGCATATTGGTGGCTGGGCTAAAAGTCTGGGTTTGTTAGTGGCTGCCAGAGTAGTCCTTGATACTATTGTTATAAAAGGAATAGGAAAAATTAGACCAACCTATTATCAATAGATTTTTATGTGAATCAAATGAGATAATTTACATAAAGTGTGTTGAAAACTATAGGACATTTTATAAAGAAGAGTTAACGTATATGAATCTTAGAAGTAAAATGTGAAGTGAAAAAAGCAAATGATAGAGGATTTTATGCAGTATCATACCATTTTAATATGGCTCAAAACCAAGCAAAACTAAACAATCTATTGTTCAGCCTACTTATATAGGTGATAAAACTATACAAAAAAAGGAAGGGACTCATGAGCACAAAATTCACTTAGCTGTTACTTCTTCCCAGGGGAATGAGATGAGGTAGGTTAGTAACACACAGGTAGACTTACATTCTAGTTTCTAAATGAGTATTAGCTTTGTGGACATTCATTATATTATGCTTTAAACTTTAAATAATTTTTTTTAATTAAAAAATTTTAAATAAATATTACCTATATTTTTTAGCTATCAAAATATATTA